>NC_140583.1:954057355-954419855 GCF_964204655.1 Triturus cristatus
CCTACGGGCCAGTCATCTAAAACAGCTCAAATATGAGGAACGGATGGGGAAATTGTATCACAGGATTTAATCGCTTCAAAGAATATGCTGCATCTGCAGTGTCTTTGGGGAGAAGACTGACTTTGCACTGGAATAGTTCAAAGAACCTGGACCCATTAAAGGGCATGCGCACCAGTGATGCTTGTACGTCGCAGAATATCCAGTCAACCTCATCAAGGTCTATCTTTGAAGCAGGATACTGGAGTCTACTTCTCTTACAGGGCAATCAATGGTGTCCAGACCTGCACAGGTAACATTGCCTTCCCATCATGAATTACATGAGCTAGGGATGCCCTAAGCTATTTCAGGAAAGCTGGCAAGATCATGCAGGCATGTCCCACAAGGCATGAGTGGAGCGGCCTGACAAACGGAATAAACAGGCTGCCTTTATGGACCACAGTGACAGGACTAATCGGAAAAGATTTGCCAAAAGCATTAATCCGTTAGGTTTCCCCTATCCAGGGGGATCGGTCAGGAATGAGTTAGGATTAACGTTTTTGTTTGAAACCTTCACAATGACACCATCCAGAGTAGGGCGTTTGGTTAGGAAATATGGATCAGTGGATGTAAACCTCAGAGGCCTGACTGTTTACCTATTAATAGGCAGATGGAACATTGTGTGGACCACATACCCATCATGACATCTGTAAGGGCATCATTAATTGAGAGCAATAGCTGCTATGCCGCTGGCTCAGGTTGGAAAATATCTGTTAAAACATTTGCCTTAGTGTCACTAAAAGGCATCTTCAATTCTAGCAGCTCAGCTGTTCTCCACAAATATGGCACTCACACTGTTTCAGAGGAGGTATCAAGGCCACTGGTAATCTGAAAGGCAACGTATAGGGCATCACCAAAAAACTGAGAGGGAAGCAGACTGAATCAGAGCCAAAGAGAGACTGGAGCCTCTACAGATAGGCAATGAAGCATTGTAATCGAGGCATCCAGTTACAATAAAGCAGCATAACAACTAGTTCTGCTTTAGTTATTTCACAGCAATGCATTGGTCAAGCTCGGGCCGACATGGGTGCAGGATAGAACCGGCAACAGCACTGGTGTGGTGGAAAAATGCCATGGAACGTTTGAGTGGTGTGAAAGATTGCACCAATCTCAATACAGGTCTGGTAACTGATCCAAAGGGGCAGAAGATATTTGGGGGAAGACTGGTCTACATTAACCTAACTTGAGGCCCTCCAGCTCAATCGGGGCCAAAGGCAGCCAGAGGGAGTTAAAAGCACTCTATAGACTTGTAGCATGGACTACTTGTAGGCCTCGATTTGCTGCAGTGTCGTCAGTCCGGTGACCGACAAAGCGCAACTCAGATGCTTTGCAACTTCCCTTTCGCAGGAGTTGAGCCCAAGTCCTGCTTCACTTTCTTGTGCTTTCATTTAGACTTGACCATACCCAAATATTTTGAGCAGGAAATGGGGTGGTTGTGGAAACTTGACCAGGACCATGACCTAGAGAAGGAACAGTATCTGTGCGATGTCTGCAACTACTTTTTATGCCTTACTTATACCTTGCGTATGTAGGTAGGGGGCAATGATGTTAAAGACAAACAATTGCTTGACAGTCTCAGCTTGGCTTAAACTATATTTTTAGGAGGGAATACTAGCACACTGCTTGAAAAAATGATTTGAAAACATTTAGAATCAACACAAGATGGCTGTGGAATTTGTAATGCAAGTCGGATGGCAAAGACTGAAAGTAACGGTCAATGACCAGGGGTGTTAATTATATGGAGCTCCGCTCCATCACTTAAGGGCAGTATAGAGTCAGCATGCAGGTGCATGACGCCACCTACAAGTGCACAGAAGCCCTTCTGAAAAATTCTCTTGATTCAGTCTGGCACCTGGGGGATATTCCTAAGGTGAGGAATCTACGGTTAGAAATATCCATTAGATACAAATTATACCTGGTGATGTCAGAATTCGATACAATACAGCATTCTGTAAAAAGGTACCCAAGTTAATCTGAAAACATATACCTAATGTGTGTTCATTAACCAACCTTTTTGTCCTTAGCACGTCCTTTTGGTGTTCAGTCAACACTCGTTCCTTTGTTTCAGGAGGGATAAACACAAAGTCCATAGACTTCTCTTCATCCAAAAACCTCTCCGCAGGCTTATTTTTCGGAGACGAAAAATCCAGTTTCAACTGTGAGAAAGAAGAGACAGCTGTTTGTGGAAGCGTTACCCAAAATCCTAATTCTCTTGGGACAGACTATCAACTAGGACTCTTAAAAATACACAATCTGAAGCAAATTTTCAAAGGGCAGAGTGTTATACGGCAATCATAAAAGGTCATAAAATTCCCTCAAAGTGCTGGTTAAATTACAGACTTTTTTCATCAGGTCAAGCAAACTCAGAGAAGGGATACTGAATCTTCTGATCATTGTGACAGCTGGGTCACAGAGAAAGAAATCTAACGTCTATTTCATGGTCTATTCACCTGGTTTCTCCGGGGGATGAGGTTTAGTGGCTTGTGATCTTAATGAAAAAACTGAAAATTAAAATTGCAAATTATTAACTGTCCCTTTTCCATCAATATAAGAGAATAGCTAGTTCAGCAACTGTAAAGTCTGGTGAAGAAAAGTCAGAAAAACTGGAAACGCAAAGCATAATGATGGGAAGCAAAGTAAACAGATTCCACATACAAGTCTGGCCCATTTACGTATATACTCTGAGACGTGTATACAAAAGTATTGACTCTTCTTCATGTAGGTGCTCAGCAAATCTCATTAACAGAATACTCTACAGATGATTGCCTTAAGGAAAATGCTACTTACCCAGTAAGCATCTGTTCTAGGCATGTAGAGCTGTAGATTCACATGCTTTGCATACTCCGGCCACCTAGTGTTGGGTCCGGATGTTTGAAATTAGTTTTTCTTCGAATAAGTCTTTCCAGTCACCAGGTAGGTGTACATACCAAAGGAAATCTCAGGTTATACCGTTAAGATCTTCACCAAGTTTCTTTTGGCAAGTCTCAGGTATTTTAGGAAGCTGGCTCTGTATATGGTATATGTAGGAAGATGGATATCGGACTATGGTTACCCCCAACTTTTTGCCTAGTGTCTAGCTGGTTTTTCGACTTAGTTGGCCTGAGATCCTGCCATTCAGGGTCTCAGGCTGTCTACTCTCTCTTTAAAATGGACTCCATGTACCCTAGGTACATACACAATTGGTAAGGATCACCTTATTGGATCCTGTACAGTGTACCCTAGGTACCCAGGGAATAGGTGTACCCTAGGCCTCCCAGGGACTGCAGCATGTATTATGCCACCCCTGGCCTGGCCTTCCAATCAGACAACTGGCTGATCACTCAGCTGGGGCAAGGTTGTGTAATCACCCCTTGCTTAGATATAGTATACCTATATCTACCCTTAAAATAGACACATGTGTACCTATCAGCCACTCCTATGGCAGGCCTTAACAATCCTGGAGGCAGAGTGCTTGGTAACATGTGAGATGGTGCTCTAGCATGAACTGAGCCTGTCTGCAGCTTTCAGAACCATGTCCTTATAGCTGTTCTATGATATAGCCTACCATATACTCTTAAAGTGCCTTATAATCTTAAACGGTTATGGTAACTATGGTTTGGCTTTATCAAAACATGTCGTGTAAGGTGTCTAACACTTTGAAATAATACCCCCATACCATTTCTGGTGATGAGGATATTATTCCCCCCTTCTAGAGGGAGAGACATGTTAAAATCCTACTCAGCCTCACAAAATGGATGCTGCTGCCACAGACACGAGTCTGACCTCCTGTAGCTGGGAGCCCTCCCAGTCAGGGAGGCCTGGACAATGGGTTTCCTGCTTGGGGATGTGCTAGCACCCCCCAGACAGACTTTAGTGTATTGGGGCAGGGAGGGCTGAAAGAAAGGAGACATGCCTGGGGCACACAAGGTGCTCCATGCATAGTCCAGTTCAAACCGGTGCTGGGGCACTCCAGCCCCAGCTCTGGCGCGAAAACTGGACAAAGGAAAGGGGGTGTAGCCACCCCCCTTCCTGGTCCCCCCCCCCCCATAGGAGGGACCTTGCAGGTAGCCCAGCCCACTAGCCTAGTTTATCAGTAGGTAGCTGAGCCCTGCAGAATTAGATTATCCTGAATCTGCAACTTGAACAGAAACTCTGGACCTTCGACATTCGACCTCAGGAAGAAGACTGAAGAATCTCCCTTGTGGCCAAGGAGTGACCACCCTGGGCAACCAGGCACCATCCAGCGACCGCTGCTTGCTTTGCGACTGATCCTACGAGGGACGACTGCAGAGACTGACCAGCGCCGAGACTTCCAGACACCTCTGAACCAGATCCACCTCTACAGCACAGCTGAGACCCGTGGAGGAGACGAGGGACCGGCGACTTGGGAAAAGTGGCTAGTAACTGACTAGCGCGACTTCTGAGGCTTCCCCGAGGCTGTGCTTGGGGAATTGAGAAGCCCCCATCCCGAGCACTATCTGCAAAGAAGATCAGCTCCCCACACTTCACGTGTTCTGCGTGGGGCCCTTCTGCACCTGAGTTGCTCGACGTGTTGTCCGGTTGCTGGCCCGTTGGCTAGTGACCTCTGCGACGACGAACCTTTGATTTCACCTTGCTGGTCTGGCTCCTCCAGACTGGCACTCGCTCCTCTGTGAAAGAGCAGCACCCCAGACCTTCCTGGTCTGCACCAGAAGCAAGTCCTTCATTCTGCGTGGGTTCCGCTTGCCAAGGCTTGTTGGGTCCTAACTCGACATAGACGCCGCCGACAGCAAGAGCCTTCGTGGGACAGCTCGCCTCCTGGTCGTCCGACGCCTCCTGGTACCCGTGGCTGCTGCGACAAGCTTCACCTCTTCACCTGCATCTGCACGACATCGCCTGGTTCCTTCCCGGATCCTGGCTGGTGACCTAGACTGTCCCTTCTGCTTGCAGGTATCCTTCCTTCTTGATTCCATCCTTGGGATCCACCGGACACTCTTCACTGACTGCCTGTCAGCAACTTTCCTTCAGGCATCCATAGGAGTCGACGACGAAACCCGACGCAAGTTCACACCTATGCACCCGCAGCCCGTGGGCTAGGTAACTTGAGTACTCCGGTGCTCACAAGGGTATTGACTATCCTAGGGTCTAGTTTCCAAGTCTCGAACTCCTAGCTATCCCAGAAGTGTCCTAAAACTGTTAATTTCTAATAACTACTATTTCTATCGACCATTACGCGCGAGTGTTTCCACTCTGCACCTGAATCCCGTGGGCCTCCCACTTCCTAACCTTTGGTAGTATAGTGTAGCCCCAGCAATTCCCTAGGCCTAGGCCTATCCTGTGTTCGTGACAGTGGTTCTTATACCACTTACTTAGTATATGGTTTGCGTGGCCCCTAGGGCCTAACTGTATTACTTACCTGTGTGACTTAATGTATGCTTAAATAAGACTGTTGTACTTACCTCGAATCTCATAAAGAGTGATGAGGGTATTTTGACTAGAATAAATGCATTCTATTTTAATATATATCTGTTGTGGTGTCCTTTCATTTGGTAATCAAGGGATTACATAAGGTATAACAGCTGGCTTCACATGCCATACAGAGTTTAGCCTAAGACTGCTCTTGTCCATGCTACCACTAGGATAGCTGGTCTATAAGGTTGACTTTACAACCAATCACCATAAGGGTTGTTTGGACTGATACAAGGTGTACACTAGAATTAGTGACATCATATATCAGGCCAACTTCTCACAGTATACAACTAGGTAGTTATACCGTGCACAGTCGGGGGCTCCCCAAAAGTGCACAGGGTTTAATGTAAAACTCAAAGTGCTCTATTAGTGGTAGTGTGGGGGAACAGCCTTAGGCCTAACAAAGGGGAGTATAGACATTTGTTGCAAAAAATTGACCAATAATGGACAGGTCTCAATAAAGAGATCCAGAACAATTTTAGAAAAATAAGCTTTGTATTTTATTTTAAGACCAAGATCTTCACAATTCGGTAAGTCAATTTTTAACTACAAATACTTATCACTTTTAAAAGTCGACATGGTGCAATTTCTGAAAAGCTCATGGTTATCCTATGGAAGAAAACAATGCAGCATAACTGGTTAGTAAAACACTTACAAATCCAGTCTTCGGGCCCAAAGGTCGGCAAGGGTCAGGTGAGTATCAAAACTGCACCACCAGCAGCACAGGGACTGCAGGGCACAGAGATCAAAATCGTTGTTCGGCACAATGCGTTTCAATAAAGAACGGGGGTGCGCGAAGCCACACTGCTTGCGGGCAAGTCGATCGGTTGTAGGGGCCGCGCTTAGGGGGGGGTGGAGGGGCGGCCACAAAGCAGCACCAAACCTACTCCAAATTTGGTACATAGGCAGCTGGGTTCAGGGTGTAATTTCAGCATTAGGCACCTACTGCTTTTAAATGAGGATTCTATTTGCGACAAACAGGCTGCAGGCGTAGCCCCGAAGGTTGCAGGAGGGAGACCAATGACAGCAGAGGTAAGTTGAGATCTAGGTGGTTGTAGGGGCACAGTTGGTTCACCTCACCAAGGCCCAGGGGCTTCGGGTGCAGGGGTGCCTTTTGACAGAGTCCTCTTACCAGAGTCGGTCGCAGTCCGGGGCGGCCAGGCGAAGTCAGACAATACTGAATTTGAGGTCAGGATCACTGGGGAGACTACACTGGACTGGTGAGCCACTCTGCACTCAACACCCGGAGTCTGAGTGGGCAGGAGAGCCGGAGCCGCCTGGATCTCGAGTCCATGGAGCTAGGTTCTTCTTGACAGGTCCAACGTCCACGGGATATTGAGTCTTTAAGGCAGCAGTCCTCCCCCTGTTTTCAGAGGTCGCTGGCTATAGGACAGGTCGCAGGTTTGTCAAAGCTGGAGACAAGCCAGTGGGGCTGAGGCCAAGGCAGTCGTCTTCTTCAGTCTGCTCTGCAAGGATGTCTTCTTTCTTCTTAGGTCATCACAGATCTAGTTTCCAGGTCTGGGGGAGCCACATAAATACAAAATTTAGTAGTGTTTTAGAGTAGCAGCAGGAAGGGCCAATGAGCACCTTACCAAGGGTGACTACACCCTCAATTACGCCACCCCCCTGTGGGAGGGGGCACAGACTTAGCCCTGATTGAAGGGGGGTCTCCCCCTCTTCAAGATGGTGGGGACTGAAAGATGTCCCTCCCCCTTGCCACCCCCACCTTAGGGGTTGAGTTGGCAGAGTTGGGCACATCTCCTTTTCTTCTAGGTTTCCCACCTAAAGCGTGGGTGCACACCGGGGTCTGCCATCAGCTGCTAGCAGCAGAGGCTGGAAGTCGCATTACAAGGGCAGCAGGTCATTGAAGCTCCCTCTTCGAGCACTGGGCCCATCCTGTGTGTGTTGGGGTTGGGGGGGGGGGGGGACGGTGCGGGGGTGTGTGACACCTCTGCCCAGGGTGTGCACGTTTCTGGTCCCAGAGAGTAGAGGCTCGCTACCCAGGGGACCACAAACTATCTGGTGGTGGCAGGCTGCCTAAAGCCAGGCTGGCCACACCAGGGTCGGTAGGTTCTCAGGGGGCACTTCTGAGGTGCCCTATGGGTGCATGTTTAAATAAATCTCACACTGGCATCAGTGTGGGTTTATTGAAAGTGGTGTGGTACCTAACACTCCTGTGTTCAGTGAAGCCATCATGGTCCTGTGGAACTAAAGTTGTCAAGTTCCCACCCCTTGTACTATCTATGGCTTCCCTGGCATTTACAATACTAAGGAATATACCCTAATACTGTAGGGGCATATATGCTCATGCAGATATGCCCACACCTGTGATATATGGTGCACCCTGCCTTAGGGCTGCTAAGGCCTGCTTGAGGGGTGACATATCCTGGGCAGTGCTAGTTGCTATGACACAGGCAGTGTGCCATGTCTGTCCTTTTTGTCTGCACCAAGCCATGCATGCTGCAGTGGCAGTCTGCATGGCATAGGTGAAGGGACCCCTCCTCAGTCCCAATGCCCTAGGTACCCATGTACCTTTTACTAGGGACGTATAGGGGGACTGAAGAGCCACTTGTGGATTAGTTTTAGTGAAAACACTGGTGCTGGGAACCTAAACAGCAGGGACCCAGTACTCTACAGCTAAAGTTCCATTAAAAGCTAGGCCAAAAAGTGTGTTTGTACTGCAACAGAACCCCATTTTCTCACAGGTTTGCTCATTCTAACAGTACAATGTTATCTGTAATCAAGTGGTCAACGTAGGTGTGGCGCAGCAGCCAGAGTGGCTGACTCCGAAGTGTAGTGCTCATGGTTCGATCTCCGGCACCGACGACAGCTCAGCATCATGTGACTTTGGGCAACAGCTCACTTAATCTCCAATGGCTCCCAGTGCCTGAATACCCTTATGGGTGACACACATTACAAATCTGGAATTAAGTAGTTTGTCTAACTTCTTCGAAAACTCTGCCATTAAAAATGGGTGTTCAATACTTATTTCAGACAACAGCCCATTTCAATTTTAAAATTATGGAGTGAAACGTCAATATGACTTGGCACACAACTTTGTAATTTTGAGAAGAACCAAGTGGCAAATCATTCTCTGCACGGCTTCGAAAAGCTGCAACATCCAGCCCTGTACAATGAACTGCACTGTTTTTCAGCCATGTAAGTTGGTAGGTGCCTCCCCTCCCTCCCTCCTGTGAGCTTATTCTACAAGAAAGCGAAACTGGTCTGTGTTTTTCCTGTACTCTTGTTTGGTAAATCCTTGCAATGCTGACAGAGGGCCACCAAAAGTGAACTTCCAACCGGAGTGAGTGGCTGCTGTCCCCTCATCCCACGATTTCAAGATATCCATGGTGGTGACAGCAAGGTAATGGCAAATGTGAGCGGAGATTTACTTCTGAGAGTGAAAAAAGGAGGCAGGTGGGGGGAGCATTTTCGTTAGTTTTAACTTCTCATTTTAGACACTAAAGTAGGATACACACAAACAGTGTTTTGTGCATTACGTGGACATCCATGGCACTTTGTGCATCAGACAAAAAGCAGATCCATTAGCAGGAACTGAACCGCTACTATGCGAAAACTCTTCACAGGCTGTGGAGAACCTTGAATCTTGGAAGACACCAATCTGCTGTGGCTTGCAGAGTTTAGAAGAGCTGAATTACCATGCATGAAAACCTGAATGAAAAAAATTACACTCCCTGATACTGGAAAGAATTTCAAATGGCCCAGCTTACTTGAGAAATTACATTAAGGGTGTCTAGGAGCCATAAGATCCATGCAGTCCAGCTGCTCTACAGGATCCAACAACAAAAACCCTCCAGGCCATGGAGCTGCAAAAAGGCAGTTTCTTTGAGTGTCTTATTAGGCCAAACTATTATGTGCCTCTGAATAACTTTATGGTGCTTTGTATCAGCCCAATCTCCAATCACAATGGGACTAGAAAATGGAGGTAAGTTCCGCCTGGATTCCAGAACGGTTTGAACCATCTCTCACACCATTACGGTTCTGAACGGGACACCACTTATTGTGCTTGCCCATCCCAAACTACAAAAAACAGGTCCTTTTCTGAAGCCTTGAAATCCAGTGGGAACTACCACCATCAGAATATTTTGAAAATTACCAGAATTTCTTCAAAATTAAGGAGCAAAGACAGGAAGTTAAAGACGACTTATCAGTGCAACTGCACCCAATTTCAAGACCAAATAATCAGTTGGTATTGTGAATGTTTTTTTTTTCCTTTTCAAACAGACCTTTATTGACCTCGTTCAAATCAGACACAGCCTGGTGCCTACATCCCAACGGGCCGGCACAGCAGTACATGACATTCTTTGCAAAGGACAGTGGGGAAGCAAACACAGCAAGCCGCCTACAACCACAATGGGCCGGCCGCGGCAGGTGGGCAAGCATAACGGGTGATTATCAACTCAGGTCTCTAAACAAGTACCCCCAAAACACCAAGGTTAATAAGTCACAGTAATAACGCCATCTTTCGCCTATTATGCCAAAACATTCCTATTCAGTTTCCACACAACGTTCACAACCAAAGTTCCTTAGCCCCGCATTTTCTGCTTCAATCACTACGACACAAGAAAGTGGTCAGTGCATTCCCATTTCCGGGAAGCCCTCGGCCTCGTCACGTCCCTCCCCATCGTGTCCTTCATCCTCCCCTCAGCCAGGGTCAGGGTCCGTGTCCCAAGTGTCGGTATGTGCCAAGAGATGTGTTTGAAGAGGGGCCCAAATATCTCTAGGGCGTGAGAAGGGTGGCCGAAGTTCAGCATAAGTGTGTAACTGGTCCTGGCAATATAGGAGATCGTTCAGCCAGTCCTTGAATTTGGGAGCTCGGCCACTCCCCCATAGACAGGCTATTCGTCGTTTCTCCAGCAGGAGGGCCAAGGAAGCATATCTCCGTATCTTGACAGGGACTTCTTCCGTGTACCCTAAGAGAACAATGAGGCGGTCGTCGGGCACATGTGCCCCAGTCATTTCGTCCAGTGCATGTATTTCCGAACAGACGGGCAGTCCCAGGCTAAGTGCCCAAAGTCAGCGCCCCCCCCCTGCCCCGCATCTATCACAGCAGTCAGTGTCGCGCAATTGCAAACGGTGTAGCCGAGCCGGCATGTAGTACAATAGGTGAATATATTTATAATGTACAAGGTGTAGTCTGCTATTGGTGGATATGGCGCCCGTTTGGCGACAGCAAAAGGACCATTGTTCCGTCCTGATGGAAGTTCCCAATTCTGCCTCCCATTTACCCTTGGCTGGGGCCAGGTCCCTCTCCCATTGCCCTTGAGTTGAGCGATATAGTCGCAACACTACATGTTCCGAGGGAGTGTGCTGCAAGTGTGTAGAGGAAGCATAATAGGGGTTTCTAACTTCAAGCACCGAGTCAAAGAACGCATGTCTTGCCAAAGCCTCACGTAATAAAATCGCTCCAAGGGAGTGGGGCTCGTGGTACCAAAGAAGTCCTCAATAGTTCTAAACTTCCCATTTGTGTACAATTGGCCCCAAGTAAGGCAGGACAGTTTACGCAGCATGCGGCGGCATCCCCCTCTGTCGTGACTGGTAGATCATGTCTCCCCTGTAGTGGCGTTAATGGCGAGTAGAGTACAGGGCATTTGAGTTTGTGCGCCAGGCACTGGTAGTGCATTGTACGGTTGTAGATGCTAGGTGTTTAGGGACTGCAATAGTGCTTAGATATGCTGTGCAAGGTGTGGGGGCCATTTATCCATCTTCAATTGCTAGGTGAGGCATGTATGGGGGGGTTGCATCCAATAGGCCGCAAAGTGTGCCTGGGCTCAGATGAAATATTATTCCATATCTGGGACTTCGAATCCTCCAGACTCAAAGGGACGAGTAAGAACGTCCCACTCTATTCTGGGTTGCCTTCCACCCCACGCTAATCGGATCAGCTGCGTTTTGATACATTTTAAACAAGCATTTGCAATGCAATTGGTCTCGCCTTTGGGACCTTATATATATTTAGCTATGCAGCACATTAGCCTGGGTTCGGAAACATCTACTGTTCTTTAACATGGAGGGAAAGTACGCACCAAACTGCGTGACACGCCAGGTATGGGAACACATGGAGAGAAATATAGCCTTTCAGCAGGAAATGGTTTGGTCCAAAGCTCTGTTTTTAAAATAAAATCAGGGCCTTCAGTGGTCATAACTCTGAAAATACAAGATTTGAAAAAAATATTATTGTCTATGGGTGCTCGTGGAAGAATTTCCATTGATTGGAATCGAGAATGCTAAAGTGATTCTGGTATTTTACTCACCTCAGCTGGTCGTTTTCTATCAAGAAAGTTCAATAGAGGCAGTTGCCAGAAAAAAAAAAAAGAGAAAGTCTCAGCAGAAAGCGATTCTGGTATTGTACTGACCTCTACTGGTCGTTTTCTATCAAGACAGTTACATAGAGGCAGTTGAACAGAAAAGAAAGTGCCTAAGCGGAGGCAGACAAGTCATAGGGCTGATCTCCAGAGCCCACAAAGTACATACACATAAGTTTTAACTAAAGTATATACAAGAGGTCTCAAATGCTAGACCAAAAAAAGAACGCAGACTACATGGTTGAGGGCTTTACATGATTATTTTGTTGCAATGCATGATGCATTTAATTTGAGGGCAGATCACATGAGCTTTGCAGACCATACATCGCTGATTCTTAGATTTGTTTATATAAAGTTTTACCAACTCTTTTAACTAGAGTGTGTGAAGGGCTATTATTTAGTACAAAGAGATGTCTAGAAGTAGGGGACTTCTTGGTTCAGCCCATAAAACGCCCTGTGACCCGAGTGATGTTAGTTAAATAACACCAGCTGCAGGGCCTGCTGTGCTTGAAATGGAAAAATAGAAGTGAAGGTACTCTGTACCAGAGTACCTGCTTGTTTCTGAAAAGTGCCGGTACTCTCCCGCACAAAATAAAAAGTGCTGGTACGCCGTACACGACAGTACCGGCCCTTTTAAAGCACTGCTAGTACTCAATCCCAAATCCTAATAGCCGCATTCTTCTTTCGGTGGTCTGTCCACGCACAACATTATGAGACCCAAAACTTCCTCCAAACTTCCCAAACATGCCTGGCCAATGCTAAATTCACCTGTTATTGTTTTTCCGTCCTGGAATGCAGGGCGAAATCCAGCAGCATGGTGTCCCAGAATCACTATAGCAGCAGCACAAGGGATATGATGAGAGGCACGGTGCCACCCGGGAGGAGCCAGGCCCTGTTGGACAGCTAGACCCACCTCCTGCCGAAAGAAGCACTACACAGGCCCAACCTGCAACGTGAAGCTGCCAGAGTAAACAATGATTATAGAAGGCAGTCCAGCTTGTTCATGCACCACACGCTGCAGAGTAATTAAGTTAAAATGGCACCTTTTAAGGGAAACTCAAATTATATTCCCTGAACGTCCTTCGAAGAAGCTGCAAGGTTGCTCAGCTGCTGTAAGGAAAAGCAGGAGGCGGCGGGTGGGAAGATGCAACGAAATACGGAGCCAAAGCTGAACACGAGCAGGAAAAAACAAAAACAAGCTCCTCTGCACCATTAAAGAACGCTGCACTTTTAAGCACCGCAAATGAATATGTACAAGTAGACATGTACGCCGTTTCCTCCACACCACAAAGGCACATGGATGTGACTGCCTGCTTTGGCCCCGGGAGCCATGGGGAGTGCACAAGGAACATGGGAGCCAGCAAGGAAGTCCCTGCTTGAGTCCCGGGGCAATGGTGGAGTGCGCGTTCAATCGGAGCGTGAAACTGACCCAGGTGGAGTGTGAAACAGTTGAGGAAGCGAAAGAAAAGGGTAGGGTGGAGAGAGAGGGGTGTAAATCAGAGAGCGGGAGGAGGGGCAAGGCAGTGAAAAGTAATGTGAAGTAGAGAGCAAACAAGCATTGATCGCGATCAAACATCAAAGCGGCCGTGCGGCCGCGAAAGTGAAAGTAATTGCGGTGAACACGGCGCGCGCGCCCGCGCACATGCACTGTAGCTTTAGGCTGGCCTGGTAGCACTTTATGGAGCCCTCTCAATAAGTCTCGCCAGACCAGCGCATGCGCTGGGTCAGGCGAGACCTAAAAATGACGACTAGGGGCATAAGGAATGTTGGGAAAAAGGTAGAGTAGTTTGGGCAATATTACCATCTTGATCAAAGATACTCTGGCAGGCATGGAGAGAGGCATCGCGATCCATTTGGTGATCTTATCAGTAATGAGATCAAGTGTGCGTCCGTAGTAGGAGCGCATCAGTTCCTCACGGCATCGAGAGACCCGGATGCCAAGTTAAGTGAGGGGAGGGAGGGGGGGGGGGGGGGGATGGGAAAGAGTATACCAGTCTCACGAGCTTCGTCGTAAACGTGTCGCAGTACCGGGATGTGTAGGTGGTGAAAAGTTTTATAAAATGTGTCCGGGAGGCCTTCCGGGCCTGGCGCTTTTCCCGATTGCAATTGCATTATGGCCGATATATATTCCTCATCCTCGTGATGTCTCAGAAGAAATTCCCTCTGCCCATCCCCCAACCAGCCGAACGCCGTATCCTCAAAGAAGGAGGCGACGTCTGTTGGCTGAGTTCTAGGAGTCTTATAGAGACCTCTGTAGAACCTATGAAAAGTCTCCACGATCTCAGGTGTGTTGCATTTGGCCATCCTCAACTTCAAGAACAATGTTTGAAAACTGCGGAGGTCGGATTAAGAATGCAAGCGTTTTTCCAGGTCTGTCCCCCTCTCCATATTGGCGTGCCCTATGATATTTCTTTTTGTATTTACATTCGCTTTCCGCTGTCTCTTGGTACTCACTAAGCACGCTGCGCAACTTAGCTTGGTTCTCAGGTGTGGGGCTAGTTTGCAATTCCGCCTCAATATTTTTGTAGTTCAGTGTCCAATCGACATAGGGTGGAACGGATGTCCCTCAAGATTCCCCCACTGTTTGCAATACACAAGCCACATATGGTAACTTTGAAAGATTCCCACACCGTGTAGTGTTGCGTCACCGAATCCTCATTGCGAGGGAAAAGTCTCATCTCCTGCTATAGTTCCTGCTTGAATATTGGGTCTAATAAGGATAGTGGATTGAAACGCCAAAATATGAAAGGAGAGTCCACGTGCAGGGGGGTTATAGTTACCAGCACTGGAGAGTGGTCCAAATAGGTCCAGGGAAGATGGGAGTCGAGTGTCACCCAAGGGATAAGGCCTTTGGTGATGAGCCATGCATCAATTCTGGACCAGGATGACCGGGCCGTGGTGTAACAAGTACCCTCCCGCCGCGATGGCTGTATACGTCACCATGCATCAAGCAGCTCATAGTCAGCGATTATCATTTTTAGGGTGGATTGTGATTGGGAGTAGTGGTGTGGTTGCGGGTGTGAGCGGTCCAGTGTGGGATTAACATTGAAAATTCCCCCTCCCCCAATAGTAGGTGTGTAGAACCTATCAATAGGATCTTTCCCCAGAGCACACAGAAAAATTCCGGGTCATCTGTATTCAGCCCATAACATGAAACGAATGTAAAGGATTGGGTGGTGAGTCTGCCCCAGAGAATAGAATACCAGCCCTACTCGTCTGTGACGGAGCCTATTAGGGTATATGGAAGGGACTTCCTAACTAGGATGCATGTGCCTCGGGCATATGACGAATAGGAGGAAAAACATGTATAACTGGCCCATCAAGCGGCAAATGTGGAAGGAGTGGTGGGATTAAAGTGCTTCTCCTGCAGCATCGCCCAGTGTTCGTCATGACGAACAAGTTACTTACCTTCGGTAACGATGTATCTGTAAGAAACATTAGTTAGTTAGATTCCTCACCTTAGAATAGATACCCTTAGAATATCCCCAGGCGTCAGACTGGATCCGGAAGATTTTTCGTCAGCAATACCCCTTGCGCGTCGCTAGGCGTCGTCTGCGGCTCGGCGTCCGTCGTCGGCGTCGTGCGCCGGAATGACGGAGTACTTAGACGCCGCCCTCGCGCGCTGACGTCAGTTCTTGTACATAGCCTTCCGCGCCAGGAACGCAGAGCCATGCAAAGACCGACACTGGTGCCAAAAATAAAATCTAGGGGCCTGAAAAGGATAACCTTAACCCTAGATGTCAGTTCGCAGAACGGGGAGGATGGGTGGGTCGGTGAGGAATCTAACTAATGTTTCTTACAGATACATCGTTACCGAAGGTAAGTAACTTGTTCATCTGAAAGAAACACGTTAGTTAGATTCCTCACCTTAGAATAGATACCCAAGCAATACCATCCCCGGTGGTGGGTCTGCGAACCAAGATCACACCAGAAAGTCCTGGAGGACAGAACGGCCAAAGAAGCCATCCCTCCGGACTTGGCTGTCAAGGCAATAATGCCTGGCAAACGTGTGTAACGAAGCCCACGTCGCCGCCTGACAGATGTCCTGCAAAGGGACTCCCCGTCCCAAAGCAGTAGTAGCCGCTGTGGCCCGAGTTGAATGGGCGCGCAGCCCAACAGGAGGGTCCTTTTTTGCCAAAGAATAGCAAATTTTGATACACAAAACGACCCACCGAGAGATGGTCCGTTTGTGCACAGCTTTCCCCTTCTTAGCGCCCACGTACCCAACAAAAAGCTGGTCGTCCACCCGGAACGGTTTTGTGCGGTCCAGATAAAAGGAGAGCGCACGTTTTGGGTCCAGACGGTGGAGCCTCTCTTCCTCTTTGGAAGGATGCGGAGGCGGAAAGAAGGTGGGCAAGGTGACAGACTGCCCAAGATGAAATGGAGTCACCACTTTCGGAAGAAAGGAAGGACGAGGCCGAAGGACAACCTTGTCCGGATGAACAGACAGGAAAGGAGGCTTGGACGATAGAGCCTGGAGCTCACTCACCCGTCTAGCCGAGGTGATGGCTACCAGAAAAGCAGTCTTAAGAGTCAGAAGACGAAGAGGACAATTGTGAAGAGGCTCGAAGGGAGCGCACATCAGGAATGTCAAGACCATATTCAAGTCCCACTGAGGCATTACAAAAGGGACAGGAGGGAACGTGTGAGTAATGCCTTTTAGAAAGCGTGTAACCACAGGGGACTTGAAAAGAGAAGGCTGATCAGGAAGCCGCAAGAAGGCGGAGATGGCAGCAAGATAACCTTTCAGGGTGCCCAGGGCAGAGCCCTGCCGGGCCAAAGAAAGAAGAAAGAGGAGAACCTCAGAAAGAGGGGCGGAAAGGGGATCCACAGCCTTTGCTGTGCACCATGCCACAAATTTGTTCCACCGGCAGGCGTATACCGTCTTTGTGGAGGGACGCCTGGCTGCCAGAATGATATCACAGACTTCAGGAGGCAAGTCAAATGGCATCAACTGCCGCCGCTCAATCTCCACGCATGGAGGTGGAGGCTGGACAGGTTCGGGTGGAGGACCGTCCCCTGCTGCTGCGACAGAAGATCCTCCCGAAGGGGCAGACGTATCGGGGGATCGGTCAACAGACTGAGTAGCTCGGGATACCAGTATCTTCGTGCCCAATCCGGAGCCACCAAGATGACTTGGGCCCGGTCGTGCCTGATCTTCTTCAGCACTCTGGGCAGAAGTGGTATAGGCGGAAAGGCGTACAACAGACCGCAACTCCACTTGTGACGAAAAGCGTCGCCGAGCGAGTGCCGCCTTGGAAATTCCAACGCGCAGAACTGCTGACATTGCGCGTTCTTTGGTGGCGAATAGATCTAACCAAGGCTCTCCCCACTGCTGAAAGAGACCTTGCGCCACTTCGGAGTTCAGACGCCATTCGTGATCCATCATGCACCGGCGGCTGAGTTCGTCCGCTCTGGCGTTCAGAGAGCCCGCCGGATGTTGAACCACTAGGGTGACGCCCTGGTGTTCCAGCCACGTCCAGAGGCGCAGAGCCTCCTGACAAAGGGTCCACGACCCCACCCCGCCCTGTTTGTTGCAATACCACATGGCGGTGGTGTTGTCTGTGAACACCTGCACGACACTGCCCCTGACAGAGGGAAGGAAGGCTTTCAGTGCAAGTCGGATCGCTCTCAACTCCAACAGGTTGATGTGGAGACGAGACTCCGCCGGAGACCAGAGGCCTCTGATCTCCGCCTCTCCCATATGGCCACCCCAGCCCAGGAGGGACGCATCAGTCACTACGACATGCTCCGGTTGGGGAAGGGAGAGGCTCCTGCCCATGACCCAATCGCGGTCCGTGAGCCACCACTGCAACTGTTGTGCAGTGCCCTCCGAGATCAAAACATGGTCGGACAGGTTGCCGTGATGCTGGGCCCACTGAAACTTCAGGTCCCACTGCAGAGCCCGTATGCGCCGCCTGGCGTGATGCACTAGTAGGATGCAGGAGGCCATCAGCCCCAGAAGCCGCAACACTAGCCTGACCGAAACCCAGGATAGAGGCCGAAAGATGGGAATCAGGGCCTGTATATCCCGGACCCGCTGTTCCGGTGGATAGACCCGGAACTGCGCCGAATCGAGAACCGCTCCGATGAAGAGGAGCTTCTGAGAGGGACTCAGGTGTGACTTCGGCATGTTGATGGAAAATCCCAGCAAATGCAGGAGATCCGCCGTAGTCTGGAGGTGGGAGACGACTGCCTGGGGCGAGCCCGCCTTCAACAACCAGTCGTCGAGATAGGGGAAGACTGGAACCCCTGATCTGCGCAGATGAGCTGCGACCACCGCCATCACTTTCGTGAACACCCGAGGGGCACTGGTGAGGCCGAAGGGGAGCACGGTAAACTGAAAATGCTCTTGGCCCACCGTGAACCGCAGGTAACGCCGGTGGGCCGGCAGGACGGGGATATGGAAGTATGCGTCCTGCAAGTCCAACGCTACCATCCAGTCTCCGGGGTCTAGGGCAGCTAGAACCTGAGCCAAGGTTAACATCTTGAACCTTTCCTTTCGGAGGAAGGCATTGACGTTCCGGAGGTCCAAGATGGGGCGCAGGCCCCCTTTGCCCTTCTTGGGAACCAGAAAGTAGTGGGAATAACAACCACGACCTACTTTTGGACTCGGAACGCGCTCGACGGCCCCCTTGGCCAAGAGGGCCGAAACTTCCTCGCGGAGAAGATTCAAATGATCCCCCGAGATACGGTGGTGCTGCGGTGGCATGGCTTGAGGGGTCGTCTCGAAGGGGAGGGAGTAGCCCCTTCGGACGATTTGCAGCACCCACCTGTCCGATGTAATGGACCGCCAGTGGAGCAGGTGATGGCGAACTCTGCCGCCCACTGGCGTGGAATGGGCCTGAAAGCTCGGACTAGGAAGGCTTTGAGGCGGATGCTGCCGGGGTGGATGTGGGCTGACCACGTCGTCCTCCAGAGCCGCCACGGCGGAAACCACGTCCGCGACCGCGCGCAGGTTGGTTCTGCGGCTGGTGGCTGGGCGGACGTGAGGAGGCGCCCCTTCCTTGGCCACGAAAGGGGCGAAAAGCAGAGGTGTGCGCCCGCGGAGCCGAGAGGCCCAAGGACTTGGCCGTAGCCCGGGAGTCCTTAAAGCGGTTCAGCGCACTGTCCGCCTTCTCACCAAACAGGCGAGTGCCATCAAAGGGCATGTCCATGAGGGTGTTCTGGACATCCCCGGAAAATGACGTGGACCGCATCCAGGCGTGGCGGCGGAGCGCCACCGTGGTGGAAATCGCCCGACCCAGCGAGTCAGTGGTGTCAAGCCCACATCGTATGGCGTACCGCGCTGCATCCCTCCCATCGGCCAAAGCCTGGGTAAGACGTGTCCGGACCTCCTCCGGACACAGGGGCAGCACGTCCTCCACCGTATCCCACAGAGAATGGGAATAACGGTCCAAGAGACAGGCGGTGTTCAAAGACCGCAGGCCCAAACTAAGGGACGAGAACAGTTTCTTGCCAAACTGCTCGAGTCTCTTGGAATCCCGGTCCGGCGGAGCGGTCGGGAAGGAGGATTGGGGGGTAGAGGCCTGGATAACCAGACTCTCGGGGGTGGGGTGTTGGGACAGGAAACTGGGGTCGCCCGGAGCAGGGCGGTGGCGCCTGGCAACGTTCCTATCCACAGGAGGAACTGTGGAGGGCTTGGACCAGGTGCCCTGCAGAACGTCAGTGAGGGCCTCATTGAACGGCAGCAGAGGCTCAGTGGAGCTTGCTGCGGTTTGAAGCACCTCAGTGAGGATGTTAGTCCTCACAGCCACGGCAGGCAGCTCGAGCCCAAGGGCTGCGGCCGCCTTGCGCAGCACCACAGAAAATGCTGCACCCTCCTCCGAAGCCACAGTCGGAGGAGAAGTGAATCCAGTGTCTGGCGAGGTATCCAGACCACTGGTCTCCCCCAGTTCATCTGCCCAGTCCTGTGAAAGCTGCGACTGAACAGCCATAGGGTCCTCGAACCCCTCCCAGTCGCCCCCGTCTTCCGATTCCTGTTAAACAGGAGGAATGATCGGAGCCGGACTGTAGAGATGATAAGTCTCAAGCGGCGCCGGACGCGGCGTCGGTCGACGCCGTTGCGGCGCCGGAATAGGGCTAAACTGGGGTTGGACGCCGTCCGGAGTCGGCACCGAAGGCGTCGGCGGCACCGGAGGTGTAGGCGCCTGCGCCGGCGGCGGCGCCGGTGGTTCATTCGCCGGCGGAGTGGTTAGGTCAACCAGCGTCGACGGGGGCCCAGGCATGGGCCCCGCGGGGACCTACGGCGTCGAGACCGGAGTCGTCGCCGGGGCCGAAGCCGCCGGCAGGCAAGGTCGCCCAGTCGAGTCCGCGGGGCCCGAAGGCGCGCCAGCGGGCGTCGACGGCGGGGCCAGGCTCCTCATGGCCGAGAGGAAGGCACTGACCACCGCCGGCGTCGCGTTAGTCCCAGGGACCGGAGGGTATGGGGACGGGCGCGGCGCCTGTGGCTCCGCCGGAGCCGCGGGGGTGGAACCACCCGGACCCTCGGCCGAGTCGCGCGACCGGCGAGGGGAGTCCGAAGAGCGATGTCGCCTCTTGGACTTTAGAGCGTTTGGACTTACCCGACGACTTGGAGCCCGACGATCGATGGTGGCGTCGGCTAGGGCTCCGTGAGCGATCCTTGGACCTCCTCCTGGACCGGGATCGCGCACGACGCGGAGCCGAGTGGCGGAGCTCGAGAAGCTTGCGGGACCGCTCCCGCCGAGCCTTCGAAGTCAGGGCCTGGCAATCGGAGCACGACTCCGCGTCATGGTCGGGGCCTAAACAGTAGAGGCACCGGCGGTGGTGATCGGTCACCGACATCAGTCGATGGCAATCCTCGCAAGCCTTGAACCCAGGCATCCTACCGGCACCAGATGTCGACAGACAAGGATCAAAAGTGATCAAAAAAGATTTAGTCAAAAAAGACTAAAAGGGGTAGCTCTCCCGGATCTGCGCTTACTGGCGCGGAAAAAAGAAGAACTGACGTCAGCGCGCGAGGGCGGCGTCTAAGTACTCCGACGACGTCATTCCGGCGCACGACGCCGACGACGGACGCGGAGCCGCAGACAACGCCTAGCGACGCGCAAGGGGTATTGCTGACGAAAAATCTTCCGGATCCAGTCTGACGCCTGGGGATATTCTAAGGGTATCTATTCTAAGGTGAGGAATCTAACTAACGTGTTTCTTTCAGATGGTCTAAGTAAGATAATATGTGCCTACGCTTGCGGGGTTCCCCCAGACCTCGTACATTCCAATTGAGGAAGTGGTATGTGGGGGGGTCTAGAACGTTGAGTCATGGTGGTGATTGAGGTTACACATGTTTAAGCAGTGGTCTGAAACAAATTGGCAAAGATATCTAGGCATTAAAGTGATAGTTAGGACTATGGCATGTGACTTGTCGCAACGTCTTCCGCTTGTCGCATGTTCCAGCAAAACACTCCCTCCCACATCAGCAGCCCAATCCTGCCATGGTCCACTTCCCTCCCACAATTCCCTCAGTGCCATGTTCCCAACAGGGGAGATTGGTTTAGCCTGTAACATAACTGTCAATAAAGAAAAAACAACCATAATGGTAAGTGTTCACCTGAGAGGTGGAGTCCAGAGGGCGACGAGGGGTCTTCCTCGCTGGGGCGAGGGTGTTCGGGTGGTCATATGTAGGGTCATCTCGTTCCGGTTTCTGGTGCATCCTACAAGTTCGTAGAAGACCGCCAACACGGCAGTTCAGGGAGAGGGTGTAGTTGTCATCGTCTCTTCAGTCAGTCAGTGGGGCGAGGGGGCAGTCAGTCCGCCGCTGTTAGAAAGTGCCATCTTTCTTGCATGATATGCCCCCACTTTTTGCTGAATTACTGAATGTATTTTGAGTGTGCTCCGGACTCCTGCCAATCAGGTGCCCAGGGCCTATGTTCCTTCCCTAAACAAAAACCTCAAACCCAAATTGGCAAACCCTGGCCACATGTCAGCCCCTGGTAAATGGTACCCTAGGTACCCAGGGCCTTGTGACCAGGGAAGGCCTCTAAGGGCTGCAGCACTCATTGTGCCACCCTTAGAGGCCTTGTACCCTATCTCACACACACTGCCCTTGCAGGCTGAGTGTCTGGGTACAAGACAAAACAGAGTCTGCATGGCACACATCCCTGTGTTCCATGCCCAACACCTACACTGCCCTGGCATAAATCAGCCACCCCTCTAGCTGGGTGCCCTATGCCAGTGGTGTGGGCACAGAGGCATGAGCCCTGTGCCCCTACAGTACCCAGGTCCATTCCTGGGCCCTGTAAGTGCAGTATTGCCATTTAAGAGTACATGGTGCTGGGAGCTTGTCAAACACGAACTCCACAACACCATAATGGCAACACTGAAGACTGAGAAGTTTGGTATCAAACTTCTCAGCACATTAAACCCACACTGATGCCAGTGTGGGATTTAATGTACCAAGCACCCCAGAGGGCATCTTAGAGATTTCCCCCTGAAACCTAACCTACAATCCACGTCTGTTCTGAGGCTGTCTAGGATGCCACACAGCAGGCATGTTGCTGGACCCCTGGGTAGGAGAGCCCCTGCTCTCCTGGGACTGCAACAATGCACATCTTGGGCGAGGTGCTAGATCTCCTCCCCAGGATGGGCAGGGGGAAGCTTCAAAGGCATGCCACCTCTGTGAGCTTCCCCAGGCCACTTGCAACCCCCAGTCTGGCGGGAAGCTTGGCTGGAAACCCCAAATAAGGACAGGGGATGTGCCAGCCTGCCAACCCCACCCCTCGGGTGGGGGAGGCGAGGTGAAGCACATCTCTGGGCGATCGCCATATTGAAGATGGGAGGCCCTTTCCAATCAGGACTAGGCTACAGCCCCCCTTCCACAGGAGAGTGGCAGAATAGGGGGTGTACTCACCCGAGGACAGGGACCTATTGGTCCCTACCCTTCACCTACCTGTAACGCCCCTAAATCTAGTATTTAGGGGCACCCTGAACCTTCCTTCCCCAGATTCCGAAATACAAAGAAGAGCAAGAAGAAAGAAGACCTGCCCTGCAGCTGCTAAGAAGAGTAAGACACCAAATGCTTTGGCCCCAGCCCTACCAGCCTGTCGACCCTCGAACCTGCTCCTGCTACAAACCGGCACCTCTTGTAGCCAGCAACCTCACAAACCCCGGAGGACCTGGCTACCTTTTGGCTCTAAGCACCTGGGACTCCCATGAGTAGAGGCTCAACTCAAAATCTACTTCTAATCCCTGGCATCAGCTCGGAACTACAAACCCTACACACTCTGTTCACTCCGGCACAGGCCAGGCTTGGCGAGTGCAAAATCCATGAGGACGACCCCACGGCGACTGTGACCCCGAGTCCGGCACCAAAGGACTTCCCTCGACACTCCTGATGACGCCTGCAGCCTCAGAACCAGGTACCCCCCCAACCGCGATCAACAGAGGGTAAGATTTCCCGTCACCAAAAGGTACCCTTGCACCCGGCGCCCTGCGGCCTCCTGTGCCCAACTCCTGGGTACCTACCTATCCTCCAACCACCTCTCGAAGTGGTGGTGGCACCTGAAGAATCTTCGTCCCAGAGCTTGCAGTCTTTTTCTAAACCGGAGCTTTCCCATTGAAAGCACCCTGCACCCAGCCACCCGAGTGGCCCTGGCAGTGTAAACTCTACACCAATCTACTCCCCATTTGCCCTGAGCAAGTGACCAGGAGCCCAGATCCCACAGCCGCGTGGCCTGCTAGTCAGCAGCCACCAACCAAGGCCCCCCCTGCCTCTCATAGGAAAACATTGGGCCTAACTCTCTCTGCACCCGGCTGCCCCTGTGCCGCTGAGGGTGAAACAACTGTACCTACCTGATCCTGGGAGACCACTGAATCTATGCCCAGAACCTTAACTCTGCCAGTCGAGTACTTACCTTTAAACCAATACCTCAATTTTCTCCATAGGTAACATTGACTGGTTTCTTCTGAAATTTCTTCTAAGTGTGGAGTTTTCAAAACTTAAAATATTCACCAAAAATCAGCCAAGTAACGAAAACACTCACCTGCTCTTAGGTGAGCTCCCAGTGCTGCAGCTTGGTGCCCAGCACTGACTCTGAAAAATATTCACAACTGTACTTACCAGTAACCACATTTTCTCCCATAGGAAATCATTGACTGTTTTTGTGAAATTTCTTCTGTCAATTTCTGCAAACTGTAAATATTCTTTTAAAATCGTACAACTTATGAAAACGTAATTACTTGCCTGTTTTGGATAAAGGTTCCAGTACTGAGTCTAGACACCAAGTACTGGATTACAAAAGTAACAAGAACATACTATACCTGCAACTTGAATTTTCTTCCATAGGGAATCATTGAGTGTTTTCTATGAAATTTCTTCTGTCAACTTTTAAAATAGCAAAATATTACTTAAAAATCCTAGTAGTAACCAAGTCGACTTTTATCACTTGTTTCTAAGTACTGTCCCAGGACTGAATCTAGGATCCAGTCCTGGAATACCAAAAGTAATCTTGAAAGTAATCTATTGCAAATAACTTGAAACTTCAATTGAACTCAATGCATTATTGTGTTTAAAACTGTGTTGCCTATTGCAACAACTTGTAACTTTCTACAAAATCCAATTGCATATTGCAAAAGTATTTATATAAAATATCTCATTCTGAGAAAGTATATTTTAATTCCTATTGTTGGTTCTAAAATAAAACAGACATTTTTTAAATAAACCATTGGCCTAGAGTTCAGTTATTGAGTGTGTGAAATCATTTTGCTGACTGAGTGTACAACAAATGCTTTACACTGTCCTCTGATACTGCCTTACTGCTCGACCAAGCTACCACTTTAGAGAGTAAGGTTATATCTAACTTTAACCTCTGCCAAACCTCTGGGGACTGTGGACTCTGTACACCCTGTACCTATTTGGGAACAGTATATACAGAGCCACTTTCTCACAGCCGCCAAAGCGAGCCAGGATCCCCAAGATCACCGTGGGCGTGGCCAATTTTCTCTTGTACGGAGGTCGGCGGCAGTTCCGCACTGAGGGGAGGCTGTCTTTCCTCTCGCCGGTCCCCTCGCCCCGCCGCGGTTTCCAGTTACCCCAATGAAGCATAGCATCTGGTACATTTCCGTGCGGCATGGTCTCTGTGAAAAGCAAAACTAAATAGCATCTGTGCATTCTATATCTGATGTGTCCCGTACACCGCCTGGGCGATGGGGAAGGGAGGTGCGTCCCGCCGCTGGCTTCAGCAAGGATTTAAGGAAGTCCTGCGCAAGTTGTGGGGTATTGAAAAAATGCGGTTTACTTTGATGTGTCACCAAGTTGGGCGTAGAAGAGCATCGCATAGGGAATATTGAGCTATTGTAATTTCTTCTTCACAGGGAGAAATTTCCGTCTCTGCTCTTGAACGGTCATGGTAAAGTCGGGATATATTGAGATGTCCGTTCCCTCGTGGCAGACTGGACCCTGCTCCCTAGATAAGCGGAGGGCTGTATCCCGATCCCGATAATTGAGTAACCAAGCGATTATCGCGAGGCGTGGCTACGGGTGCCGGGCGAGCCGCCAGTAAGCAGTGAGCCCGCTCAACCACCAATTCCGGTAGTAAGACTTCCCTCCCAAATAGCGCAATGAGGAGGCACTCTACGTATTCCTCCATCCTGCCGGTAGCTGTTGATTCCGGTACTCCTAAGATGCGGAGGTTGTTTTTCCAAGAGCTGGATTACAAGTCCTCGTTCTTGGCCTCTATCACTCTCAGGACCCTCTCCATTTCCAGCGTTCGGGACGTTGTCGCAGTAGAGGTGTCCTCCA
The DNA here is from genome assembly GCF_964204655.1 of Triturus cristatus. Lineage (NCBI taxonomy): Eukaryota > Metazoa > Chordata > Amphibia > Caudata > Salamandridae > Triturus > Triturus cristatus. Next base: position 954,082,901 of record NC_140583.1, read on the forward strand.
GATACGATATTCGCCGTTCCGTCTGTCTCAGTCAGCCGCTCCTTAGGTTTGTCTACTCTATGTGTGACACCATCCAGCTGCGCAGACATGGAGTCCATCTTGGATTCTATGGAGGTCAGGCTGGATTGCACAGCCAGTAGTAGGTCCTTCAGATCTGCAGTGGAGGGTGCTGGAGCCTCCACCTGTTCTTCCTCAGGATCCATTTGGGAGCGGGTACCTTTGCGTGCCTCAAAATTAAGCTTTGGCTGGCGCCCGTCTGGTTTCCCCATTTTGCTTGGAGGCACTGTGTGTGATAGAGGAAAAGGCCAAAACACCGCCGCGTGGCACTTGAGAGGATTAGGAGGTCAAACACCAGCGGCCCAGACCACTGTCAGTGCGCCATCTCCAGAGCAGGGTCCCCGATCATGTCTCCCCTTCCCTCCGTTAAACCTCCAGGCTCTCCAGTTATGGGGCGGGCAAGTAGTCGCAGTGTGTTCACACCATCAGCGGGGCGCGTCAGATCGCCCGGGGGTCTTCTCAGTGCTGGGGTATGCGCCCGCGTCCACAGAATGGCACCCACAATTGGCATAGACGGACTTCAGCATAGGATAAATCCAGTTAACGCTCTGCTTCCCAGAGGACCAAGACCCGTGGGCCGCACCTCCCGGCAGACTTCTTCCCCTTTTTTGTACTTTACAACCTGGCCTCAATGTGGTCTCCAAATGAAGGGGGGTTGGGGGGGCGGGGGGGGATGAGGGGGAGGGATGAGGGGGAGGGGGAGGGAGTGCCCGATCAGGCGTGTCGCACAGGCTGCAACAAGTCCAGTCCTCAGCACGGGCCCTTCCTCATGTGGCACTTGCGCCCACTATTTCCTCTCTAGGCCGTGACAGAAGGAGGGTGGGGAGGGAGGTCCCACTGCACAGCACTCCTCAGCTCAGGGGTTCAGCGCACCTTTCGGTATTGGAGCCAGCACAGCTTCACACGGTGGTCTGTACCTCGCAGCAATCAGCACTAGAGTACCATTACATCATGGGGCGCCCGCGTAGCAGCTGGGACACAGTCTGCGCTCAGATGTAACGCAGTCGCCGGGCTGTCCCACCCGGTCACAGCGCCACACAGGCCAGACAGCGCCGGATAATCAGATCGGACCACGCCTGACAGGGGACGCCCAGCGTCCACCGGTCGCTGCTCTGGGTACGCCTCCGGGTCTGCTGCCCGTCCACTCAGCAGCCCCCGCTCACCAGCGGCCCAGCAAGTCGCGGAAGCCAGTTTTCAATCCCGCAGCTCCGAGCCTGGGGGGGAGAAACGGGACTGCCCGATTCTTATCCCAGTCAACAAGTGGGCTCCAATCCCATGCGGGATCCTCCAAGCTCTCGAGTTAGGGCAGGTCATTTCCGCCTATCCGTATTTCGCCACACAGCACTGCCGCCATGTTGTGTGCTCCAGGTGCCAGGAGTCGGAAGCGATTTCCGAGGGACAGCGGGCAGTTACGTCGGCTTTTTGTAGTAATTTGCAATGCGATCACGTTCCGATGCACATTTCTTTGCTTTGCTCGCTGTAGCTTGTCCAGATGACCAGGATATTTGATGGATAAGGGACAAACCGCAAGAGCCTCACGCAAGTGTGGCCATCTTGCTTGGCACCTTCTAGCGCCCCTGGTATTGTGAATGGTTATAAAAACAAGCATTTGCAATGCAATAGGTCTCGCATTTACGCGAGTTTCAGCTATTGACATTGCAAATAAAATGTCTTTTATTTTTGTTTTCGTTTTTAACCCCTTGCATGCCCGCCCCTTTCCCCGCCCAGTGCCGCGCCTTCCATTAGCGGGCGGAGTCCATGACGAGCTGGACTCGTCATGGGCACAACGCCACCGCAGCCCATGACGAGTCCAGCTCGTCATGGGCACTGAAGGGGTTAAAACAAACAAAAGGCGTTATCATTTACAATGCCAATAGCTTAAACTCTGGTAAATGCGAGACCTATTGCATTGCAAATGCTTGTTTATTACTCCTTTGTCTGTCCATAGCATATTCCAGGGAGACTGGCAAGCTTCTTGTAACACTACTGGAATATAAAATGTGCTGCGTCTTGGCTGTTCCAAGGCTGTTGCTGAAGATTTGCCATGCCCTGTGACGTAAGAAGATGCACCGTTCCCCAGCGTGCTGTCAAGGGACAGGATAGTACAAGACAGCATTGTGCCCTATGTCCGAAATTAGTGCCAGCCTGGAAAATGAACAAAGAGTCCATTTAAACTGCGTCCATGATGCTGCAGGGGCTCTTAATGCATCAGCAGCGAGACCCCGAGGGTGTTGTGATGTTGTAATGTGTCGAAAAATAAGTTTAAAAAAAGATGCAAAATTTGCACTTATGTAAATCCTGTGTTGCTTTTTACCCCTAGCAACATACACAGCAGTTTGTGAAGCCTGTGAGCAGGGCCGCTTGCATGAATGTTAAGTTCATGTGTCACAGCTAAGTATAACATGTTTGTGCAGTGTGGTGCTCTATGGGACGTGTCAAATAACTGACAATGATACAGTGCTGATTATAACAACAAATTATCGGGGTGCACTTACCTTGTTAACGCAAACGAAAAAAATAACTTTATAAATGCAATGTAAATGTTTATATGGATGCCATTCAAAAACAGTGCACATTTGAGTTCATTTTAGTCGGAAAACAGTAACCCAAAGTGAGCGAAACCTAGATTAATCAAGGACGCGCGAGTGGGAGCAGGGTGGGAGGGAGGGGTGACTGCTGAGGGAGCCTTGGCTTGGGAGTTAGGTATTGGTTACTCTGCGAATAGTGGTCCTGGTGCTGCTTTGGGGGGGAGGGGTGAACACTTGGAACATATGAGAGTGGGGGTGGGGTGTCATTGGAACAGCACACGCTTCAGTGGGAGTGAGCCTTGTGGCATATTAGGAAGTGGGCGTGACAGGGTGACTGGCGAGAGGGTGGGGCAGTACTCCACAAATTAGTTAGTACGTGTGAAGGCAAACGTGTAAATAAAGCTCTGTGTTTTATTTGCGACCGTTGTTTTTATGTTTTATTCTACTTTATGTATGTACACCTAGTTGGACCTAATACATGCAGGTGATCACGGCACCACATTACCTAAACGAAGTCTTCATATCTGCAATACATCCAAACATGTTACTGGCTAGGGAGCCCCTTTCTCTTCTTTTAACCCCTGCCAGCTCAACTCTCTGATGTTTCTAAAGAATCTATCAAGGTCCCCGGTCCCATCCGAATACAACATTAGGTTGAACCAAAACAAAACATTTTTAAAATAGGAAAACACATGCAAAGAAACAATTGTTTTTGCAAACTACAACAGCAAGCATTTGGTAACGACATCCCCTGTCCAAGCAGACATCTGTCAAATGATCAGAGGTCGATGTGACTGCAGAAACTACAGATAAAAAATACTCGTGTTTTAAATTAAGCCCAGGGAGAGATCACCGGGAGACAAAATGCGAATTTTAAAAGCAGAATAAAGGCAATTTAGATACACTTACCCGGCAGCCTGCAGTCAGTCCACAGGTGCAAGGATTTCAAAACACCTCTGTGGCAGGTCTCTAAGGCGCGCCCCAACAGACATGTCTGTTTCTGCAAGCTTGCCTGCCTGTTTGTGCGCACACACGTGTGTGTGCCTGCTTGTTGTTGTTTTTTTGCCACACAAGGCAGCGTAGATGGGAATAGCGCTGGTAATTTGCCGTTAGGGGCAAAACGTGGAGAGAGAAACAATCAGAAAATTGGGTGAAGGGGGGAGAAATTTGGGCAACTGCTCGGCTAATTGACTCTGAAAGGAGAAATTAAACAAGCATTTGCAATGCAATAGGTCTCGCATTTGCGAGAGTTTAAGCTATTGACATTGTGAATGACAAGGCCTGTTATTTATCTGTTTTTAATAATTAACACATAAATAAGTCATTGTCATTTACAATGCCAATAGCTCAAACTCCTGGAAATGCGAGACCTATTTCATTTCAAAGAAGCGTCCGCCATTTTCACAGGCTGCTTGGAAAGTAAAAGCACGCATGGTGCGCTGAATGCTGCAGGAAAGCATGTCGTGCCTCCAGTAGGAGAAACTGATTAAAGAAAATAGTGCTTACAGATCAAATACAAAGTAAAAGGGCCAGCCCTCATGTGAGTTTACAAATGAAGACAAGGAGGTACTAAGGAGGGACTAACAAGCCTATTAACGAATCCGAAGCCAGCATTTACAAATGACAACGACGCAAGCCAATGAAAAATATGGGTGGAGAGTGAGCGGAGCTTCATGTCCATACTCGAATACAGCATTGCTCCAAATGGGTATGTCTGTGCCTTCCATGCAGTGTGGGGTTTACAGAACACAGAAGCGAATCTACACATAGCAAACACCTGGTCCGATGCCTTTTAGCAGTTAATCAAGGTATCAATCAATTTCTGAAAAAACAATCATTATTACTAATGTGCTTGCATATTCATTTGATGGCTTTTTTTGACAGCATATGAACTGTCTCCCGCCATTGATTTACCCCCAAATTTAATATCTTAAATGGCTAATGTAATAGATAATGTGCTGCCTGGCTAAAAACGTATAAGGTCCCAAAGGCGAGACCTATTGGCTATGCCAATGCTTGTTGTAAACAAAGGTGTCTTGCAGCGAGATGTGCTAGCTTATACTCTTGCTGGGTCAACCATAAAAAAGTGGTTATGATGTCAAAGTAATACCTCACAGGTGATGACTGGGAGGAGGAATATAGAGTAATGAAGATTACCAGTAAATAATCAGCTCACACTGAGGGGACAATTGTTTTCTCCTCTCAAAGAGTACCGCCAAAGCCAGTAAAATGCCACACATAGGTAAACTACAAAAATGGGAATGCAGAGATGTAATATTTCCCAAGTACCTCTCCAGTTGCTTTTTTCTATTTGCAGTATAATTCATGTCGGTATTACACTGAGACTACAAGTCTCACCATGCAAAGATAAAACGTGGCCTGGACGAGCAAAGCCTGAGATAAAGGGAAGGAGCAAAGAGCCTCTGGTGAAAGGAGGGACAGAATGACGAAAGGGGAGAGAACCTATGATGAGCAGTTGGGAGCGAGTGAGAAGCAGAGAATAAAAGTGTAAGATGAAAGGAGGATCAGAGTTAGGAAAAGAAGCAGGGAGTCTCGTGATGAATTAAGGGAGCTAAGAGTAGGGAAAGCAGAGAGCTCGCAATGAATGTATGGACAGGATGAGAAAAGGCAGAGGGGGCCTCTAGAGAATGGAGGGGCAATGAACGACGGACAGAATGCACCGAGTAAAGGAACAGGGTAAAAGAGGATGAAGACCTGCATCACCCCGTCAGTGGTACTATGCGCTATAAAAATGCACTTAAATGAATAGCGGGGCTGAGTGAGGAAGGCAGAGCCAGGGCGTGAAGGGGCAGTGAGGACAGAATGACAGCCTGCAATAACCGACGAGACAGAGTGAGGAGTAGAAACATGTGATGGAGGGACAGGAGCAGGAAAGGGCAGGCAGGGGCCTGTGGTGTGTGTGGGCACAGGGAGGTTGCTTTGAATTGAGAGTCAGAGGGAGGAAAGACCGGCACTGTTTTTACAGAGACGTTACTAGGATGTGAGAGTGAGAGAGTTTTGGGTTGATAGAGTGAGAGAGGAAGTCTGCGTGAGGGAAGAGATAAGGTTGGAGTGGAGACACAGCCTGCAAGAAAATACAAGACAGAGAGACAGGGCCGTTATTGGGTGCAGGTTATGGAGAGAAGGAAAGAGCACCAACCAGCGGCGGATCGACAGTCAGGGTGAGGAGAAACTGATGACAGCCCCTGCGTCAGGGGTGCACTCCCTCTGTACAGAAGCAGGGGAAAGTGTCCCGGCGCACATCACTCTGAATGCATCATTGCATCATTGAGGAATGGGTTCCTGGCACTCCACGCCGGCCACACGCCCATGCACTGCACCTTGGCCTCTTTGCTGAGACTGCAGACGTGGCCCAACCTAGGAGGGCAAGAGGTTCTGCAGGGTTAGGGGCAGAGAGGGTCTCTCTGATCATGGACAGGGTTAGCAGAGGCGGGACTCAAAAACATGCTTTGCTACCGCGAGAGCCACTAACAGAAAAAACATGGAAAACGAAGACGGCATTAAGTACAGGCTGCAGAGAAAAACGAGAGTTTGAGCTATTAGCATTGTAAATGACAGTGCCTTTTATTTATGTTTTTTAAAAAAACTTAAATAAAAAGCATTGTCATTTACAATGCCAATAGCTCAAAAACTCAAGCTGAGTGGTTAAAACAAGACCTCCAGACAACCTACAACGTTAGCAAGTACGACCCACGGTCCATTGTGGTAGCACGAACATTCAATAGGTGAGATGAGGAAGGCAGGTACTCACTGTCTGTTCCTGTAGTCCGCCACACGCCACTCTATTGTTTACAGAGCATCACAGTTGTGCACGCGTTTCCAGTCCCCTATCCACGATAAACAGCAGAGTAAAAATTGAACAAGCCGGGCCACGGAACGGAAAGCGAGAGGCCAAAATTCTAAGGGGACTATGTGGGCGTGTGACACTAGGACCCTCGATCAATGCTCCGTCGTAGAAGAAGGACTAAAAAAGATAGAAGCCTTTCGAAGCTGGTTAAGGCTAAACAGGGCAGCCATCTTACAAAGACACAGTTGTGGATGGAGTGGAGGAGAAAGCGGACCTGCTGAATAATATCTTCTTGAATTTTGATAGTGTTTTTTCTTAATTGAAAAAATTAACTTGTAAACATATTTATGTACTTTTTCAATTTTCGTCCTCAGTGGGAATGCTTTAGTTTCACATTGGAAAAAAAATGAAAATTAAAGATGGACGATAAACGGATGGTTGACGGACGGCGAGAGCGCACTGCCTGTGGCGTAAAGCTTGAGTGCAAGTGAGTGGTGCGCGCGCAGCAATGATTGGCGGCTGCGCGCGTGCACGCTCACGTGCACTCAAGCTTTAGGCCACAGGCAGCACTTTAAAAATCCCAACTATAAAATGTCTCTCCGAGGCAGCGCATGCGCTGGCATCAGCGAGACCTAAAAAACGACAGATATGCAGTTTGCAGGACTGTGGCTTCTGATTCAAATGGATGCATTATTAGGGATGTGGGCACGAGGACAGCCCGGGCACTGAGTCCCCGCCCCAGCGCCCCCCATGCTCCGGGTGGCACCAGCGGAGTAATTTATACCAGTTCTGGGTTTTTGGGCGGGGTGGAGGCAGTGCCAGGTCCGAAGGGGCTGGGCATTGTTGGGTGGAGAACAAGATAGGGAGAGAGGGCTCGTTAGTTCCAGCCTGAAATTAAAACAAGCGATAACATTTCTGATAAAGAAGCGAGATCAGCCTGCAAGATCCAGCCGGTCAGAGGAGCAAAGGGGGGGGGGGTGGAAGCAGTCGCGGCCGAATAACAACAAGAGCGCACTGAAGCGGAAACATCAAAGCGGCCGAGAAAGTGAAAGACAACGAGTGCTTTCAGGCTGCCAAATGGTGCGCGCGCCCGGCACACATGCACAGTAGTTGGCGGCCTGAAAGCACTCGTTTGCACTTCCAAAAGTGCTTACTATAAGTCTCGCCAGAGCAGCGCTAAAGCGCTGTCTCAGGCGAGACCTAAACAACGATGAATTCTGTGGCCACTGACCTGGATAGTCCCAAAAAAACCAGAGCTTCATCATGAACTTTAACGCATGGGACCATTATTCTTAAGAATGTGTTTTTGGCTTCATTACATTTTTGCTATTTTTGTTGCTGGAAACTCAGGAGTTAAGCCTTCAGTCAACCGAGTTTTCCAACCTTGTACAGAGATACAGAGGGCAGGATGTATCAAAAGGGTTGCTTGCTCGCAAAACGTGCACTGTGCAAAGCATCAGGAGAAGCAGGGGAAAAAAAAAAAAAAAAAAAAAGTTCACCGACTGGTGCAATTAGAGTTCAGAGTCTATGCACATCGCAATGAAGTGAGGGAAAGTTGATTTGTCAACCACCACTTTCCTTGCAGTTCTAGGAAAATAAAATCTGCGACTCCAGTTTTCAAAAAGCATTAAAAGGTTACCAGCTGCTTAAATCGGTAGCCATTTCAAAGGTGAAAGCTGTCCATGAAGGACAACTTCTATTAGGAAAATGACAGCTTCAGTCATTGGAGGAGCGAGCAGCAGCAGCTTCCATTCTCTGTCCCTTTACAGCGAGACATTTTTCTGTAATTGTGGTTCCTGTCCCATGTAAGGGAAGAGGATCACAATATTGGAACTTCAGTTAATGCAATGATGGAGGTCTCCTGCTTTTTCCAGAAATCCAACACTGCTTTTGGAACCATTGGCAAGTATATTCAGAATAAAGCTTTCCTCGTGAAATTTAAGAAGCAGGATTTCTGCAAGTGCTTGGGAACGGTCCTTTTGAGGTGTGCTGGACTTGCACATTTTCAGTCCTCTCGAGGGGCTACATGTTGGTCCGATTTTATGGAGTCACTTGCGCTAGGCTGTGCTACTGCCTCTTCATCCAGAGTTATGAAGAGCCTGGAATGGCTGGCTGTGTTTTCAAGTACAGACCTAATCTGTCTGCATATTAGCTGTAAGGGTCTATCCAGTTGCCCCACAGCTGGAGGCCTTTGAATAGCTTCAGGAGAGACAAATGTGGGTGTAGTGTGTCCCATTTTGTAAGGATGAATGGATGATGTTCATCTCGGTTAATGCGTCCAAAAGGTTGTCTCCTTTCAGGTTGTCCTTTTCCCCTAGTAGTCCAGCCAGCCCCGACCTACACCTTAGGAGTGGGGTTTGATAGTAAGGCAGGAGGTGAGTCTGGTTGTGATACAATTGGTGTAGCACTTTTATTCCCTTCTTTTGTTCAGCTGAAATTTCCTTAGCTACACTTAAACTCTACCCCTCCACCAATGTCTCTTTTGTGTCACGCCATCATATACCAAAAGGTGGCCTTCTGTTGAGTTTATGTACAGCAAAATCCTTTCAAACCTTCAGCGGTTTTAATGGCCAGACTATGGCCTTTGCAGCTCTTCAATCGTGATATTCATGGTGTTTGCAATTAGGTACGAGCAAAGGAAAAGGAAAATGTGACAACCTAAAAAAAAGTTATCTTCAACCCTTTTTTGAAGTAGAGGCAGTCTGCAAAACACATCCCCTGAGGATTCATAATCCGTTAATGCTGTAAACTTTGGCTTGAAAGCTTTCCAGCCTTCATATACTTACTGTCTCAAAGACACTGTAAGCACAGGTTTCAGACGGGATCATGCCTGAAGTCTTTGTAGGAAGCTGGGTTGTTGTTGCAGTAACCCGCCACTTTTTGCAAGACAACTGATGCACTTTGACTAGGTATGCCCAGGGCCCCTGCCGATCAGGTTCCCAGGGCCTGTGTCCTTTCCCAAAACTGTACCTTGAAGCCCCAATTGGCACCTCTGGACACATGTCAGTCCCTTGTAAAAGGTACCATGGGTACTGTGGACGGGGAAGAACTTTAAGGGCTGCATCACTTATTGTGCCACCCTTAGAAGCCCTACAACCCCCAACCACTGCAGGCTGTGTGTTTAGGTGCAGAACAAAGTGAAGAGTCGTATGTGTGCCATGCCTACAACCCACTGCCCTGGCATACATTAGCCACACCTCTAGCTGAGTGCACTATACCAGTGGTGAGGGTATAGGTACATGAGCCCTGTAACCCTACAGTGTCAAGACCAATTCTTAGACATTTTAAGTGCCATTAAGAGTATATGGTGCTGGGAGATTGTCATTACAAATCCGCAGGCCCATACATAATGGCTTTACTAAAAACTGGTATCAAACTTCAGCACATTAAACCCAAACAGATGACAGTGTGGGATTTAATAAAAAAAAATACACTGAGGGGGCTTTTTAGAGAAGCCCCCTGAAAAACTACAAGCCTCTGGTGGGTTCTCCGACTGATACACACCAGCCTGCCACCACGAGACATGTTTCTGGACCTCTGGGGTCGGGAGCCTTTACTCCAAGCCCAGAAACAAAGCCTTGTGTGGGCAGAGGTGGTCACACCTCCCCCAGGCCAGGAAGAGACATCTGTGTCAGGGGAGCTTCAAAGGCCTTGCCGCCTTTGTAACGTGAGCCCCAGCCACTCCTGCTATCAGGAGCAGGCCCCCTTCCAGACTCCCCTCCTTTTCGGCGGGAAGACAGGCGGGACAAATTAGTACAGCCCAGGTGTGCCCACCTCGACCAACCCCCACCCCTCCGGTGGGGGAAGCGATTTAAAGCCCACTCTTCAGTGCCCGCCATCTTGCAGATGGCAGGCACTCTCCAATCAGGATTAAGGCATGTGCCCAATCCACCACGTGGGGTGAGCACATAAAGGGTGTAGTTACCCAAAGGAGTAGCCCATTGGTATTTAGGGGGCAGCCCTGAACCAAGAAGACAGATTCCCGCAACCTACGAAAGAAGCAAGACTACGCCCAGCATAGGAGACTGCAGAGAAGAACCGACTTGGCCCCAGCCCTACTGGCCCGTCTGCAGTTTCCAGAGATCCTGTGCCAAAAGTCGCGTTGTCCTGCAGCCAGCGACTTCCGGAACCCCTGAGAGAACTGCCTGCCTTCAACAAAGGCCGGTTTCTCCTGTGAAAGAAACAGCCAAGAAAGACTTCGAGGAGGAGCAGCCTAGCGCGCAACCAAGATGGCCGCGTAGGTGCAAGGCTCCCGGGGACCTCCGCAACCTCCTACGACTATCCTGAATTTATCCTGTCTCGGATGAGGGGAATGTGTTGGTGAGCCTGAGCTGAGGTGGCACCCGTTTCCCGTTGTCAAATCGGACCTCGGACACCGATTGAAGTCTGCGGCCTTCTCGCCAGACCCCGGATTTACGCTGAGGGGTGACCCAGTGACAAAGTGAACAACAGCGGCGGGCCGGGCGAGTCGCGTACCCCGCACTTTCGCTTTCGCACCCCCTTGCCGTCTCTGCAGGGTTGGGTCGCGGGGCTCTTTGTGTTGGTGTGGTCTCGCTGGGAGACTCGGCCTGCCCGCCGGCTGTGACCCACCCCGCCGATCTGGGGTGGCCCCCCCCGGAGCTTGTGGCCGTGATTGCCTGCCCTTCACGACGTGGCTGGTGCGACCGGGGGACTGGTGGCCATGGCCACGAAACAAGATGGAGACCGGGCAAAGACCAAGTCGACCCAGCGTGGCACCACCCATCAGGCCAACAGTATGGACCGCTATACCCTCCAGAAGGGATCTCCCGGCGGACCGCACAAATCCCCTGAGGGCCCTCCTGATGCCCCGGACCTGCCCACGGATCTGACTCTGCGGGATGTCATGGGCGCCATTGCCGAGATGAAGGCCTCGGTGGGCCAGCGGTTCGACACACTGGCACAGAAGATCGACTCGGTCCTCGTGGATGTTGGCCTGGTGAGGGCCGATCTTTCCAAGACCAACGACCGAGTTGATTCTTTGGCCCACACCGCATCGGGCCTTACTACTGAGGTGGCGGCACTACAAACAGAGGTGCGCCGGCTTAGTCAGGCGAGCGCGCTTATGGATCGGCGCCTGGAGGACTCCGAGAGTCGGGCCCGGAGGAACAACATCCGCATCATCGGGGTGCCCGAGGGACGAGAGGAAGCGGCGGCGGACCTATTTGTGGAGGACCTGATCGCTACCCATCTCCAGCCACGGGGGCTGAGTAAATTCTTCGCGGTGGAGCGGGCCCACAGGGTTCCCGGGGGAAGGTCGGAGCCCCTCCGCGGCCTCTCATTGCCTGGATTTTCAACTTTCGGGACAGAGACGCTATCCTGCAAGCCTCCAGACTGCATGGGCCGGTTAAGCTTGACAATATGGAGGTGAACTTTTACCCTGATTTCACCCCAGCGGTCCAGAAGCAGAGACTGAGCTTCCAAGGCGTCAAGCGCCGTCTTCGGGACCTGAACCTTAAATACGCTATGCTCTTCCCAGCCAAGCTGCGAGTGGAGGTAGAGGGTCGCACGCACTTTGACCGTCCCGAAGCGGCCGGAGACTGGCTGGACACTGTCTGGGGATCGTGATCTGGGGGGCGGGGGGGGGCGGCGGGGGGAGACGGCACACTGGATCGGGACTGAGGGGGTAATATTGGGCTTCACTCTGGACAAAAATGATGCCACTCTGGATTAAGCGTCTGTCTGTATAATTTCCCCTCCTATGGAGGTTGTGTGGGGTCTACTGGGGGTTCTCCTTCCTCCTCTAGGGGGTTTGGCTAGTTTTTACTATATATATGGGGCGACAGGCACACTGCACGTTGGGGGGGCTGTTCGGGCTCATGCAGGGGTGCAGGCAGGGGGGAGTTTTGTTGGGGCGGGTGGGCAGGGATGGGAGGGGGGGTTGTTCGTTTTTACCACAAGGCAAAAGTATCATTGTGCTAGCTCTATAGTGCTCTCGGGGGGAAAAAATTGGCTTCTGTCTATGATGGGGGGTAGGGAACTAACTCTGTTGTCCTGGAACGTGAATGGACTGGGGGACAGGATAAAACGAGGTGTGGTCCTGCAGTTCTTGAAGCGAATCTCGCCCGATGTAGTTTTTCTGCAGGAGACACACCTCATTAGCAACTCCTTCTGCGCCATGAATCGGCGTGGCTATCGCCTAGTGGCCCATTCGGGCTTCACGTCTGGCTCAAGGGGTGTGGGCATCATGGTTACGAACTCGCTCCCGTTGGAGATTGAGGAGGTGCTCCATGACGACAGGGGACGTTACGCGGTCTTGGTGGGAAGGATGGAGGGCAAAGTGGTCGTTTTTGTGTCAGTATACGTCCCGCCGGGGCTGCAGTCGACTACCTTTGCGGACCTGGGGCGCCTCCTCCTTGGCCTTCCGGGGGGGATTCTGGTGTGGGAGGGGGGGGGATTTCAATGCGGTGGTTTCCGGGACTGTGGATCGTCACCCCCCTAGGGACCTCCCCCGGGCCCAAGCGTGGCTATCTGGTCTATTGGACACTTTGGGATTGGTGGATTGCTGGCGTTTAAAACATCCCACGCAGTTACAGTATACCTTCCATTCGGGGGCCCATGGTAGTCTCTCACGACTAGATTATGTCCTGGTCCCGGCGGCCTATGTTGGGAGGGTGGGAGAGGTGCGCCATTTGGCACGGGGTATCTCGGACCATTCCCCGCTCCTGTTACACCTGGATCTTTTTCCGAGGGGTGAGGGTAGGGTGGTCCCGATCAATCCCTGGTACCTGCGCGACCCCACCATTCGCGCTGAATTGATTAAATCCCTCCAGCGCTATTTTGACGAGAATGTGGGGTCCGTGCCTTCGGCTGTCTCACTGTGGGAGGCATTCAAGACAGTACTACGAGGAGAGGCCCTGTCCCTCATTTCCCACACCCGGAGGCGCGAGCGGGAGGAGGTGACCCGTGTGGAAGCTGAGATAGCCGAGTTGGAGGGTAATCTAGAATGTGGGGTGACGGATGCCGTATTACATGTCCTCCAACTCAAGCAAGCGGCCTATAGGGCCCTCGTCACGGAGGCGGCCAGGGGCCTCAGTAGAGAGCAACAGGGGAGACTGTATGATGTGGGTGATAAGGCTGGTAAATTGATTGCGTGGCTGGACAAAAAGGAGAGAGCGAGTCGTGTAGTCCCGCTGATTGAGAAAACGGACGGTGTGTGTGTTACTGAGCCGGAAGAAATTGTCTCCTGCTTCGCGGATTATTTCCGTGGGGTGTATTCCCCGGTGTCTTCCCGCTCTGAAGAGGATTCCCGTGCCCTGCTCAGGGATATCGCACTGCCTTCCCTTTCGGAGGAGGACAGAGTGTCGTTGGACGCCGCTCCAACCTCCGACGAAATCGCCCTCGCCATACGTTCGGTCGCTTCCGGCAAGGCCATGGGTCCTAATGGTCTCCCCATCGAGTTGTACAAGTTGCGACCGGATACGCTGGCACCACATCTCCGATCGATGTTCCTGGAGGCTCATTCGGTGGGCTCCCTCCCGCTGGACCAGCGTCTGGCTACAATCGTGGTTATCCACAAGGAGGGGAGACCTCGGGACCGGGTTACATCCTATCGGCCCATTTCGCTACTGAACGCGGAGCCCAAAATTCTCGCCAAGGTCCTGGCCAATCGGCTGGTCGGCGTGGTGGGCGAACTGGTTCACCAGGATCAGTCCGGCTTTATTCCCCATCGTAACACGCCCCTTAACTTGCGGCGTTTGCATGGGGTGCTCGCACGTGTTCAGTACATACGGGAGCCGGCCATTTTGGCGTCCTTGGACGCCACTATGGCGTTTGACACGCTTGAATGGCCATACATCTGGGCGATGCTTGCGAAGTTTGGCTTTGGCGCATGGTTCATCAGTTGGGTCAAATTGCTGTATTCGGGCCCATTGGCGCAGGTGGTGGTGAACGGTAGAGTATCGGCTCCGTTCGAGCTGGGCCGGGGCACGCGGCAGGGCTGCCCCTTATCGCCGCTCCTTTTTGCGCTTGCCTTGGAGCCCCTGGCGGAGTGGCTGCGGTGGGAGCCTTCCATCCGTGGTCTCCGTTGGACCCCCGAGTATGAGGACCGCGTATCCCTATACGCTGATGACATCCTCTTGTACCTAGCTTCCCCACGTAAATCACTGATAGTACTGGTTGATGTTTTGCATTCATTTGGTCGTAACTCCGGCCTTGTCATCAACTGGGCTAAATCGTGCGTGTATGTTCTCTCTGGGGAGGCTCCTATTCTCCCGCGGGGCTGTCCGATCCAGATCGCCCCGCAGGGATTTCGGTACCTGGGTGTCTTCATTACTCTGGACCCGGAGGCCCGGTATGATCGGAACTTGCTTCCCCCCCTCCAGCGCCTGAAGGAAGATGTCACGCGCTGGCGGCGCTTGCCGCTTTCGCCGCGCGGCATTAAGAGGATGTCTCTGCCGCGTTTCCTGTACGCTTTGCAGAATACTATGGACCTCGTCCCAGCGCGCTACTTCCGTGAGGTGGAGAGTTTGCAGCGCCGCCTGTTCTGGGACGGGAGGCCGCGTATCGCCCTGGCGAAGCTGACGCTCCCATGGTATGACGGAGGGATCGCCCTCCCGGATATCAAACGGTACTATTGGGCCTCCCGGCTGGCTGCGATTAATCACGGCCTGTACGGGCCCGCCTTAAACCCGGCATTCGAAATGGATAAGATGCTACTCCCGGGTGGGGACTATAATCGAGCGCTCTACTCCAGCGCGCCCGACGCTCGGCTGACCGGCCCCACGCGTGTCATGGTGCGGGTGTGGCACGCGGCCAATGTGGCGATGGGGTGGAAGGACCGTCTGACACAGGCATCACCACTATACGCGTCCGAGCAGGTGGGCTCCCTGTGGACCTCGAAGGGCTTCGAGAAGTGGGACATGATAGGCATCAGCAAAGTGGGGGATCTCTGGACGAGGGGAGGATTTAAAACGTTCGAGATGCTGCAGACGGAATTCCAGTTGCATGACAGGGAGTACTTTCGGTATTTGCAGATCCGTCATGCACTGGGCTCCGTCTTCCCGGACGTTGCATCCATCCCGGAGTATTCCCCCCTGGAGGATAGAGTGCTGGATGGACACGTTCCGGACAGCACGATCTCACTGATCTACAAAAAACTGATCAATGACCGCTCGGGATTGCTGACTGCCCTTCGTGAGGCTTGGGTTGCCGATGGACTGGAGCTGGACGACGAGGACTGGACCTCTGCGGTGGCCTCCCCGAAAGAGGTGGCCATACCGGCCCGCCTTAGCTTCGTCCAGCTCAAGATACTCCACAGAGTCTACATGACGGGGCCAAGGCTCCTGCGTATGGGCTATGCTGTGGACGGGTTGTGTAAGCGTGGGTATGGCGCTTTGGGGACCTTTCTGCATATACTGTGGGAATGCCCGGAGGTGGAGCGATTCTGGCGTGGTGTGCATGAGGTCCTGCGTGTGGTTACGCATGTGGTGCTGCTACCCGAAGCGAGGAGATGCCTGTTGAATGTGTGGGAACCTACCGACTACTCGGCGCCACAGACGTGGTGGGTGACTGGGATATATGGTGGCCAAGCGTGATATTGCTCAACTGTGGGGATCCCAGAGGTCCCCGACTGTCTCGGCCTGGAAGGAACATATGGATTGGTGCATGTTTCGGGAAAAGGTGGTGTATGTGGCGAGAGGTAAGCCTGGGACATGGGTTAAAGTATGGGGCCCCTGGAACGCCTACCGCGGGGGAATCTGTGCTCCGCCGTTATTGCCCGATCCGTCGCCTGCCCCATCCCCTTAGCCGACCCATCTTCCTTGTTCCAGGCATTGAGTTTACCCAGCCCTAGTCCTGATCTCTTCCCCTTCTTGATACTCCTATGGACTGGTAGGGTCCCCCTCTCAGGGGAGCACATGCTGCTATTTCTGATTGTGGATTGCCTTGTGGGTTTGTTTTTCTGGTTGTTCTTTCAGTTTAAAATGAAACCGTACAGTGGGGTCCGGATGGTGTGGCTATCAACGCTGCTAACTCCTGTGCATCTTCCTCAGCCGCAACACACGCTCTACAATGTGTATCATATGCTCCTTTTGTCTACTAGCGGCCGGCCGGAAGGTTGTAGGCCCATCTTTGTATATTTTTTGAGTTTTGTAATAAACGGTTTAAAAAAAAAAAAAAAAAAAAAAGAAAGACTTCGAGCCTGCTGAGGACAAAGAAACCAGACTCCTGGAACCACCGCTGCATCCGACGCTTTGGCCCGAGTCAGTGGGCCACTGGTACCAGCGAGGTCCCGCAGCACTCCAGAGTCAGTCTACCGTAGGTTGACCCCTCCAGAACTCCCAGACTGCAGCCTCTGCACAGAGACCCTCCCCAACCGCAGGTGGCCCAGTAAGGTAAAATCTGATCTCAAAAGACACCCCTGCATCCAGCCGCCCTGAGCCCTGGAGAAGAGAACCCGAGGTGCACCTACGTCCCAGAGTCCTACAACTTACCGGCCCAGCTGTTGGTTCCTCCCGCAAGTTTCCTGGACCGATGCTGGACTTATCACACTGATTAGCAAAAGCAACTTAAAAAGTAATCCAAGTAGTAACTCGTACTATAATCTACAAAGTAAATAACATTTAATTCTGATTGACTTACCTGTAAATCAACCAACTGCATTTGAACCTACATTCAACTGTAATTAATTGCATACGTTTTGTAAAGTATTACTTCACGTACCTGCACCAGAATTGGCTTGGTTCTAAAAAATAAAATCTAAATATTTTTTACAAACAAATTGGCCTCAGTTTAGTCTTTGAGTGTGTAACATTTCTTGCCTATGTGTGTACAACAAATGCTTAACACTACCCTCTGATAAGGCCTTACTGCTCGCCCACACTACCACAAATCGAGAGTATGGTGCCATCTACTTTTACCTCTGCCTACCTTTGAGGTTCCACTGGACTCTGCACACCATAACTCATTTTGGTATAGTATATACACAGAGCCAGCTTCCTACAGTCTTCCCTTCAGGTACTCTTGTGCAGATCTATTATGATCAAACCAGTTAAATCATGAAGACAAATAGGTAGATTCACTTCTCCCAGGTTGGAAGAAGAACTTTGCCCATCATATCAACACTGAATAGACTTTGACCATTTGGGCATTTTTTACTGGGAGTAGCTCCTCATTAAACTGGGGCAAAAAAAGTGTTCCTGCAACTTAGGAAATGAAAAGCTAGACTACCCAAGCAGCGAAAGAAGTTATTCTTCAAAGTTTAATTATCTGTAGATTTATATAAACATTGCAGTTAAGTTCTGTTACCGTTTTAAAAACGCAATCAAATACATTGACAAACCTACTATTCTGGTCAGGCAGACCTTACTAACGTGTAAAAGTATCCATTGTGAATATCAGAAATAGGAGTGGGGGTCTTGAAGAATATTTGGCGTCCAGTCAGGATACAAGTTACAAAAGAGGTTAATGATGACCCATTACAGAGCAGCTTACTACTGCTCATTTTTTTCCACTGAAGACAAAGCACTTAACAGCATACTGCTTCTTTTGGACAGAGCCTGGTGCCCCCGTGATTTCACTTGAGGCCCCCCTAGGGGGGGCCCACCCCCAGGTTTGAAGACCCCTGCCCTAGGGTGTCATCATTTAAGTTGGTTTGTCTGCCAACCCCTAAAGTCCAGTTCCTAAGTGGGATTTGAAAGCTTTGTGAGCAGAGGGTGCTCGGACCAATGTAAAAATAGTACCACAGTCACCCATTGGCCTATCCTTGAAGTATGGTTATCCAGGGAATGTCAGACCATGTTGACCTAGTACAGGTAGGCCCGTCCTTACATGATCTTTTGAACTCTGTCCTCCAAGACACCAGTTAACAGGATCCAAGGGGGAAGTGGAAGTGTTGGTAACATCCTAAAGATGCTTGCTTTGTGGTAGGTTGTGTGAGCAACTCAACATATAGGACATCAACCAACTATATTGCTCCCTTGAAGGAACAACGCCAATTTTCATTTTTTTGCTTTAACGAAGAAGTCTAGAAATCTGATGGTCTAATAAAGGGGAAATGAATTCACCAGAACGACAGGATGCGTCACTTAATGGTTACATACAGTATATATAACAAGTCCTGGAATAGACAAAAAAAATGCCCTTTTTTGGCTATTGGCTTTGCAACTGCTTGTTGACTGGCAACCCTGGCATGGGTCCCCATTAAAGTTAACCCCTTCCACGCAATGCAGATGTCTTGACAAGAGCATGCCTATGTGTCACGAAGCTTGCTAATCGTTTTCAATTAAATGTTTAAACATGGCAGTTGACCATATTAGAATGAAAAGTTATTATAGGAAGAAAAAAAACGCATGCCGGGGGCAAAACAGTACACGAGTGGCTTAGTAGCACTTGGCAGCTATTGGGTCCTTAGTAAAAATTAGAACTGAGTTGGAAGGGGAGGGGAGTGAGGGTTACCTCAGGCTGTAGGTTTAGCCGCAGCCTGCTAGGGTGATGAAGACAGCACGCCTTGCAGCACACAAAGCAACTCTGTCAAACCAGTGCTTGTTTAAGAATACAGGAAGTGCTCCAATTTGTGTGGTCTGGAACACGTTGGAGGCATGTATGCAGGGGAAGACATTGTGGTTTTCTCTGAACCGTGGGAAGAAGGAAAACACGAATCTTAGAAGAAAATCTGGTTACGGCAGTTCAACAAGGAGAATAAGTGGGGGTGGCCCAATTAGA
The DNA here is from genome assembly GCF_964204655.1 of Triturus cristatus. Classification (NCBI taxonomy): domain Eukaryota; kingdom Metazoa; phylum Chordata; class Amphibia; order Caudata; family Salamandridae; genus Triturus; species Triturus cristatus. Next base: position 954,101,975 of record NC_140583.1, read on the forward strand.
GGTAATTTCTGCAAGGGCAGTATTAAATGAGATCTTTGGAAATAGGGCAGCTGATAAGCTAACGGTAAGGAAGAAAAAAAAACATGAGTGAATCGAACAAGTAGGACATCACTAGGCTGTGTCAACAAGACAGAAAAACATGGCTAGTGAAGTGCAAGAGATTAAATATCCCTTACATGTGCAAGTCTCCGACTATTAAGATTAGGGCTGCTTTTCAGACTTCTTATCGACATTTATACTCCGAAAGTACTAAAAGTAATACCAAGCAAATAGTTGACTTCCTTAAGGCAGTGGCCTTAAATAGATTGACTATAGAAAAGTGAGACCTCTTGGAAGGGCCATTTCAATGCGATGAGATGTATTCCGCATTTGTCTCCACTTTGGTAATGCCACAGGTACGGACTCGATTACCTTGGAATTTTATAGAACGTTCGCACCCCAATTTAAAGAACATAAGACGATTTTATTCAATCAAATGTGGCATCAGTGTGAAGGAGCTATCAAACCCTCATCGCGATCGCTCTAAAAGCAAAAGTGATCGCGATTACGCATGCTAGGGATGCACGCGCAGCAGCAGGGGGAGGAGTATGGGGCTGAAGGCTGGCGCAGGAAAAGCAGATGGCTGGGCGAGAAGGGAGGAGGGAATGCGGGGAGCAGCTGGGCACGTGAACGCCATCGTGCACGGACGCTTGTAGCCAGCACAAAAATGTGGGTAGCACTTTCGAAACCCACCTACTAAATGTCTCGCCAGACCAGCGCATGCACTGGGTCAGGCGAGACCTAAAAATGGCTTTCAGGTTTGCTGTGTAAAAATACAACTCGTACAACCAGAGCACTGAGAGGCTGAAAAGCCACTGCATCAAGAGCAATCTAAGAAAAAGTCAATCAGAATAAAGCGGTTGTCCCAAAGCCCACTCAAGTATAGGCTATGTTTTGGAAACAACAATTCTGCTTGGAGACAGCTAAAGAGGTTTACAACCGAGACCTGAAAATAGCCTGGACAACAGTTACCGACAGCGCAGTACTAGTATACATTTACAGAGAAAGCAAAAGGTCACAAATTAAAGATGAACCTTTAGGTGCATTTACGATAACATTTCTCGGTTACAGGAGGTGGACTGCACAAATGTTTAAAATAAACTACTAAAATGTAAATAGTAATGTGAATTATTACTTTAGCCTGTTTTGGACGAACTGGCGTGCCTCCGTCCTTATGCTCTTCAGCCTGGGCCAACATTGAATTACGTTTTCCAGTTGATTTCACTTCCATGCCACTAATTTTTGTGTCCAATTGGGAGTTTTCATTCTGCTACATAGAAAGAGGGTAAATTACACTGTTAAAGCAAGATCCAAAAACGCAAAAGCTGCATAACATTATCAGAAACCAATGACGCATTAAGCACAACCTTAAGAATTACCCCCAAACAGCACCACCTTGAAAATGTTTAGCAGCTTGGTTAAATAGCACAGCTCAAGCATTTCAACAAGTGACTATTTAAAACACTAAAATTAAAAAAAATACAACAAACTAATGTGCCCCAGCAACTTTAAACCCAAGCCTAGCACAGATTTCTGAAATAGATTAGGAATGATTGAAATTCTCTATGTAGGAGAGTACCCGTTTTTGACATGGTCACCCACACTTTTTGCCTGGTATTGGATGCGATTTTAACTGGAGGTGCACCGGGTTCCTGCTGACCAGGTCACCAGCGGCAGATCTTTCCCAAAACTGTGCAATTATACCCCAATTGGTAATACCTTTAGCACCCTCTGTAAGTCCCTAGCAAATGGTACCCCTGGCACCTAGGGCCTGAGGTACTACAGAAGTGACCCCTCACCTAAGCCATGCAGACTGCCATTGCAGGCTCAGTGTCTTGGTATGTACAGATAAAAGTGAAACCACAATATGGCACACTGTGTGCCATGCCTGCAGACCTTGCATGCAGTAGAGGTAAGTCAACTCTACCGCAGGCCTTACAGCTAAAAGGCAGAGTGAACTATACTACACGGGTAAGCATAACTGCATGAACAGATCTGGCCCTGTGATGTCCAGGTCGGTCAATTCTTAGATGCCACCATGATCAGGGAAGTCATTTTAAAACATGTGCTGGACACGGATTTAAAAAAAAAAAAAACAGTTCCCCAGCTTCATGATGGCTTCACTGAAACCAAGATGTTTCAGAATACACGCACCCAGAGGGCACCTTTGAGGTGCTCCCTGAAAACCTGCTAACTACTAGTGTGCTGACTATAGACTTAGCCAGCCTGCCACTATAGACTATTTTCTACCCCCCCTACAAGTGAAGGTCTATGCTTTCAGAAGGTCACAAACAAACCCTGCTTGGGCGGGGGGTGTTTACACCTCCTCCCACAGGATGACCTGCAAATTAGCATACCAAGACAGGGAGTTTTAAGGAGCCCATCGCCTTTGGTATGCAAATCTGGCTTCCCTCACAGGAGAGTATGCCGACCACTCTTGACCAGGGCCCATTTGGAGCCTAGACAAGGCAGGAAAATTTGTAGGAATGAGTTTTCACCTTAAGGCTACTTCCACTCCTAAGGAGGGCTACCTGAAGCGAATACAACATTTTAGAGTGACATCTTTGTGATGGCAAACTTAGGAACTTGGAACTTCCCACAGGAAGTGGTCATTTAGGGGGAAAAGTGACCCCAGGGGTAAGTAGTCCATTGGCTACTACCCTACGCTCCCCTAACACCACTAAATCCAATATTTAGGCGAGCCCCCCGGCACCAGAGAATCTGACCGTGCCAACTAAAAGACTGACCGAAGAGACGTGAAATGCAAGAACTTAAGGAGCAACTGACTTGGCGCCAACCCTGCCAGTCTGTTCACCTATTCCACAATTGAAAAAGTCCTCACCCTGCAAGCTACTGATCCTCTAAAGCCTGGGAGGACTGCCAGCACTTCTCCAAAGAATCAGGAACTCATGTGGAGCAGCGGAACAGTTCCCCTGCATCCTGCAGGTACCAATGACCGAGCTGAGCGGACTCTGGACCGCAAAAACGACGCCGCAAGCACCACTGCACCAGAGTTGCATAGCCAGAGTTTAAGTGGGCGAAGCCAGCATGGTCCCCTTGCCCTCCAGACTCAAAGCCAGCCTTGGGTTTCCCCCCCACTGTGGACTTCTCAATGCCACCTGCAGCCTCTGTGTGCAGGCCCCCTCAACAGTGACTGACTCCAATAACGAAAAGCAGACACCTCTGCACCCGTCGCCCTTGGCTCGAGCAGAAGTGGACTGAAGGAGTCCCCCACATCCCTGAACATCGCGAGGCCTGAGGCGCATCCCCCCCCCCTCCCCCGCCCCTGTTGGTTCAATCTGACTGGCCTCCCGGTTCAAACCTGCAGCCTCTTTTCACAAAGGCCAATCCCCATAGACTAATATGGGACACCCAACGCTATACTGCACCCGGCCACTCTAGTGCTGCTGGAGAGGACTGCAGATGCTGCCTTGGACCTTGCCCCATACTCACCTTAAGCCCAGGAGATTGGTCTATAAATTGGTGTGGATCTCCTTATTGAATCATGTGCATCATTTATTGACTGTGTGTACTTTGCAGGAGTAGAACACTTCTCTGATAAGCCTAAGGCAGATAGACTGCACTACTCCCCCCCCCTTAAAGAGCACCTTGGGATTACAAGAGCCAGCCCCTGTCCACTTTTAAAGAAATACATATTCTTTGCACAGTATACCTTTTTTGGTATACTACATAAACAGCAACTTCCTACACCCTACTTGAACAGAATAAAGGTCTGAGATTCAAGCAAGAATATTCAAGGGAAGCCCAACATAACAGCTCCCAATTTGTGTGGGCTGATCGCGAAGAGTGGAATGGGAAAAAAACAGACAATGCCATAGTCTCATTGCATCAGTGCAATAAAAATTTCCAACCACTAAAAGATTTGAAAACTAGTGCAAAAATTGTATGCTTCCAGTGCATCTGTGGTTCTGAGCCTTACCTGTAGATTTACTAATATGATATATATATATATATATATATATATGTGAAGAATAAGAATAAAGCGATTTTTTTATTCTCCAAGAAATTAGGTCATAAGCCCATTAAGGAGCCAACGACTGTATAAAGCAATTGTTTTTCACCTGGAAGCTTGCAATCTATTGAGAATACATTTGTGCGCAGATTGCCGCCTTCTTCTAAGATTACCGCCAGTCTTATCGTCCATCTGGAACGTGGACTTTTTTTTTTTGAAGGACATTGTTAAGGCTGCACCTTTGCTTCTTTGGTTTAAGATCTGGCACATTTACTCGATTGGTCTTTGACGACTGCTTAAGACAAAGCCACTTGCACCTCACCCCCTGGATAGCCTATGTTATAACCAATCTTTCAGATCTTGGCCCGTCCAATTTGTTTTTCTCAGGAAATGCAATTGATAACAGCACAAAGAACAGATCAAAATCTCTATCACTATAGAAATCAGGCCAGACTCCCAAGTGTTCATCCATGAGTTTGGTCTGCCGCTACCTAGATCTAAAAACTTCTGAAGGGATGGAAGCATACTTATTATGGATTTTGTACGCTAAACATAGATGTTATTTAACCCATTTTAGTTTAAGTACCTTGAACTTTTTTGTATCCTCAGCAGGGCACTTGGTTCCGTACTGTACCCCACAGGCCTTGCAAAAACATCTCCAAGCAAATGTTAGTCCATTTTATGCTCTTTTGTGGCTTGTATGTTCGCCCCAGAGTGCAACATTTATGTTCTTTAATGTGTTATGGTTTTAAATTACACATTTTAAGCCTGCAATGTTTACAACAATTTGTTAAGCTGTATTAAAGTTGCACAAGTTACTACTTGTGTAACGATACATCTGTAAGAAACATTAGTGATTGATTCCTTACCTTAGAATATTCCCCAGGCGTCAGTCTGGATCCGGAAAGTTTTCTGCTTAGCAGTACCCCTGCGTGCCAGTAGGTGGCGCCGTGTGGCTCCGCACCCATCACTGGTGTCGTGCGCGCCGGAATGACGTCACGGAGGGTACTTAGGCACCACCCATGCGCGCTGACGTCGGTTTTGTACACAACTTTCTGCGCCGAAACGCAGAGCCATGCGAGAAACTGACCTTTGGTGCACAAAACTAGGGCCCTAAAAGGGGATGACCTTAACCCTAGTAATCATTTCGCAGAACGGGGAGGATGGGTGGGGTGGTAAGGAATCTATCACTAACTAATGTCTCTTACAGATATATTGTCACACAAGTAGTAACTTGTGCATCTGAAAGACACGTTCGTGATAGATTCCTTACCTTAGAATAGATAAACCAGCAATACCAACCCCGGTGGAGGGTCTGTGAACAAATTACACCAGAAAGTCACGGAGCACAGAACGGCCAAAGAAACGTCTCTCCGGACCGGACTGTCAAGGCTGCAGTGCTTGGTAAACCTGTGCAGCGGGGCCCACGTAGCTGCCTAACAATATCCTGCAAGGGGACACCGCGTCCCAAAGCAGTAGTGGCTGCAGTTGCCCTGGTCGAATGAGCACGCAGTCCCACAGGAGGCTCCTTCTTGGCCAAGGAGTAACATGCTTTGATGCACAGAACGACCCACCGGGAGATGGTCCGTTTGTGCACCGCCCGACCTCTTGGCGCCCACGTAGCCAACAAAGAGTTGATCATCCACCCGGAAACTGCTGTGTACGCTGTAGATAGAATGCTAGCGCACATTTTGGGTCCAGACGGTGAAGCCGCTCCTCTTCCCTTGAACGATACGGAAAAAAAGGTGGGCAAAGTGATGGTCTGCCCGATGTGGAAGGGCGCGACAACCTTTAGCAAGAAAGAAGGATGGGTACTCAGAACCACCTTGTCCGGATGAACAGAAAGGAAAGGGTGTTTGGTAGAAAGAGCCTGGAGCTCACTCACTCTTCTGGCAGAGGTGATACCAACCAGGAAAGCAGTCTTGAGACTAAGACGACGTAAGGGACAGTTATGAAGGGGCTCAAAGGGAGCACACAGCAGAAAAGTCAAGACAAGATTTAAGTCCAACTGAGGCATTAAGAAGGGCACAGGTGGGAACATATGCGTAATGCCTTTAAGAAAACGGTTAACAACCGGGGACTTAAGAAAAGGCTGATCTGAAAGCTGTAGAAAGGCCGAGATGGCCGAAAGATAACCTTTAACAGTGCTCAGAGCAGAGACCTGCTGGGCCAAAGAGAGAAGGAACAGAAGAACCTCAGAAAGAGGGGCAGAAAGGGGATCCACAGACTTAGCTGTGAACAAAGCCACAAATCTGTTCCTACAGGCGTACACCGTTTTAGTGGAGGGATGCCTGGCTGCCAGGATGACATCAGACTTCGGGATGAAGATTGAAAGGCGTCAACTGTCGCCACTCAATCTCCAAGCATGGAGGTGGAGGGCTGGACAGGTTCGGGTAGAGGACCGTCCCCTGCTGTTGCGGCAGAAAATCCTCCCGAAGAGGCAGACTGATCGGGGGATCGATGCTCCTACTGAGTAGCTTGGGATACCATGCGCTTTAAGCCCAGTCAGGAGCCACAAGAATAACTTGGGCCCGGTCGCGCCCGATCTTCAGCACTCTGGGCAGAAGTGGTATAGGCGGAAAGGCGCACAACAGACCGCAGCTTCACTCAAGAAGAAAAGCGTCTGAGCGAGTGCCGCCTTCGAAATTCCAACGCGCAGAACTGATGACATTGCGCGTTCTCTTCTGTGGCGAATAGATCTAACCAAGGCTCTCCCCATCGCAGAAAGAGACCTTGCGCCACGTCCAAGTTCAGACGCCACTCGTGGTCCACCATGCACCGGCGGCTGAGTTTGTCCGCCCTGGCGTTCAGAGAACCTGCCAGGTGTTGAACCACCAAGGTAATGCCTTGATGTCCCAGCCATGTCCAGAGGCGCAGAGCCTCCTGACATAGGGTCCACGACCCACCCCACCCTGTTTGTTGCAATACCACATGGCAGTGGTGTTGTCCGTGAACACCTGCACTACACTTCCCCGGACAGAGGGAAGGAATGCCTTCAGTGCAAGCCAGATCGCCCACAGCTCCAGAAGGTTGAAATGGGGCCGGGACTCCGCCGGAGACCAGACGCCCCTGATTGCCAACTCTCCCATGTGTCCTCCACAACCCAGGAGGGACGCATCCGTCACTACTGTGTGCTCCGGTTGGGGAAGGGAAGAATGATCTGCTCCCGACCCAATCGCGATCCGTGAGCCACCACTGCAACAGTCATGCAGCGCACTCTGAGATCTGGACGAGATCGGACAGGTTGCCCAGATGCTGTGCCCACTGTAACTTCAGGTCCCACTGCAGAGCCCGCATAGGCCAGCTGGCATGCGGCACCAGCAGGATGCAGGAGGCCATCAGGCCCAGAAGCCGGAGGGTCATCCCGACTGAAACCCGGGATAAAGGCTGAAAGAGCAGAACCATAGCCTGAATATCCCGGACTCGCTGTTCGGAAGGATAAACCCGAAACCGCTGCGAATCCAGAACCAGTCCGATGAAAGGGAGCTTCTGAGAGGGACTCAGGTGCAACTTCGGCACATTGATGGAGAACCGCAGCAGATGCAGGAGGTCTGCCGTAGTCTGGAGGTGGGAGACAACTGCGTGGGGCGAGCCCGCCTCCAACAGCAAGTCGTCGAGGTAGGGGAAGACGGACACCCCTGACCTGCGCAGATGAGCTGCGACCACCGCCATCACTTTCATGAACACAGAGGGCCACTGGTAAGGCCGAAGGGGAGCACGGCAAACTGCAAATGCTCCCGGCCTACCGTGGACCGCAGGTAACGCCGGTGGGCCGGCAGGATGGGAATGTGAAGTCCTGCAAGTCCAACGTTACCATCCAGTCTAAAGGGCAGACAGGACCTGAGCCAGAGTCAGCATCTTGAACTTCTTCTTCCAGAGGAAGCGATTGACGTCCCGGAGGTCCAAGATGGGGTGTAGGCCCCCTTTGTCCTTCTTGGGGACCAGAAAGTAGTGGGAATAGCAACCACTCCCTACTTACTGATCAGGAACATACTCTATGGTCCCCTTGGCCAGGAGGGCTTTGACTTCCTGACAGAGAAGAGACAAATGATCCCCCGACATGCGGTGGTGCCGAGGTGGCATGTCCGGAGGGGAGGTCAGAAAGGGGCGCGAGTAACCTTGGAAGATTATCTGCAGCACCCACTTGCCCGAAGTGATACCGCGCCAGTGGTGGAGGTGGAGACGGACCCTGCCTCCTACCGGCGTGGGGTGCCCCCTGAAGCTCCGATTAGGAAGGCTTGGAGGTGGAAGCAGCGGGTGCAGAGGTGGACTGCCCCGCCCGCTGGTTACCAGACCCGCGCCTGCGGAAGCCACATCAGTGGCCATGCTGAGCTAGGTTCTGCACAGGTTTTGCGGAGGAACGCATCTGGGCGCCTTTACCCTGGCCACGACAGGAACGAAACCCAGGCGTGGCAGGGCCCTTAGTGCAAATACCCAAAGACTTAGCTGTGGCCTGTGAGTCCTTTAAGCGCTCCAGGGCACAGTCCGCCTTGTCGCCAAAGAGGCGAGAGCCATCATAGGGCATGTCCATGAGCGAGCTCTGGAAATCAAGCGAGAACATGGTAGACCGCAACCAGCCATGGCGCCGCAACGCCACAGTCGTGGAAATCACCCTGCCCAAAGTATCAGCCGTGTCCAGACTACACCTGATGGCAAACTTCGCCGCATCCTTGCCCTCCGCAATCGCTTGGGAAAGGATGGCCTGGACCTCTTCAGAACACTGAGGCAGGACCTCTGCTACCGCATCCCACACAGCATGGGATTAACGGCCCAACAAGCAGGCGGTATTAACCGACCGCAACCCCAAGTTGGCAGAGGAGAACAACCTCTTGCCATATTGGTCGTTTAAGAGTCCGCATCCGACTGAGCCGTGGGAAAGGCACTCTGCGATGTCGAGGCCTGAATGACCAGGCTCTCAGGCTTAGGGTGAGTGGTCAAGAAGGCAGGGTAACCAGGTGACGGGCGATGACACCTAGCGATGATCTTATCCACCAGTGCCCCCGAGGCCGGCCGCAACCAAGTGCCCAAGAGGACTTCGGTAAGGGCCTCATTGAAAGGGAGCAGCGGTTCCGACAACGTAGACGCCGTCTGGAGCCCCTCAGTAAGGAGGTTGGTCTTAAGGGCCACCGTAGGGAGGTCGAGATGGAGAGCCACCGCAGCTCAACGCAGCACCATAGTGTAGGAAGCGCCCTCCTCCATAGTAGGCGGAGGGGAGCCAAACCCCGGGTCAGAAGACACATCAAGTTCACCTGCATCTTGAAGGTCATCCACCCAATCCTGCTCGGAGTCACACTGCCGCGCAAGGGGGTCCTCATCCGGCTCCGGGGTAGAAGGAGCCGGCTGCGGCGGCAGGACCGGAGCCGGAGCCAAACCGGAACCGCATCCCAATGAGGTTTCAGGTTGGAACGAAATGGTCCGAGAACCAGGGCAGGGGCGGGATAAACAGCACCCAGTGCGGCGCCTGTGGTGGCGCCGGAACCAAGGGCAGCGCCGGGGCCGGAGCTGCGGGCGCTGGATCCAGTGGCTCCAGGGACGGCAGCGGTGCTGCCGGGTCAACAGGATCTGGACACGGAACCGCAGGCGGGAGCCCGAAGCCTAAACAGGCGGTATATGGCAGCAAAAAAATCTTGCATCTGTTTGGGCGTAGCAGACGGACCTGGGTATAGTGGGTAGGCTGCGGGACTCTCAGGCTCCGGAGTAGCCACAGGGGCGGAGCCCCTGTCCCCCTCGTCCGCCTCCAGGGAGCAACGGGGGGACGCTTCTTCGACTTATGGCGTCGCTTACCGGAATCTGAAGGGGAAGACTTAGAGTCCGAGGAGCGACGGCCCCGGTCTTGCGAACCGCCCCTAGACACGGAGGTGAGAGGAGTGCCGGACCTTCAGCAACTTCCGGCGCTGCTCCCGCAAGGCCTTCGGGGCCATGGCACGGCAGTCCCGACAATCCCGGGAGTCATGGTCGGTGTCCAGGCATTAGAGGCAGACATCATGGGGGTCCGCCACCGACATTACGGCGGCACGACCCACAAGACTTCAAGCCGGGCATCCTTACATGCACCAGGAGACAAGAGAAGGAGACAAAGTCTCAAAAAAGTGGTCAAAAATTTACCAGGGTACGTGCACAATCCGGATCTGCGCTTTCGGCGCGTAAAAAGAAAACTGACGTCAGCGCGCATGGGTGGCGCCCAAGTAGGCTCCGTGACGTCATCATGGGGAAATCAGTGGTGGCCATCGGAGCTTGGTGTCACTCCTATTCCAGCCGCTGGAGTGAGAAATTTAGGAGTATGGGTAGATTCTGCGCTGACCTTCAGAGATCACACCAAGAAGGTGGCTGCCACGTGCTACGGAATTTTGCGTGGTACTAGGCCGGTCTTAAAGTATTTTGATCCCCCTACCAGACAGCTTGTAGTCCAGGCCTCAATACTTTCTCGGCTGGACTACGGCAGCTCATTGCTGTTAGGGGTGAATCAAGCGGAGGCCTCTAGGCTCCAAAGAGTACAAAACGCCGCGGCACGAGCCATTGTGGGCCTTCCAAGACATTGTTCAGTGTCTGGTACCATCACGGCCTTGCACTGGCTCCCGGTCAGACAGCGAATTAAGTTCAAGGCGCTGTGCCTGGCCTTTAAAATTCTGAAATCTTTTTCGCCGCCGGCACTTGTTCCTCTTCTTACGCCCTATATGCCTTCGAGATCCTTGAGATCGGAGGGGCTTCATCTGGCCATCTGTCCACGCTTCAAGTTGAGCAGAATGGGTGGCCGCTCCTTTAGGGTGCTAGCGGCAGGCCTATGGAATTCGCTCCCTGTACACATTCGAGCTCTGGAAGATCTGCTCACCTTCAGGCAGGCGATTAAAACCTTCCTGTTCCCGGTATCTAGTTAATTTCTTTTCTTTTATTGTGTGTTTGTTATAGCATCTGTCAAAGCGCCAGGACGCCCCTTTGCTGGGGCAGCTGTGCGCTATAAAAATACCAAATAACATAACATAACATCCCGGCGCGCATGACGCCAGTGATGGGCGTGGAGCCGCACTGCGCCACCTACTGGTGCGCAGGGGTACTGCTAAGCAGAAAACTTTCTGGGTCCAGACTGACACCTGGGGAATATTCTAAGGTAAGGAATCCATCACTAACGTGCCTCTTTCAGATATATCCAACAAGCACTCAGAATGAGAGAAGCAGAGAACTTAAACGTTCCCTGAGAAACCTGAATTTTCCATCCCAGAGTAGAGCCCCAGCCTTTGTTGGAAGCCAGCCTTTAATGTCTTTGCCGAATTTAGTTTTTTCTTGACTGCTACAACTTAGTTTTTTAAAGCCATTAAGATTGCATTATGTACCCCGAGATATATGAATGTATAATTTTATTGTGAATCTATACTGTTTATCTGTTCACATCTATGGTTTTTTTTTCAATGGCTATTAGCTGAATAAAAGTATGTTACTTTGAATTAAGCTAGTGCTCAGTGACACTAGAAATACTCACTTCAACAAATTGCCATTCTGACATCCTCAACTGTTGCTGTATGGTGCAGAGTATCACCTATGCAGCCAACCACAAAATGTTCTGTAGGATCCACAAGAGAATTATCTGAACTGCAAGTTGTACAAGGAACTGTTTTTTTTCTTATGCAGGATGCCTTCCCTTTGATCACTTCAGTGAAAATCCAGTGTATTCATATGAAATGTATTCTTGAAACCACATTCCAAATTGGGAAAGACATAGGAATGTCTAATTGAAGACATTTCTCCCATAGCACAAACCAGGTATTCAACAATGCTACTGCCTTGAAACATTACCAGTGCGACTCACCGGATCAGAGAATGGTCCACTAGATCCTTCTGCAACCTCAACAGTCTCAAATCCAGGTAAAAGAATAGGCGTTTTCTGCTTTACTTTGCTCAACACTGGTCTGTTAAAAAAGAAAAAAAGGAACATTACAGACTGTCAAGCAACTGAGCAGAAACAAATATCAACTAATAAAACCGTATGGTATTCGATTTTATTGCATTTAGATTGTTTTCATTTTGGATGTGTGCTCCAAATGAGAGTCTATTTGACAATGGTTTGTACCTTTGTCCATATAGGGACCCTTGCTTCTAGTCAGGGTAAGGGAGTTATGCCCTTAGACAACCCCTGCTCACCCCCCTTGGTAGCTTGGCACAAGCAGCTAGGCTTATCTCAGAGGCAGCGTGTAAAGCATTTGTGCATACACAGTAACAGTGAAAACACGTCCAAATGGACACCACACCACTTTAGAAATATAAACAAACTTTATCTAAACCAAACAAGACCAGAAATCCAAAAATTCAACATATAGTTATGAACATTTTACATTCAAAAACAGTTTGGTCCATAGAAAATGATGGATGCGTCACCTTCAAAACAAAGTACCTGGTATGCGTGCAAATCACAAGCAAAAAGGGGCACAGGGAAGGTGATGTGTAGGTTCCTTGCTCTGGGGAAGTGATGCGTTGGTTTCTTACTGCTGCGCTGGGGAGGTTTTGACTCTGTTCCTTACCGGAGAGGAGGTGATGCATCGGTTTCTTACTGCGTGGGGAGGTGATGCATCGGTTTCTGACTGCGGCCCAAGTGAAGCAGTAGATTTGGCGCCTTGATGCAGGGCGATTCCGGATGTGCCGAGTGGCAGCAAACAGGCGCTGCAACTGTTTCAGCTGTGTCCCCTAAATGTGTCAGGTCTTACATGTCAGGTGCTGCATCGATTCTTCGGATGCAGCGATAAGTGGAAATTCTTCTCACCACGGTGCTGCGTCGGAGAACAGCCATGTGTCAAATTTCTTAGTTCTGGAGTCCTTTTCAGCTTCCAGTCCCAGAAACATCCTCCAGAGGCCCAGAACTGGCTCAGGCACCTCCTCGCAGGTCAGAACTCCTAGCAGTGGCGTTCAGGGAAGCTGGGGGTGAAGTCTTTGTGTGACTAGGGACTTAGTAGTAAGTCAAACAAGCGAATCATGGAAACACTAATCCATATGTACCACTTACATAGGGAGCACTTGCACTTTGGCAATGATCAGCAGTGGCAAAGTGCCCAAAACATCTAAACCCCAAAAACTAAATCCAACACAGCAAAAAGAACAGGAGGCAGAGGCAAAAAGACAGGAAACCACGCCAAGGATGCCAGGTCTAAAGAACCCATCTTCGCAAAAGAGGACTTCGTTTTCTCAGAGGGAACTGAGCCTGAAGAGATTGGGCTTCATCAGGCAGATCACTTGGGCCCAGGGGACACTCTAGGATGGATCTGTGTCAGAGACAAGAAACCTGTCCCACTCTTCAAAGCCTGAGCAAGAAAGCTGCTGCACAGGAAAAGGGTGATATCAGTGACACCCATAGGGTCTACTAGGAGGATTGGCTCCTATACACGGAGGCCAGAGACAAAACCTGGAGCACCCAGGAGAGTGGTAGTACCTCAGAGGTTGAGAGTGTTGTCCTTACTTTGGCCCACGATATCCCCTTAAATGGGCACCTTGGCCAGGGTAAAACTTGGAGTAGGTTAGTCAATCAATTCTACTGGCCAAGGATGTCCCAGACGGTGGAGGACGTGTCAGTCTGGTCACCTGCCAAGCCAGTGGCAAGGCAGGAGGCCACCAAAAAGCTCTCTTAATTCCAATTCCAGTGGTTGGGGTATCCTTTGAAAGGGCCCCTTGGACTCCCAACAGCCTCCGGGAACAAATATATTCTGGTGGTAGTGGATGATGCAACCAGGTATCCTGACACTATTGCCCTAAGGGCCACCACTACGCCAATGTTTGCCAAAGCCCTCATTGCTGTATTCACCAGGGTTGGTTTCCCAAAGGAGGTGGTGTCAGACTGAGGTACAAGCTTCATGTCTGCTTACCTAAAACACAGGTGGAAAAAGTGTGGAGTGACCTACAGATCAGATTTACCACACCCCATCATCCACAAACAAATTGCTTGGTGTAAAGAATCAACCAGACATTGAAAGGCATGATTGGTGGGCTCCCTGAAAAACTCAGGAGATTGGATGTCCTACTTCCAGGACTTCTTTTTGCCTACAGGAAAGTGCCACAGAAGGGAGTGGGGTTTTCACCCTTTCAACTTTTGCTTGGGCACCCTGTTAGAGGTCCTCTAAGTCTGTTAAGAGAAGGATGGGAAAAATCTCTCAAAGAACCAAAACACGACATAGTGGACTATGTACTTGACCTTCGTTCCAGAATGGCAGGGTACATGGCGAAAGCCAGCCAAAATCTTCAGGCCATCCAAGAACTGCAAAGGAAGTGCCATGACCAAAAGGCTGATCTGGTAGAATTGAAACCAGGGCAGAAGGTATGGGTAATGGAGCCTGTGGCCCCTAGCGTCCTCCAAGACAAGTAGAGTGGGTGCTACCGGTCTTTGAAAGAAAAGGGGAGGTCACCTATCCAGTGGACCTCAGCAGTTGCAAACATCCCAAAAGGGTGATACATGTCAACAGCCTGAAGCCCTATTATTACAGAGATGACATGATTACAGATGAGGGACAGGAAACAGTGAACATCGACCTGATCTCCTCTACAGCAATCACCAGGAGGGGTCTGATGAAGTGGTCTTTTCAGACACCCTAGCTGACCAACAGCAAGCTGACTGCAGGCTTGTCCTAAGTCAGTATGTGAAGTTCTTCTCTCCGACAACTAGTCAGACTAGCTGGTGTACACATTATGTGGACACTGGTGACAGACTGTCAAAAACAATTTACAGGCAGTCTGATGTTAGAGAGCATCCAAGCTGGAGTCAGCAAGATGCTGGAATTTGGTGTCATTGAACCCTGAGAGAGCACCTGGGACAGCCCAGTTGTCCTAGTCCCCAAACCTCATTTCGAAGGTGAAAAGAAAGAAATGAGGTTGTTTGGACTATAGGGGCCTCAAAGCTGTAACAAACTGATGCACACCAAATCCCTAGAGCAAATTAACTCGACAGGTTAGCGGTAGCCAAATCTCAGTACCTTTGATCTCACATCTGGGTACCGGCAGATCGGTCTGACCCCTGGAGCAAACGAAAAGGAATATGCTACTTACCAGTATGCATCTGTTCTTGGCATGTAGAGCTGCAGAGCCACACACTAAGGATAAGATCACCATCTGGTGTTGGGCTCGGATGATTGCAGGTTGTTGTCTTCGGAAGAAGTCTTTGGTCACGAGATTGGTGACTCCTCCCCTGGACAACAGTGCGCATGGGCATCCACTCCATCCTCAGATTGTTTTTCGCCATGATGGGAAATGGAGTGTATAAGTAGTAAAGAGAAAGGATGTCCATGTGTAGTGTCTAATTAAGACAATGCTGGAACGGATACAGGTCCCGGGGAGGCAAGTGGGCGTGTGTGGCTCTGCAGCTCTACATGCCAAGAACAGATGCATACTGGTAAGTAGCATATTCCGTTTGAGGCATATGAGCTGCAGATCACACACTAAGGATAGATTATATAGCAGTGTCTCCCCTAGCGGTGGTCACCTGTATCAGTTGCAGCAGTTTGGAATAGTTTTTAGGACAGCTTGGCCTACTGAAGCTTGTTGTTTTGATTGCACATCAACACAGTAATGCTTAGTGAAGGTGTGTGTAGTAGACCATGTGGCTGCTTTGAAAATGTCTTCTAAGGGGATGTTCCCTAAGAATGCCATAGAAGCCCCTATTTTACGCGTGGAGTGCGCCCTAGGGGGAGCGGTAAGAGTATGTTTAGCTTTTTGGTAACATATTTGGATACATTTGACTATCCACCTGGCGATACCCGATATGGAAATAGGGTTGCCTTTATGTGGTGGAGCGAAAGCAACAAACAGTTGCTTGGTTTTCCGAAAAGGTTTGGTCCGGTCGATGTAATACAGCAAGGCTCTCTTAACATCTAAGGTATGAAGTGCCCTCTGAGCTACTGAGTCTGGATTAGGGAAGAAGACTGGAAGTTCGACTGACTGGTTTAGATGGAAAGGGGAAATGACTTTAGGGAGGAATTTTGGATTCGTCCAAAGAACCACTTTGTTCCGATGTAGTTGTAGGAAGGGTTCTTCGAGAGTTAAGGCTTGTATTTCACTTACTCTTTGCAGGGATGCGATTGCGATGAGGAAAGCCACTTTCCATGTTAGGAACTGCAGTTCCCATTTGTGCATTGGTTCAAATGGGGGACCCATGAGCCTTGTTAGAACAATATTAAGGTTCCACACCAGGGAAGGTGGTAACCTTGGAGGAATAATTCTTTTAAGACCCTCCATAAATGCTTTAATGGCTGGTACCTTAAAGAGGGACAGGTGTTGTCTATTTTGCAAATAGGCTGCTAATGCCGCTAGATGTAGATGTATAGAGGAATACGCTAAATTGCATCTTTGCAAGTGCAGTAAATAGCAAATGATGTTTTGGATGGAAGCATCCAGTGGTTGTATGTCATTGTTAGCGCAGTAAATGGCAAAAAGTTTCCATTTTGCAGCATAGCATGCCCTAGTAGTAGGTCTTCTGGCTTCTTTAATGATATTCATACAGTCTGGAGGAAGGTTGAGTTACCCGAACTCTAAGACTTCAGGAGCCAGATTGCCAAGTTCAGTGATTGAGGATCTGGGTGTCTGATTTCTCCATGGTTCTGGGTTAAAAGATCCGGGGAGAGATGCAGTTTTTGATGTGGAACTAGCGATAGTGAACCAGGGTTGACGTGCCCAAGTGGGAGCCACTAGGATGAGTGTTAGCGACTGTTTGTTTGCGTACCACAAATGGAATGAGTGGGACAGGCGGAAAAGCGTACGCAAATCTGCCTGACCAGTTCATCCATATTGCATTGCACTTTGACCGTGGGTGTGGGAACCTGGCAGCGAAGGTTGGGCATTTTGCGTTTTCTTTTGTGGCGAACAGGTCTATGTCCGGTTGTCCCCACTTTTGGAAGAATGGGAGTAAGACTTTGGGGTGTAGTTCCCATTCGTGTATCTGCTGTGTGTGGCGACAGAAGAGGTCGGCCACCTGGTTCTGAACCCCTGGGAGGTGTTCTGCTAGCAGGTAGATGTTTTGGGGAATTGCCCATCTCCAGATTTGTTGCGCCAGTTGGGACAGTTGTAGAGAATGTGTACCTCCTTGTTTCTGTATGTAATACATTGTGGTCATGTTGTCCGTGCGGATGAGGACAGTCTTGTTTTGTAGGTGCACTTGGAAGGATTTCAGTGCTAGGAACACCGCTAGAAGTTCTAGGTGATTGATGTGGAGCATTTTTTGTTGAGTGGTCCACCTGCCCTGAGTGGTGTGTTGAAGGAGGTGGGCTCCCCACCCTGTGAGAGATGCGTCGGTGGTCAGCACAATTTGTGGAAGAGGCTCTAAGAACGTCCGCCCTTTGGACAGGTTGATGGTGTTCCACCATTTCAGCGAGCGGCTGTCCACCAACACCAGATCGGTTAGTTGTCCGTGGGCCTGGTTCCACTGTTGTGCTAGACATTCCTGTGAGGGACGCATTTGAAGGCGTGCGTAGGGTACTATGGGGATGCATGACGCCATCATGCCTAAGAGTTGCATGAACACTCTTGCGGGGAGAGAGTGTTGTGTTTGAAATTTTTTGATGAGACTTTGTATGTTGGCTATCCTGGCTGTGCTGGGATAAGCTACGACTCTGGATGAGTCTATGGTGGCTCCCAGGTATTGTTGTACTTGGGAGGGTTGTAGTTGAGATTTGGGATAGTTGATGGTAAATCCCAAGTTGTGTAGGGTTTGAATAGTGCGGTGAGTGTGGAGAACGCATTTGTCTAGAGTATTGGCTTTTATGAGCCAATCGTCCGGATAGGGGAAGACATGGATTTTTTGTCTCCTGAGATATGCTGCCACAACTGACAAGCATTTGGTGAATACCCTGGGTGCAGTTGTTACTCCGAATGGGAGAACTGTAAACTGATAGTGCTGACCGTCTACCACGAATCGTAGATACTTCCTGTGAGCGGGATGCATAGGGATGTGAAAATATGCGTCCTTGAGGTGTAATGTGGCAAGGAAGTCTCCTTGTTGAAGTAATGGAAGGACCTGTTGGAGAGTGATCATGTGGAAATGATCCGATTGTATGTACTGGATTAGTAGTCTGAGGTCCAGTATGGGTCTTAAGGTTTTGTCCTTTTTTGGGAATGAGTAATTATAGGGAATATACTCCTGTGCCCTGATGTTGTAGTGGAACAGGTTCTATTGTGTGTTTTAGAAGCGAAGACTGTATTTCTTGTTTGAGGAGCGTGAGGTGGTGAGACGTCATGGGACGGTGCCTGGGTGGTATGTTTGGGGGTGGGTTTATCAGTTCGAGGCAGTAGCCAGATTGGATAATTTGTCTTACCCACCAGTCTGTAGTGATGGTATTCCAGACAGGTAAGAACTGTTGAAGTCTTCCCCCGACCGGAGTGGAATGGTCGGGGGGGGGGGGGGGGGGGGGGGGAGAGAGTGGTGGCAAGTCACTGTTTGGTGGCTGGAGAGGTGCGGGTGTTGTTGTTGCCCCGTCCTCGGCCTTGAATTTTGTTTCCCCGATAACCTCCTCTAAAATACCCTCTGTTAGGGGATGTTTGACCTGATGCTTTGAAGGTGGAAGAGTGGTCTGTTCCCACATTTTTGGAACCTCCTCTATAAAAGGAGCGACAAAATGAGCCTCTGGGTTGAGTAGACTGCAATGCTCCCATTGATTTGGCAGTCTCATTATCTTTCTTCATTTTCTCTAGGGCAGTGTCTACTGCAGGTCCGAATAGTTGCTCCTGATTAAAGGGTTGAGCAAGAATGGTGGTTTGGACTTCTGGCTTGAAGCCGGAAATGCGCAGCCATGCGTGGCGTCTAAGCAATACACTTGTGTTGACTGCCCTAGAGGCGGTGTCCGCTGCGTCTAATGCACATTTAATGGAGGCATTGGATATTAGTTGCCCTCTTGGATGAGGTCAGTGGCCTGTGTTTTGTATGGTTCAGGCAGGTGTTGCAAGAGATCCTCTAGTTGATCATAATGGGCTCTATCATAACGAGCCAATAGGGCTTGTGTATTGGCAATATGCCAGTGGTTAGCAGCTTGTGCGGCAACCCTTTTGCTGGAAGCCTCCAAGAGTTTAGACTCTGTCTGGGGGCAGCGTGTCTCCGGTTGTTTGGGAGTTAGCCCGCTTTCTGGCATTTGATACGACTAGTGAGTCTAGGGGGAGTTGCGCCTTGATGTACGCAGGATCTTGTGGCCCCGGTCTCTATTTGTTTTCTATTCTGGGGTTGAGAACCCTGGCCCTGACAGGGTCTTTAACAACCTCATTGGCATGCTTTATCACTCCCTTAATCATGGGTAGAATGTGAACAGTCTTCTGCGACTGCTCAAAAGTGTCGAGTAGGAAATCCTCCTCAGGAGTGTCGGTGTGCATGGTGACGCCATGAAACGATGCTGCTCAGTTTATAAGCTGACCAAACCCTAAATGGTCATCAGGAGGTGAGGGTTTTGAGGGATATGGAGTGGGGTTAAGCATATCAGGCATAGGGTAAGTCCAGTCATCTACTGGTGCTGTGTCCGGGAGTGTAAAGGGATCAGTAGGATCAGTGGGATAAGTAAAGAAATCTGGGTCTCCCCCTCCCCTAAATCATCATCATCCTGTGGAGGTGGTGTGTGAGAAGGAGATGGTAGATGTGAAGGCGGTGGGGGTGGGGGGGATGGAATAGGGGGTGATGTAGGAGAGGAAGGACGTATGGGTGAAGTGGCACAGTCCTTCTTTGGAGGTGGTGTGTCCAGCTTCCTTTTCCTGTAGGGCACCGCTGTGACATGTCCAGTTTTCGGATTTATGTAAATCCGTTTTTTGCTTTGGATCAGGCCGATAGAGTTCCTCACTGTCCGAAGGCGGCCTTGGCGCCGACTTTGTTTCAGATTTTGATTTTTGTTCTTTATGGACTTGTTTTGGCACGGAGGATGTTTTTGGTGCCGACGAGCCTTTCGGTGTCAGTAGAGACCTCGGCACCGAAGAACGTTTCGGCGCCGGTGGAGACGTCGTTGCCGAGTGACGTTTCGGGGCCGATGGAGATTTCGGTCTCGGAGCCTGCTTCGGTGCCGAAGGTATTATAGGCACAATTACATGAGGTTTGCTCGAGCCAGAGCCACCTGCAGGCTTACTTTTCTTCAGAGCCGGGCCCGAGGGCGGGGCTTCTGAAGATGTTTTTGGATCGCGACTGGGCCCAGCTGGCAGAGTCTTGACCAATGTCTTTTTGGGTGGTGTTGGGGTAGGGGGGCTGGTACTCACAGGCTGCCCCGGTTCAGAATCGTCTGCCTCGGACACGATCTGGAGATCTTCGGAGTCGTCGTCAGGGACATACTGTGCAAAGATGTCTTCTGGTTCCGGAACCGGCTTGGCCATGATATGGCGTTGAGCTCTTCGGTCCCGGATAGTTTTCTTCGAACGGAATACGGCGCAGGCTGGACAGCTGGATTCGTTGTGGTCTGGTGAAAGGCACAAATTACAGACCTTGTGTTGATCGCTATGAGGAAACTTTGCTCCACATTGGGGGCATTTTTTAAAAGGTGTCCTTATCATCAGCCGCGTCCGGAGTCGGTCCGATATGGATTTCGACGTAGAGTTTTCAAATTTGAGAGTTGTAGTGATTGCTATAAGTTTTCTGCTGGAGCGGAAAAAAGTTCATCCGAACCCAATGGCGGAAAAAAACAATCTGAGGATGGAGTGGATGCCCGTGCGCACTGTTGTCCAGGGAAGGAGTCACCAATCTCGTGACCAAAGACTTATCCTTAGTGTGTGATCTGCAGCTCATATGCCTTGAAAATCTGCATTCTCCACCCCAAATGTGCACTTCTAGTTTACAGTGATGCCCTTTGGATTAAGAATGCCCCTGCCAATAGTTGGTGAACAAAGTCCTTACTGGGTTGGAATCCTTTAGTGCAGCTTATCTTGATAATGCTGACTACAGCTCTATCTGGCAGGATCACCTGATCCACCTTGGCAAGGTCCTAGAGTCTGAGAAATGCAGGCCTCGCTATCAAGGCAAGCAAGTGACAGATAAGGCAGGGCAAGGTTGTATACTTGGGTCTCCTGATGGGTTAAGGCCAAGGTTGGCCAATCAAACCCACGGTCCAGACAATAATGGACTGGGTAGCTCCAACCACCCAAGTCAGGGAATTCATTGGCTTGACCGGGTACTAGAGGAGGTTTGTGAAAGACTATGGGTCCATAGTGACTACCCTCACAGAACATGCATCCAAAAGAAAGCACAAGAAAGTGAACTGGACAGTGGGCTGTCAAAAGGCTTTTGACACTCTGAAGGATGCAATGTGCTCTGCCCGAGTCCAGAAAGCTCCAGACTATACCATTACCATACTATTGTGCAGACAGATGCCTCTGAGCATTGGATAGGTGCAGTCCTAACCCAAACAAATGATGAGGGGCATGACCAACCTGTGGCTTTTATAAGCAGAAGAATACTCCTAGAGAGCAGCGCTGGAGTGCCACTGAGAGGGAAGCCTTTGCTATGGTTTGCTCCCTGAAGAAGCTGAGACCATACTTGTTTGGTGGTCACTTCCTTGTTTAAAAGGACCACAGGCCTCTAAGATGGTTTATGCAAATGAAGGTGAAAATCGTTGAGGTGGTCAAGCTCCCTACATGGTATTAGCTTTACATTGAAGTACAGACCTGGGGTTGACCATGCCAATCAAGATGGCATTTCCAGGTGTTTTCACTTGGATGAAGACTCTCTTGGGAAAGGTGAATCACACTCTTTCATTTGGGGTAATTCCCCATTTTTGCCTGGTATCTGAAGCAATTTCAACAGATGTGCACTGGGTTGCTGCTATCCACGACCCCAGAGCCAGATCGCTTTCCCCTAACAATTGGTCCCCCATTTGTACATACCTTCAGCACCCCTGCAAGTCCCACGTAAATGGTATCTCAACACAGACACTGTATGTAAGTTGCCCCTATAGTAGGTCTTACAGCTCTAAGGCAGGGTTCATTAGATTATATGTGAGGTCTTCTCTGCATAAGCAGATGTGCCTCTGTGATGCATAGTTCAACTACTAGATTTTACAAATGATCAGGGAAGCCATTTTATGGAAATATACTGCACACTGGTCATCAAGCGTTCCCAAGCAACATGATCGCTTTGATACCAAACACCATCGGTTTCAGCAAACACCTTGTCTTAATAAATCTGTACTGACAGCACCCAGAGGGCACCTTAGAGGTGAGCCCTGAAAAACCTACCAGTGTCTAGCATGGTGGCTGACTGGTAATGTCCAGCCTGCCACCACAGACGGGTGTTTGACCTCCTGCAGATGAGAGCCCGCACTCTGAGGTCAGAAACAATGCCTGCTCTGGCAGGAGAGGTTTACACCTCCTTCAGTAGGATAGCTCATAATTTAGCATATCGGGCGAGAGGCTTTAAAGCCAATGAAACCAGGAACTTCGATTAATCAGATTGATAGAAGGACAAAAAGAACTCCACACACAAGAACTGTGGAGTAGCAATGGATTTTTCCCCTAACCCTGCCTGCCTGTTGCTGTCCTGACAATCGCCAAGACCCAATTTGTCCTGCAGCTTTGGAGGGCTGCCAGCACTTAGCCAACGAGCCAGTATCTCCCATGAAGTGGAGGAGCCACTTGCCTGAAGGTATTGACCACAAAGTCCGGTTCCCCAAACTGCAGACCACCAGGTCCATTGAGGGAACAGCAGCCCAGGAAAGGTTTTTCCAGGTTCCCAGAGGTCAGCCCCATTTCTCCAGCAAGTTTTGAGACGCTAGACCCTCCAGGAGCCCCTTAGCCGCTATACCCAGAGAACCAAAGCGCTTGATTCAGCCAAGGCTTATTAAATGTCTAGCCTGGACACCAACACCGCAAAGACAGACCTACCAATGTGGGACATCAGCATCACAGAGGCCATCTTCAAGAGTGGCTCTGTTCTCCTCTTTTGTCCCCATCTCCAGGTAGACCTAAAAAGTGAGTGTAGGAAGCGGTCTCTTAATATTTCAAAGAGTGTTCAGGTATTCCTTATGAGCGGACAGTGCTTGCTTTAACAATCCCTCTTTGTGGTAGTGCTAGATATTTGTTGCATACACAGTCAATACATGATACACAAACTCAATAAGGAGATCCACACCAATATAGAAAAATAACATTTCATATAATTTTTGACATCAAGATCTTAGTTATTGGGCAAGTACTTTTTAAAATGGCAGTTTAAGAACACAGGTAAATGCATGTATTGTCTCGAAAGCATGAATGTTATCCTATGGGGATAAACAGATACTGAATACGGGTACTTAGCATTGACTTACAGGACCATTCCTCTAGTTTACGTAGGTATGGAGCAGGGTCCAAGGAAGCACCAGCAGATCACCTTGGTAGGCTCTGGGGCATCCGTGTGCTGTGGTGCTTTCTGGCGTTGGGTGTCTCGGTTTCAATTGGAACGGTCCTGAGAAAAAGAGGCTGCAAGCAAGGACTTGGAGAGGGAGCCTGGGGGGCGGGGTTGTGACAGGCAAAGCAAATCGGGTTCAACCCACACAGGGGCTCGGTCCCTGAGATGCAGAGGCGCGTAGAGGTACCCTCTGTCCGCTTCTCGTGCTGTGGGGATCAGGTGCAGTGGTGCTTTCAGGCGTGCATTGGGTCAATGCCTTGGGAGACACTTGCTGTTGAGGGGACCTACACAAAGAGGCTGCACGAGGTGACTGGGAATCTAGCGTGGGCAAACCCAAGGTGGGGTTCTACTCTGTAGGGACTCTGGCACTGCTGGCAGCATTGGCCCACTTGGACTGGCTAGGGGGGACAGGTGCAGTGGTGCTTTCCAATGTCGGGTTTTCTGTGGTCTGGAGTCCACATGGTTTTTCTTGGGTGCCTTCAGGGTGCAAGGAAGTAGCTCCACTACTCCATGTGAGTTGTTTGTTGATACTTGAGGTGCTGGCAGTCCTCCCAGGCTTTTAGATGCAGAGCAGCTGCAGGATGAGTCCTCTTTGACCCAATTGTCGGGGACAGCAGGATTGTTACCAAGTCAGTTGCTGCTCCTCAGTTTTTGCTCTTCAGTGTCGTCCTCCTTCATAGGTCAAATTCTAATTCCTGGTGTTAGGGGCTCCCCTAGATACCAGACGTAGGGGCAAAGAACGGTGGTAGTCAATGGGCTATTTACTAGTGGGAGTATTACAGTTCCTAATTCTGCCATCACGAAGATGGTGGAATTTTCCTAATGGGGGGGGGGGGGGGGGGACTAACTTCAGGCAGCTCATCATTGTGGCGTGACTGGCCTGGTAGTGCGCCATGTCTCGCAGCATATATACTTTCCTGCCTGTCCTGGTGCCAAATGGGCCTCAGGGCAGAGGAGTGGACTCTCCCAGGCCTGGGGAAGGCAGAGACGCATAGCAAAGGTGGCAGATGCCTTTGAAGACTCCTGCCTTGATATGCTAATTGCTGGTCACCTTCTCCAAGTAGGATAACCAACACCTTCGGCCAGTGCAGGCATTGTTTCTGCCCTCGGAGAGCGTGGGCTATCACCTGCAAGGGGGTCAGAAACCGGTTTGTGGTGGAAGGCTGGTCGACACCAGTCAGCCAGCACACTAGAGGTTTCGGGGCTCCTCTAAGGTGCCCTCTAGGAGCATGCAATAATAAAACCACCACTGGAATCAGTGTGGGTTTAATACAAGGTGTTTGAAATCAAACATTTCAGCAAAGCCATGAGGTAGCTGGGGGGACTCATTTTTACCAGTGTCCAGCAGATGTGCTTAAAGAACAAGTTACTTACCTTCGGTAACGATGTATCTGTAAGAAACATAAGTTAGTTAGATTCCTCACCTTAGAATATCCCCAGGCGTCAGACTGGATCCGGAAGATTTTTCGTCAGCAATACCCCTTGCGCGTCGCTAGGCGTCGTCTGCGGCTCCGCGTCCGTCGTCGGCGTCGTGTGCCGGGATGACGTCGGAGTACTTAGACGCCGCCCTCGCGCGCTGACGTCAGTTCTTGTACATAGCCTTCCGCGCCAGGAACGCCGAGCCATGCAAAGACCGACACTGGTGCCAAAAATAAAATCTAGGGGCCTGAAAAGGATAACCTTAACCCTAGATGTCAGTTCGCAGAACGGGGAGGATGGGTGGGTCGGTGAGGAATCTAACTAATGTTTCTTACAGATACATCGTTACCGAAGGTAAGTAACTTGTTCATCTGAAAGAAACACGTTAGTTAGATTCCTCACCTTAGAATAGATACTCAAGCAATACCATCCCCGGTGGTGGGTCTGCGAACCAAGATCACACCAGAAAGTCCTGCAGGACAGAACGGCCAAAGAAGCCATCCCTCCGGACTTGGCTGTCAAGGCAATAATGCCTGGCAAACGTGTGTAGCGAAGCCCACGTTGCCGCCTGACAGATGTCCTGCAAAGGGACACCCCGTCCCAAAGCAGTAGTAGCCGCTGTGGCCCGAGTAGAATGGGCGCGCAGCCCAACAGGAGGGTCCTTTTTAGCCAAGGAGTAACAAATTTTGATGCACAAAACGACCCACCGAGAGATGGTCCGTTTGTGCACCGCTTTCCCCTTCTTAGCACCCACGTATCCAACGAAAAGTTGGTCGTCCACCCGGAACTGCTATGTGCGGTCCAAATAAAAGGAGAGCGCACGTTTTGGGTCCAGACGGTGGAGCCCCTCTTCCTCTTTGGAAGGATGCGGAGGCGGAAAGAAGGTGGGCAAGGTGACAGACTGCCCAAGATGAAATGGAGTCACCACTTTCGGAAGAAAGGAGGGACGAGGCCGAAGGACAACCTTGTCCGGATGAACAGAGAGAAAAGGAGGCTTGGAAGATAAAGCCTGGAGCTCACTCACCCGTCTAGCCGAGGTGATGGCTACCAGAAAAGCAGTCTTAAGCGTCAGCAGACGAAGAGGACAATTATGAAGAGGCTCAAAGGGAGCACACATTAGAAAAGTGAGAACAAGATTCAAGTCCCACTGAGGCATTACAAAAGGGACAGGAGGGAACGTGTGAGTAATGCCTTTTAGAAAGCGTGTAACTACAGGGGACTTGAAAAGAGAAGGCTGATCAGGAAGCCGCAAGAAGGCAGAGATGGCAGCAAGATAACCTTTCAGGGTGCCCAGGGCAGAGCCCTGCCGGGCCAAAGAAAGAAGAAAGAGGAGAACCTCAGAAAGAGGGGCGGAAAGGGGATCCACAGCCTTTGCTGTGCACCATGCCACGAATTTGTTCCACCGGCAGGCGTATACCGTATTTGTGGAGGGACGCCTGGCTGCCAGAATGATATCACAGACTTCAGGAGGCAAGTCAAATGGCATCAACTGCCGCCGCTCAATCTCCACGCATGGAGGTGGAGGCTGGACAGGTCCGGGTGGAGGACCGTCCCCTGCTGCTGCGACAGAAGATCCTCCCGAAGGGGCAGACGTATCGGAGGATCGGTCAACATACTGAGTAGCTCGGGATACCAGTATCTTCGTGCCCAATCCAGAGCCACCAAGATGACTTGGGCCCGGTCGTGCCTGATCTTCTTCAGCACTCTGGGCAGAAGTGGTATAGGCGGAAAGGCGTACAACAGACCGCAACTCCACTCGTGACGAAAAGCGTCGCCGAGCGAGTGCCGCCTTGGAAATTCCAACGCGCAGAACTGCTGACATTGCGCGTTCTCTTCGGTGGCGAATAGATCTAACCAAGGCTCTCCCCATTGCTGAAAGAGACCTTGCGCCACTTCGGAGTTCAGACGCCATTCGTGATCCATCATGCACCGGCGGCTGAGTTCGTCTGCTCTGGCGTTCAGAGAGCCCGCCAGATGTTGAACCACTAGTGTGACGCCCTGGTGTTCCAGCCATGTCCAGAGGCGCAGAGCCAGGATCCTGACAAAGGGTCCACGACCCCACCCCGCCCTGTTTGTTGCAATACCACATGGCGGTGGTGTTGTCCGTGAACACCTGCACGACACTTCCCCTGACAGAGGGAAGGAAGGCTTTCAGTGCAAGTCGGATCGCTCTCAACTCCAACAGGTTGATGTGGAGGCGAGACTCCTCCGGAGACCAGAGGCCTCTGATCTCCGCCTCTCCCATATGGCCACCCCATCCCGGGAGGGACGCATCCGTCACTACGACATGCTCCGGTTGGGGAAGGGAGAGGCTCCTGCCCATGACCCAATCGCGGTCCGTGAGCCACCACTGCAACTGCTGTGCAGTGCCCTCCGAGATCAAGACATGGTCGGACAGGTTGCCGTGATGCTGAGCCCACTGAAACTTCAGGTCCCACTGCAGAGCCCGCATGTGCCGCCTGGCGTGATGCACTAGTAGGATGCAGGAGGCCATCAGCCCCAGAAGCCGCAACACTAGCCTGACCGAAACCCAGGATAGAGGCCGAAAGATGGGAATCAGGGCCTGTATATCCCGGACCCGCTGTTCCGGTGGATGGACCCGGAACTGCGCCGAATCGAGAACAGCTCCGATAAAAGGAGCTTCTGAGAGGGACTCAGGTGTGACTTCGGCACGTTGATGGAAAATCCCAGCAAATGCAGGAGATCCGCCGTAGTCTGGAGGTGGGAGACGACTGCCTGGGGCGAGCCTGCCTTCAACAACCAGTCGTCGAGATAGGGGAAGACTGGAACCCCTGATCTGCGCAGATGAGCTGCGACCACCGCCATCACTTTCGTGAACACCGAGGGGCACTGGTGAGGCCGAAGGGGAGCACGGTAAACTGAAAATGCTCTTGGCCCACCGTGAACCGCAGGTAACGCCGGTGGGCCGGCAGGACGGGGATGTGGAAATATGCGTCCTGCAAGTCCAACGCTACCATCCAGTCTCCGGGGTCTAGGGCAGCTAGAACCTGAGCCAAAGTCAACATCTTGAACCTTTCCTTCCGGAGGAAGGCATGGACGTTCCGGAGGTCCAAGATAGGGCGTAGGCCCCCTTTGCCCTTCTTGGGAACCAGAAAGTAGTGGGAATAACAACCACGACCTACTTCTGGACTCGGAACGCGCTCGACGGCCCCCTTGGCCAAGAGGGCCGAAACTTCCTCGTGGAGAAGATTCAAATGATCCCCCGAGATACGGTGGTGCTGCGGTGGCATGGCTGGAGGGGTCGTCTCGAAGGGGAGGGAGTAGCCCCTTCGGACGATTTGCAGCACCCACCTGTCCGATGTGATGGACCGCCAGTGGAGCAGGTGATGGCGAACTCTGCCGCCCACTGGCGTGGAATGGGCCTGAAAGCTCGGACTAGGAAGGCTTTGAGGCGGATGCTGCCGGGGTGGATGTGGGCTGACCTAGTCGTCCTCCAGAACTGCCTCGGCGGAAACCACGTCCGCGCGCAGGTTGGTTCTGCGGCTGGTGGCTAGGCGCACGTGAGGAGGCACCCCTTCCTTGGCCACGAAAGGGGCGAAAGGCGGAAGATTGCGACCGCGGGGCCGAGAGGCCCAAGGACTTGGCCGTAGCCCGGGAGTCCTTAAAGCGATTCAGCGCACTGTCCGCTTTCTCGCCAAACAGGCCAGTGCCATCAAAAGGCATGTCCATGAGAGTGCTCTGGACATCGCCCGAAAATGACGTGGACCGCAGCCAGGCGTGACGTCTAAGCGCCACTGTGGTAGAAATGGCCCTACCCAGCGAGTCCGTGGTGTCAAGCCCACAACGTATAGCATGTCGCGCGGCATCCCTCCCATCGGCCATAGCCTGGGTAAGTCGTGTCCGGACCTCCTCCAGACACAGGGGCAGCGCGTCCTCCACCGCATCCCACAGAGAGTGGGAATAACGGTCCAAGAGACAAGCGGTGTTCAAAGACCGCAGTCCCAAACTAAGGGAAGAGAACAGCTTCTTGCCAAACTGTTCTAGTCTCTTGGAATCCAGGTCCGGCGGGGCGGTCGGGAAAGAGGATTGGGAGGTGGAGGCCTGGATAACCAGGCTCTCAGGGGTAGGGTGTTGGGACAGAAAACTGGGGTCGCCCGGAGCAGGGAGGTGGCGCCTGGCGACGTTCCTGTCCACAGGGGAAACTGTGGAGGGCTTGGACCAGGTGCCCTGCAGAACATCAATGAGGGCCTCATTGAATTGCAGCAGAGGCTCAGTGGAGCTTGCTGCAGACTGAAGCACCTCAGTGAGGACGTTAGTCCTCACAGCCACGGCAGGTAGCTCGAGCCCAAGGGCTGCGGCCGCCTTGCGCAGCACCACAGAGAAAGCAGCGCCCTCCTCCGAAGCCACAGTCGGAGGAGAGACAAATCCAGTGTCTGGAGAGGTATCCAGGCCACTGGCCTCCCCCAGTTCATCTGCCCAGTTGAGCTTGAGCGGCCATAGGATCCTCGGATCCCTCCCAGTTGTCCCCATCATCCGACTCCTGGTATAGAGGAGAAAGTAATGGAGCCGGGCGGTAGACATAATGTGTCTCTAGCGGCGCCGATCTCGGCGTCCATCGACGCCGGACCGGCGCCGGGCCCGGAGCAGGACTGAACTGGGGAACGACGTCGAGCGGAGTAGACGTCGGCGTCGGGGGTGGTACCGGTGTCGACGCCGGCGGAGGAGGCGTGACGAGGTTGACCGGCGTCGACGGGGACTCGAGAACGGGTCTCTCGGGCGCTTGCGGCGTCGAGGCCGGAGCCGTCAACGGCGCCAGGGCCGGAGCCACCGGCAGGCAAGGCAGCCCAGTCGGGTCCGCGGGGCCCGAAGGCGCACCAGCGGGCGCCGACGGCGGAGCCAGGTTCCTCATGGCCGAGAGGAAGGCACTGACTTTCGCCGGCGTCGCGTTAGTCCCAGGGACCGGAGGGTATGGGGACGGGCGCGGCGCCTGCGGCTCCGCCGGAGCCGCGGGGGTGGAACCACCCTGACCCTCGGCCGAGTCGCGCGACCGGCGAGGGGAGTCCGAAGAGCGATGTCTCCTCTTGGACTTCTTGGAATGCTTAGACTTACCCGAAGACTTGGAACCCGACAACCGATGGTGACGTCGGCTGCGGCTCCGCGACCGATCCTTGGACCTCCTCCTAGACCGGGATCGAGAGGCGTGCGGAGCCGAGTGGCGAATCTCGAGAAGCTTACGGGACCGCTCCCGTCTAGCCTTCGAGGTCAGGGCCTTGCAGTCCGAACACGACTCCGCGTCGTGATCGAGGCCCAAGCAGTAAAGGCACCGGCGGTGATGGTCCGTAACCGACATCAATCGGTTACAGTCCGTACAGGCTTTAAACCCAGGCATCCTACCGGCACCGGTGTCGAGACACGATCAAAAAGGATCAAAAAAGTTAGTCAAAAATTGACTAAAGGGGTAGCTCTCCCGGATCTGCGCTTACTGGTGCGGAAAAAAGAAGAACTGACGTCAGCGCGCGAGGGCGGCGTCTAAGTACTCAGACGACGTCATCCCGGCGCACGACTCAGACGACGACGGACGCGGAACAGCAGACGACGCCGAGCGACGCGCAAGGGGTATTGCTGACGAAAAATCTTCCGGATCCAGTCTGACGCCTGGGGATATTCTAAGGTGAGGAATCTAACTAACGTGTTTCTTTCAGATATGGCTTCCCTGTACACTTGCGATATCTAATGATTGACTTAGAAATCACAGGGGCATATTTTCTCATGTAGATATGCCCACAAATGTAGTATAGAGCACCCTGCTGTATGGGTGGCTTACCTATACTGCATGCAGTGTCTGCAGGCATGGCACACAAGGATGTGTGCCATGTTGTCTTTTTACTCATGGTTTGCACCATTTCATACAGCCTGCAATGGCAATCTGCATGAGTTTGGTGAGGGGTCTAATTGGGTGGCACAATAAATGCCGTAGCCGTTAGGGAGCCTCTTTAGGACCTCATGCTCTGGGTATCAGGAGAACCATTTACCATTGCCTTACAGGGGTGCTAAAGTCCTTGCCAAGGACTACCAGAATCAAGGCTCCCAGGTGAAAGCCATGGCTTCACCACCACAGCCACCAGTCCCCCTCCCCCCCAAACCCTCCCAAGGTGCACCTAGTGGACTGCTGCCCAGCTATCCCACCCCTCATCTGGCTCCCCAAGCACATGGCTGGGGCCAACCAGAGAGCCAACAAATTGTGGACTGGAATTGGAAGCCCCTGTCCAATGATGCCCTGATTCAAGCAAATTACTCATGCTGACTGTAAGAGGGGGTTGTTTTGGGAGAGGCCTTACCCTACAACTAAAATCTTGCATACTGCACGTGGAGGCTGCCACACTGCTTCGGGCCCTGTGCATGAGCTAATGATACACTGAGATGAAGGCAGCTGTACACGCAGTAAGGAAACATGGCGCCCCAAGTCCATCTTCCCCTCTGGCAATCTGCCTCAAAACATTAAACCATTTCTAAGCACTTGGCCCAGGAGTCCCACCCCACACCTCGACACCCAGGTGGGCCTACGAGAGTCTTCAAACCCCTGTCACCTCACAATGAGGGAGGGTCGCTCTACCTGCACGTCAGCCATTCACCACCTGCCACGGTCATTGGGTGCCAGGGCTGGAGCCCTGAGCATGAACAGTTTTCAGTCAAGAAAGCGGCCATGAACAGAGTCACCAGGCTGGGTCACATGCAGAGAAGGCCACACTGGTGGAGAAGAGAACGGTGATCCACTGCCGAAGGAACAGCTCACACAACTACCAGCATGGTCGGGACATGTCTACGCCCGATTGGCCAGAGCACCAACCACTCACCCTACGAAGCGAACACTGACTGCAACTGATTGGGTTCACGTCCGGGACATCTCTGAATGGGAAGGAGTCTGCAGAGAGGAGCTGGGAGTTTATTTATGCAAAAAGAACTATTGATGGACAGAATGGAGAACAATGTCATACATTCACCCCAGTACAGAGATCTGGGCCTAAATCCATCGTTTTTTTTGCTCACCATGCCATTCCAGTTTGGACCCAGCCATATGCAAATCAGTCTTGACCCTGTGCCCTATGAGAACAGTCCAGCCCGAACTGCCAGGCCAGGTCCTCCCTGGACTGGAAACAAGCATCCTAGGACCGGTTTCAGGGTTACACCCCTCTTCAGCCAGAATAGCTTGATTCCAGTGGCATGGAGAGCACGGGACTCACGTCTGAGCATACGTGAGTCCCTTGCTCACTTTGCCACTGGAATCAAGCAAGCCTGGCTGAAATGCCAGAAACCGGTCCTAGGAAGCTTGTTTCCGGTCCAGGGAAGGCATGGCTTGGCAGTTCGGGCTGGACTGTTCCCATGAGGCACAGGGTCAGACTGATTTGCATATGGCCATGTCTGAACTGGGGTGGCAGAGTGGGCTAAAGAACCCACATCTGTTGACTGGGTGTGAGTGTTTGATTGGTTCTGATGCTCCGTCCATCACCACCCCCTTTTGTACTGCTTTGGGAGTTTACTTATGGCCACAGCTCCTTCCCATTCCAGGCTGCTCTATGGCCTAGAATAGGCCACTCCTCTCACCTAAAGCCCAGATAGGGCCCTGACAGCAAGGAAGCACTGCTAATCGGTAACCCAAGATCGTGTTAGGTGAGTCTGATCTGGGAAGGGCTTTCTGTCATATTGAGCCCCTCCCGGTACCACCGCCAAGGGGTACCCTATACCCAGCCCTCGTATGCAGTAGCAGGGCCCCCTTTGGTGGGGGAAGAGGACCCCGCCTCCACCCGATACACACCTATGTGGCCAGCACACAAGGAGAGGTACTGGGCCTTATGCCTTGGCTCCAGTTATCCAAGTAACAAAACAAGCAATCAAATCAATCATAAGTCATTTAATCAGTCACTGCGCCAGCCGTAGGTAATGGCTTAATCTGACAAAAGCATAAGCTACTGGCAGCACCACCTAGGTAAGCTGGAGGAGGCACCTCATATGGCTTTCCCAGAGTGCTACACTGAGTGCCTGCATGGGTGTGGAGGCTCTACTAAGTGTAGGCGCTCGTGGACAGAGCAATCCCACAAGCACCAGCGCCCTGCCTTCTCTGCGTAAATGTAATTGAGAGGCAGGGCCTAGGTGCGGTTTGAGTGAGACAGGGATTGACTCACCATCAGCATGACCCAGCTGCTGCACAAATACATTGGGTAGAAAAAGGGCAATGACGTGGCAGACTGGTCCTGGGTCACCAGGCTGCATCCAAGTCTAGCATCATCCAAACCCTTCATCCACTCCGGTCAGATCCTTTGCGGGATAAGTTGCCAGGCAACTGGTCCTTCGCTCTGCTGGATGGCAGGGCCCACTTCAGAGGTAGGCTTCCTCATAAGGAAATTTCTAGAGTCTAATATTCCGAAGTGGGGTGAAAACTTTGCTTGAAACAGCCAATGCTGGCCAAGCAGTCCAGCCCAAAATGGGCCAAATGGTAATGCCTTATCTGGTAGAGACATGATCTAGCAGCAGATTCCTTACCTTTTAATTTCCCAGGCGTCAGACTGGATCTCGAAGATTTTTCTCTAAGCAATACTCCTGCATGCCGGTGGGTGGTGGCAGTCAGCCCTACAATTAGTCAGCAGCCGCATCAAAAGTGACCTATATAGCTATATAGGTGCCATCTTGATGCGCCGCCTGCAGTTACTTTTCACAACTTTCCACGCAAGTAACGCAGGGCCATGACCAGTACCAGCATTGATGCGTTTAAAAAAACACTAGGTCCCTGAAAGGGACCAGCCTGGAGCCTAGAAACTTGTACGTAGGGCGGGGAGGATGGGTGGGTCGAGAAGGAATCTGCAGCTACATCAAGTCTTTACCAGATAAGGCATTACCAAAGGTAAGTAGCATGTCCATCTGATAGAGAGATCTATTCGCAGATTCCTTACCTTTGAATAGATACCCAAGCAATACCATCCCCTGGTGGAGGACTGCAGACATTCTAAACTAAGAAAACTACAGGACCGAACAGACGTAGTGCCCGTCTCAGCAGACCTGACTGCAAGCAGTAGTGTTTGGTCAACGTTTGCAGGGATGCCCACATCTCTGGCAGGTCTCCAGGACCGGGCTCCATGTGCTAACGCAGTGGTCCCAGCTTTAGATCTGGTGGAATGACCTCTTAAGCCTTCAGGAGGTTGCTTTTTCACCAAAGCGCAGCAGATCTTAATGCAGCAAACTACCCATCATGAGCTGGCCCTTTTCTGCACTGCCAAACTCATGACACCAACATCCCCCACTAAGTTGCTCGTCCCCCTAGAAATCGTGCCGTCAAGGTAGAACCACAACACTCGTTTTGCATCCAGGCGGTGGAGTGGCTTCTCTCCCATAGAGGGATGTGGAGGAGAGTAGAAAGTGGGCAAGGTGACAGATTGTCCTACATGAAAAGGTGTAACCACTATCTGGAGAAGAGAGGCTCTAGTGTCAATTTGTGAGGGAATATCGTCAAAAAGGGAGATTGAACAATAAGGCCTGCAGCTCACTAAACCTCCTGGCTGAGGTGATTGCCACCAAATAGGCTGTTTTTAAAGTGAGCAGCCAGAGGGGGCAATTATGCAGGGGCTCAAAAATAGCACATGAGGAAAAGGAGAACCAAATCAAGGTCCCACTGAGGCGTAACGAATGGGGAAGTTTGAAAGATATGTACAAGGTCTTTGAGGCATACATGTACAATGAGTTACTTTAAGAGGGTTGGCCTGGCAGTCTCCGGTAAAGCAGACAAATACCCTTTCAAGGTGCCCAGAGCAGAGCCCTGCTGGGCAAGGGTCAAATAAACAATAAAACATCAAAAAGGGAAGTATAAAGAGGATCATTAGACTTCACTATACAACAGATTACAAATTTCTTCCATCGGTATGCGTATACCATCTTATTGGACGGACACCTGGCTGCCAGAATAGCATTGCAAACTTTTGGAGGAATGTCGAAAGTGGTCAACTGCCGTCTCTCAAGCTCCACGTAAGAAGTTTTAGATTTGACAGGTTTGGGTGGAGGACCCTCCCCTGCTGCTGTGACAGAAGATGCTCCTAAAGTGGCATCCTGATTAGAGGATCGTTGCAGAAGCTCGGGGTACCAGACTCTCCAGGCCCAGTCCGGAGTCAAAAGGGTGATTTGGGCCCGGTCATTCCTGATCTTCTTGAGAACTCTGGGCAGGAGTGGTATGAGAGGAAAGGGGCACATAGACCCGAGCTCCACTTGAGACAAAAAGTCTGCAAGTGAGCGCCGCCTTGGAAACGTCAGCGAGCAAAATTACTGATATTTCTCAAGCTCTGCAGAAGTGGACAGATTCAACTAAGGCTCTCCACACTGCTGAAAGACTTTGTGCCACCTCTGGATGGAGACATCATTTGTGATCCTCAAGGCATCGACAGCTAAGGGAACCTGCCAGGTGTTGAACCACCAGGGATAAATCTTACCTAAACCCTACTCTGCCCTGTTTGTTGCAGATCATACAGCGGTTGTGTGGTTTGTGAACACTTGATCTAGCCTTCCTTTGACGGACGTTAGAAAGGCTTTCAATGTCTATGGAATTGCTTGAAGTTCCAGCATGTTGATGGAGTCAGAATTCCACCGGAGACCAGAGCCCTCTGATCTCCACCTCTCCCAGATGGCCACCTCATCCCAGAAGTGATGAATCTGTCACTACTGTGAGATCTGGTTGGGGAAGGGAGAGGGGTCTGCCCCTGACCCAATTGTGGTTTGTCAGCCACCACGGCAGGTCTTGTACAGTTCCCTCAGTGACCAGGACAACGTTGGAGAGATTGCCAAGATGCTGTGCCCAATGGAATGTCAGGTCCCACTGCAGAGCCCTGGACTCCCCACTTAGGAAAATGAGCCCGAAACTGCACTGTGTCCAGAGCAACTTAGATGAAAAGTAGCATCTGAGAAGGAGTCAGGTGTGACTTTGGCACATTAATAGTGAACCGCATCGAATGTAGGTGGTTTGCCTTAGTCTGGAGGTGAGAGACGACAGCCTGGTGCAAGCCTGCCATCAGCAGTCAGTAGTCGAGATAGGGAGAATACTGGCAACCCCTGATATGCGAAGATGAGCTGCTACCAACGCCATCACGTTCGTGAAAAACAGAGGGGGGCTGGTAAGGCCAAGAGTACACGGTGAACTGAAAATGCTTGTGGACTACCATAAACCACAGGCAGGACGGGAATGTAAAAGTAGGCATCCTGCAAGTCCAACGCTACCATCCAGTCTCAAGGGTACAGGGCAGACAGTACCTGAGCTAGTGTGAGCATCTTGAATTTTTCCGTTTTGGGGACGTAGTTGAGGGTTCTTGCGTCTAGGATAAGCTGATGGGCCTAGTTCTTTTTTGGGACCAGAAAGTAGCGGGAATAACAACCACAGCTTACTTCTGGCGCCAGGACCCTCTCTATGGCTCCCTAAGCCTACAGAGTCGTGAATTGGTTTTGGAGCAAAATTAAATGATCCTCTGTCAGCATGTCGTAGGATTGGGGCACGGAGGGGCCAGGTGATCTAGAAGGGGAGGAAGTCTTCTTTTTGGACTGTCTGTAGGACCCACCTGTCCTGTGTAATTATTTGCAACTGGTGGAAGTGATGGATGATCCTGCCACCAACTGGACACTCATGGTCTGGCAAGACTAGGAGGGCAGAAGCTGAGAGGCCAAAGGTCGTAGCCGTAGCCTGTGTGTCCTTAAAGCACTACAGTGTCAGGTTTTCCAAGTCTCCAAGGAGACTGTTGCCATCAAAGGCCTGGACATCCCCCGAAAAGCCAGATGCTCTCAGCCAGGCGTGGCATCTAATAGCCACGGTCGATGAATTTGCTCTGCCCAGCGAGTCTATCATGTCTAAACTACACCCAATGGCGAACTTTGCTGCATCTTTCCCATCTGACACTGCTTGGGAAAGGACAGCCTGGGCCTTCTCAGGAACCTGTGGCAGCACTTGCGCTACCATTTCGCTCAGTGTGAGAATAACGGGCAAATACGAATGGAGTGTCTACCAACCACAATACAAGGCTGGCAGACGGGAAAAGAAAAATCCCTGCCACAATTGCCCAGCCCCTTGGATTTCCTGTAGAGGTGGGGTGGGTAGTGAAGAAGTTTGGGTTGCCCAGGGCAGGGGGTGAGCAATCATCCTATTCACAGGAGCCCCATGATACCAGTAGGACGTACATGAGGGCCTCATTGAATGGGAGCAAGGGTTCCGAGGAGGAATCCCCTTTCTGTAGCACCTCTGTCAACATGTTCGTCTTTACCGCCACTGAAGGAAGCTGAAGGCCAAGGACATCAGTCGCCTTTTGCAGCTCCATAGCATACAGCGCTCCCTCTTCCGTAGACCCAGTAGGGGGAGAAAGCATGCCAGTATCTGGGGAAGTTTCCATTCAGCTGGCTCCACCCAATGACTCATACAAGTACATTTCCTTGTAAGGCTAGTCTTCTAAAGGGTTCAGCGACCCCTCCCCATCTTCTCCCACTCTTGGCATTCAGAATAAGGCTCAAGAAGCTACCTAGTACCTGAAGGTCCGGTTGGGGTCATAATCCGAGACAGTTGACAGGGTACCGGCTCTGGGTCCGCCTGGAATCAGAATGGGGCTAATGCCGCCCGCCGGTGGGCACATAGGCGTCGGGGAAGGTCACAATGTCCCAGCCGGCACCAGTCTGGATCCATGTCCGAATCCATGGGGGAGCCAAATCGGATTGGAACCCAATGGGCCCCCTCGATACCTAAAGGCTCACCAGAGTGGTCAGGCTGCTCAATAATGAGGCGGATGGACCATTAAAAGTCTTTCATTTGAGAGGGGAGTTGCTCCGGCTCCCAGAAAAGCGGGGAGGAGCTGAGCCAACACAGGCACAGAGCCCGGGGAATGAGAACTCAACGCCGAGCCTCCTTCAGCCTGGTAGAAGTCAAAGCACGCTTCGACCTCTGTTTTTTATGCCACTTACCTGAATGTCTCAACTAATGAGTGGGATGAAAAGCACTTGGGACTCCTGGGGCAGTGTCGGACCTTCCTTTCAATCGGGACAGTGACTGAGGATACATGTGACAGGGTATAGCTTTTGGGACCACTCCCTCAAAGCCTTCGGAGTCATGGCCCAGCAGCCGGAGGACAACTTGGAGTTATGTTGGCCCTCCAGACACCACAAACCAACCAAATGAGTGTGTCACCGACGTGGCGCAGTAGCAGGCACCGTACCGCTTGAAACCTGAAGTCTTCCTCGACATGACTCCTACGCACCAAAAAGGGAGTCGACCGAGTTGAAAAAATCCTGTCAAAAAGTAACAAAGGGTAGCTCTCTTCACGGATCAGCGCTGGATGGGCAAGGAAAGAGAAGAATTTATGTTTGTGTGTTGAGTTTGCCCCTATATAGGTGATGCAGACGTAATTTCTGGGACTGACATAAGTCACGTGGAGCTGCCCAACACCACCCATTGGAATGCAGGGGCATTGCTCAAAGAAAAATCTTCCAGATCCAGTCTGACACCTGGGAAATTTAAAGGTAAGGAATCTGGGGCTAGAGGTCTATCATATATGCCCGCTTGTTTATTTCTAGACCCTGCTCGCTCTCAAGGAATGCTGGTTCCTGGACTAGCTCCAGCTTTCCCAGGTCAGGTTGGCCAGGACCTTTGGGGCCTATGGAGAACTAACAGACTTATTCCTACTAATATGGCTTCTTGTAGTGCCTGCGTACAGGGTGACAGAAGGTGGACATTCAAGCATATGTGCCATCTTCCATGAGCCTTGGATGTGCTTGAAGCATCAAAATAGCAAATCTGGGAAGCCTGGCTCTATTACTGGTTAGAATCAAGCACAATAGGTGAGAAAGAGGTCAGTTTACAGAGGACTCAGCCTCCTTTACTTAATCGAACAAACAAGAGTGCCACTGCTTTAGAACTTGCCATCTTCACAGTGACCTTTATAGTTTTAAAGAAAACAGTAAGTTTTCTTAAAATAACACCCACCAAGATGTTCCATGGTGGCATGATTCAACATCTGGTTCTTCCCGCCCGCTGTGGAATGAAGACGTGAGAGCACTTTGTAAGATGTAAACTATAAGGTAAATGATTGTATAAGAGTGGGATGGTCTACTAGTGGGTTAAAAAATACCTGGCTAAATGGGAACTAAATATTTACTGACTACTGCCTCGGCCCCAGCCCTACCAGCCTGCATCCAGCTTCGACAAACCTGCGACCTGTCTTGCAGCCAGCAACCTCCGAAAACCCTAGGAGGACTGCTGCTTCGAAAAAGACTCCAATCTACTGTGGACAGCGTAACTGTTCAGAAGAAATCAACTCCAAGGTATTCGGATCCAGGCCGATCATCCCACTCTGCACCCAATGCCCACGGCCCAAGTCGGAGTGGCTCATTTATTCAGTGAACTCTCCCCAGCGATTGTGATCTCAAATCCAGTGTTGGCTGACCTCTCCTCGCCTGCGCGACAGCGCCTGCAGCAGGAATCCAGAGGCTCCCACTGACCACGACGGCTCCGTTAAGAATACTCTGACGTCAAAAGGAACCCCTAAAACTGAAGCCCCTGGGCCATTGTGAGCTGAACTGATGGTGTCCCTCCTGCAACCTCCGATGCAACACCTGCAGCATATTTGTTGAAAATAGAATCCTCACTGAAAATAATATGGCAACAACCCTGAAATTGCATCCTGGTCCCAGCCACCCCCGTGATGCTCGTGGTTTAGGTTTGGTGCTGCTGTGTACCCCATGCTTGACCTAACCCCTAATGCTTGGCCTCTGCAACAGACTTACTCACCTGCAAGTAGTGTGGCTTGAAGTACCCCCAGTCTCCATTGAAACATATTGGGCCAAACTAAGATTTTGACCTGTGCACCGGGCTGCACCTATGCTGGTGGTGCAGTTTTGGTACTCACCTGACCCTTGTTAATGACTTTTGGGCCCAAAGACTTGAGTTGTAAGTGTTGTATTTACCTGTTGAACAACATTATTGTTTTCCTCCATAGGGTAACATTGAACTGTTCAGAAATTCCACCAAGTGACTTTTTGAAGTGAAAAGTTTTTTTTTAGTTCTAAACGTACTTACCTTATCTTGGTCTGAAAAAATACGAACAAAGCTTATTTTTATAAAATGTATGTGGATTCTCTTTTTGAGTTGGGTGTCAGTTATTGGTCATTTGTGTGCAATAAATGTCTTATACTCCTCTGGGTTAGGCCCAAGGCTGCTCGCCCAGACTATCACTAATCGAGCACTTTGGGTTTTACACTGACATTTTTGGGGAACACTGACTCTTAGCACGGTATAATCACCTAGTGGCATACCATATTCAGAGCCAGATTCCTACAGCACCCTTTAAAGCTTTCCACCATGGCAAATCAGGGGAGCCCTCCACAGGCCTGTGGAAGACTATCCTGCATACTCACCGACAGCAGCCGGTGCATAAAAACAGCTGCCAGTGCATAGATCCAAGGGACCCTTGCTTGGGGCCTGCCAGATCCGACCGGTCGCCGGTCAGAGCTTTTTAAACCAGTGATGCAGTGGAGCCTTCCAAGTGCCTGCAGGACCCTGTCCATGACACTTTGCGAGTTGGCGGCTGGGAGAATGGAGTCGAGGGCTGGGGGCGTGCACCTTTTGGCCAGCCGGAGTTGGGCTTCGGCCCTTGGTCTGAGCTTCTTATCCCAGCCAAGTGGAGGCTGTCACTGAGCTAGCAGAAACCTATCCAGGGCACTTTGCAATACAGCAGGCTGGAGAATGGAGCCCAGCGTCGGAGGACTGCAGCCCAGGCCAGTTGGAACTCTGACCTAGTGACCAGTCAGTTTATCCACATAAAGCAAGGGAGCCCTCCTGAGGTCCATAGGACACTGCCACAGAAACATTGCCACACAACAGGCAAAGAAAATGGAGGCCTGGGGTTTGCACCTCATGGCCAGCTGGTGATCTGGCCCAGGACCATGTCAAAGCTCTTTGCCCCAGCCAAGTAGGGGAACCACCCCCAGCCCTGCAGAATCCCACCAAGGGCACTCAAGATGCAACAGGCCTGCACATAGACCCCAAAGTCTGTGAGGCCTTCATTTGAGGGGAAACAGTAGAGCACTGACCAAGGTCCAGTTCATGTCTTTTCAGCCTGGCAAATCTGGAGAGCACTCTCCAGGAACTCTGCTATGTTGCTGTCCAGCACATGGACCCCAGGCAGATCCAACCAGAGCTTTGCTCCGAGTTTCCGGCACCACTTTCCACCCCATCAAGAGCAGAGGACTAGCCACCAGGCCAATTTTAAAGGGCTTCCAGGATCTTTGCATCACACAGGGAGAGCAACTGGATGGGCAGCAGGTCACCCACAACCTTGCCCTATTATGATGGGGAAGTCAACTAGCCTTTCTTGTAATCTGTGTACACAGAGTGACAAAGGGAGACATTTGAGCTCAGACGTGTATCCAACATCCTGGAGCACTGACTGGGCTTGAAGCTTTAAATGAGTCTTTATTGGGACTTTCAGGGCAGCTTGGAATTCTTAACGAGCCATTCCCGGAAGTGAGGTGTACAGAACTTAAGTGACTTTGTCTTGGCACATTTTGCACAACAAATATGGGCGTGGAAAGTTTCTCACAAGCATTTTGTTTTGCACACCCTTAGTTAACAGGCTCTTCTAAACAAAATTCCTTGAAAGAATTTAGGCACTTACAGGGTTACTGAAATACACGCTTTCAACATGGGATTACTGGCACCAAGACCGTCTAGTTTCATGTGTGTGGTCACTTTGAATCATGACAAAGGAATTTTCAGGCAAAAAAAAAAAGATCTTATAATTCCTTCCATTGGGACACTTCATAATAAAATGATGATAGAAATAGGTCTTACTTCAATTCTGCTGGGTACAGCAGCCCTGTTGTTTTAGCAAAAGTTGCATTCCAGAACTGTGCTGTTTGGTTACGAATTTGCTTATTTTTGTGCAGAAATACCACACATAGCAAAGGCGAAATATCCTCCAGTAGATCGCTTTCATGTGCCCCCGAGTAGCGAGACTGCAAACAAAGTAGTATTTCACCCAGAAGTTTTTCAAGCTAAAAAAGATGGAAAACATCAAATTGCATTAATTATTTCACCAAGTAAAATAAATAAAAGCCATGAATGTCATGATCAAGATTACTGGAGCAAATGTATTATGGGACAGACAAAACTTGATTTTCTAGGACCTTTTCAAACACTTTCAAAAGTATAGCACGCAATGTGTGCATCAACCACTAGTGAGGACAAAATAGTTGAGAAAAGGTGTAGTGAGGATGTGTCAACTGTGCTTTACAGCCTTAAAAAAGTCCACAATAGCCCACTACAGGTAGTTCACTTTTGTTAGCATTCACGTATGTGCAGGTTTCATATGTACGCCAGACCAATTACCAGCTAGTCTGTACAGTTGCTAGTCTGGACTCCCTCCGCCCGCAAACACCCATCATGTACACAACTCCTGAAGCTTTCTTCATCAAGGATCGGCTATCAAAAAAGCTCACACTTTGTTAACCAACTTTGGTATTGAGTCTCAAGCTTTAGATTTTTCTCTTTAAATCAGATACTGGACCACACCCTTTGATCACCAGATCAATCGCCACCAAATACTGAGACCGCTAAAGGGCCTTATGAAGTCTCGTCATTGTCCTGGGTTCATGTTGCTCACTGACATTGAGAAGCTTTGGTTGCTTTACATTTCTAAACCAGGAAGAGGTGTAAACCTTTAAACATAACTCCAGTGGTCTTGTAGTATTTTAAGACACGCAAGTGCCTCTCAAAAACGCAGGAGTAATTTTGTTGCTTGGAAAAACAAGCTCGACTTAAAGTAGCAGAACATTGAAGGCTTAATTATTCAACCTGAAACTAGACAAACATATTTGATTGCCAATCTTTAAATCCCCAACAGACAAAACGGTTAGCCATTGTAAAACTGAGGTGGTTGCAGCCAAAGCAATCACCATTTCACTGCCAGCAAGTTACCCTATACCAGCCGCTCCTTGCCATGAAACCTACCTTACTGACTTAAGTCCTAGGTTTTTAAAATCACCAAATGCACTTACCTTGCTGCCAAAGCTACTGTACACTTTTGGCACATCAGAAGACCTGAGAATTAAACAATCTACAGTCAGTATTTAATTCACATGAAAAAGTGAACACCATTACGACACAATGCACTTTAAATTTCGGGCCTATACCAGATTACCAAAACAAGAATGACTAGCTCCCAATGCAAATTTCAAAAGTGTGTTACAAGAAAGTATAAATTGCTTACCTGTAAACCTAGTTCTCTTACAGGGTAATACTGCAAGTCATAAGCACCGACTAGTCCTGCCCATGCGCAGTTACCCAGGAGCATATATCAAATATAAAACATACATGTATGATTGTTTAATCTCAATGTATGTAGTACCCCAAAAACATTAACTGAAAAAAAATCAAAAGATTACATGGACGTTATAGTTCGGCTCAAATGTTCACTCGTACAAAACCAGAGAAATTTAAAGTTACCTGGGCCAAATATAACTTGCGCCCCTGCAATGACCTCACATATTACATCACTTATGACATGGTCAGTGACATCACTGATGACAATTCAAATAGCATTACTAAATTACATCATCCAGTGACTGAGAGTTTTCTAAACTTGTGTAAAATGTATATATTAATACCACAAAAGCTAAATTTGTATACTTTGTATCCTACTACTACTACTACTACTACTACTACTAAGTGATTACTTTTTTTTTTTTTTTTTAACAGTTTAT
Organism: Triturus cristatus; assembly: GCF_964204655.1. Lineage (NCBI taxonomy): Eukaryota > Metazoa > Chordata > Amphibia > Caudata > Salamandridae > Triturus > Triturus cristatus. The sequence goes on from NC_140583.1 coordinate 954,145,429, forward strand.
GTAAGTCGCTGTGTGAGTGTGTGTGTCTGTCAGTGGCTGTATTGGGGAGTGGGCGACTTAGTGGCTGTATTGGCGAGTGGGCAACTTAGTGTCTGTGTGAGTGGCTGTATTGGTGTCGGCGACTGGGTGCGTCGGCGACTGGGTGCGTCAGTGGTTATATGGGTGAGTGCGTTTGGTTAAGTAAGTTGGTGTGCGAGTGGCTGTTGTGAAGTTTTAGTAGCATTAGAAGACAGTTATGGCTTAAGATTTGATTAAATGAGTCAGGCTTTGACAGTAAAGTGCAGTCCTGAAATATGTAGATTGTGTGCAGTTCCCTTACCACTTGCACTGTAGCGAATGAGTTTTGGTAAACTCCTAGGGATAGTGGTGCTTGTCTAGAATCACAGTGTGAGTAAGTGTGTATTTGGGATCAGTGTGAGAGAAGCATTTGGGGACATCATGTATTTGCTGACAGATAACTTTTTAAAAACCTGTCATGTTGTGAAGTTTTAGTAGCATTAGAATCCAGTCTTTGCTTATGCGTTGATTAAATGAGTCATGCTTTGACACCGACGTGCTGTACTTAAATATGTAGATTGTGTTCAGTACCATTAACTCTTCTAGACTAGTGAATGAGTTTTGGTAAACTCCTAGGTATAGTGGTTGTGGTCTAGAATCACACTGAGTCTGTGTGCATTTGGGAACCACGGTGAGAGAAGCATTTGGTAACATCGTGTATTTTTTAGCAGATAACTTTTAAAACCTGTCATGTTGTCAAGTTTTAGTAGCATTAGAAGCTAGTCTTTGCTTATGCATTGATAAAATGAGTCAGGGTTTGACACGAAGGTGCAGTACCATGTACTATTCTGTTCACTGTGGCAGAACTGAAAATATTAAAGTTTTACCCAAGCACTGTCCTAGAAGTAGTCTGATTATTTAGTCAGAATCTAAGTACCAAATAGACTGCTTCAAATGTCTATGCAGTATGCATGTAGTGTTCTATCATACTATACACTTGTCTTTTACACCTTCAATTCCCTAGTCAGTATCCATACACTTCCAGGAAACACGGTCACTCCCTTTGCAGTCCTCTAGAGACCCATTCAACAGCATGTACTAATCAATTCACTGTGCCAAAACCCAAACACTTATAAATTCACCCAGGCACTCTCCTTGCAGTACTCTAATCATTCATTTAGTACCCAAGTACTCATCCAGTGACCCAGGCCTTTGTATATAGACTGCATGCATAGTGCATAGGGGTTTGAAGCAGTCTAACCACCTAGACACTTGTCTTTCATACTTTAAATTTCCTTGTCAGTATCCATACAGTCCAGCAAACATCTTGTCACTGCCTTTGCACTCCTCTAGTGACCCATTCAGTACCAAGTACTAATCCATTCCCTGTGCGAAAAGTCTAGCACTTATAAATTCACCTAGGCACTCTCCTTGCTGTACTCTAATCATTCAGTCAGTACCCAAGGAGTCGTGCAGTGAGCCAGGCCTTAGCACATGGACTGCTTTAAATGCCTATGCAGTATGGATGCAGTCCTCTAATCACCTACACAGTTGTGTTTCACACCTTCAATTCCCTAGTTAGTATTCATACTCTTCTAGCAAACACCCTGTCACTCACCCAGTGTGTCTCCTTATAGTACTGTAATCATTTTGCCAGTTAGCATGTAGAGTTTTAGTGAGGTAGGCTTTAGGGCATGAACTGCTTCAAAGTAGTATGCACTATGCATGTAGTGTTTCAACCATCGTCACACTTGTGGTTCAGGGACATAGTTTCTTAGTCAGTATTTATATAAAATGTGTTTGTACAGTAATGGAATAGTATCATTTTGAAAGTTATTAATATACATTTATTTGAGATTCTTTTTTACAGATACAGAACAGGAGTGTTTCTCATCTGTTTGCACTCGTCTCGTGCAAGATTGTTTGGATGAAGGGTCCTTCGGTGTTTCATCATACTTGCTGTGCCGCATGAGTATTTGTTAGGATCCCCTCGTAACAGAACTCTTTTGAAAATCTTGTGCATGAGAAAGGTGGTATTGGTCTTTGTTTGCCCCTCGAGAAAAGCAGAAAATGTCCACATCACTGAAGGAAAACGTTGTGTGCGTGGTGCATCCTCCAAAAATTCAACTTTAGATTTGGTGAATATTTTATAGCGACATCATTTACAGTTTAAGTTAAACAATTTTTTTAGCTGTGTGAATTTTATATTTCTGTGATTTGTATTTTGAGAATTGCATGGTTTTTTTTTAACAATCTTTGAGATTGTGTTTTTTTTGCCCGCTGTTAAGTGATGAGTACGATTGAAATCACTATTTTTAGTGAAATTTAATATATTCTGAGAACAGCAAAAAAGGCAAAAAAATCACTTTGTGGAAATTATGCTGTGTTGTATAAATGTATTACTACGTTATAATTTTTTTTTCCTTTTCTTTCACAGATCCAAATTTTAAAATAAGCAGTTTATATGAATTTATATTTGAATGAAAAACAGAAAAAAATGTATACCATTTTTTATTCCTATTACTGTGAAGGTAAGTTTAACTAAGTCTCAATATGCAGAATGAAGAGGCCTGCAAGAAGCTACAAAGTTGAAACACGTTTCTAAAAACACTGTTTTAGTTTTGAAATCTGACCATAATCAGATATCATGTGACCTGCAAAAAAAAGAGATTTTAGGGGTTAATAATATTTCACCTTTTTAGCTGTTGAAGTACCGCAATCATTTCAATCATTCTTCTTTCAACATCTTTGCAGACAAAACTCTGTGCTTACCTTCTATCATTCGCAAGGAAATTTAAAAACGGTAATGTCACTTTTTGTAACAGTTATTGTGCAAGATACTCTTTTATATTTACAAAGAAAGGAAAAGGCACTCTGTGCACTTTTCATACTCCATGTAAATATAACCTCATCATGCACACCACTTTGTGTTGAAAGGGTGTTCTATAAGTGTTGTTGTGCATGATTGCACTTAATACTCATAGAACAAGACAAGTCTAGATTTATCAGAAATCTCGATTTGTGTGAATGCTGCACCATTCTAAAATTGGTGTAGGAAAGCACAACAAGGAGAATGGTTTTCATTTCTCCACATTTTTAGATCTTCAATGCATGCTGATATGTTCAGCATACATTGAAGAAAAATGCATTTTCTCATTGTTTTTGTGCAGGAAGGTGCGTCTTTCTGCAGAAAAACAAACAGCACATGACAGATATCCTTGCACTATGGTGCAAGGGTGCCTGAGTCACCACATGGCTGCAGTTTAAGCAGCTGTGCAGAGAGAAGCATAGATATGCAACATATTTATGTACATATGTTGCATCCCTGTGCTTCGGAAGTACTACAGCACACTGCAGTTAAAGAGGTTATTGTGTGATGCTGCAGCACTTCCTCATAGTTCTGCACTTAAACATTCACTCAATTACATACTACACATACATTCATCTAAACTAACACTAACAAAGAAATTTAGCTCTTTTTTTAAACCAGGAAAGTTAGTTCTTACAAGAACTTTTTTTTTCCTGCCTTTTATAATTTGGGGGGGGGGGGGTTCTGAAGAACTACATTTTGGGGGGTTCTCCTGCAAAATAAATAAACAAAACAGGAGAAACCAAACAATGAACTTCAGGGAACAATATAAAAAAAACAAAAAAAAAAAAAAAACTAGCAAATGTGACTTTCTTGCCGGCGGCAGATCAGATCGATCAACTGCTCACCATAGCACAAAGTCTTATTGCAGTTAGTGCAGAGCACTTTTAAAAATTGAAATTGAGGACGGATGTCCAAGGTTTGGGCTGATGGATGCACTCTTGATGTGCTCGGCTGCGATGAGGTGGGTGGCGAAGGAGTGTTTCTCATCCGTCTGCACTCTTCTCGTGCAAGATTGTTCGGATGAAGGGTCCTCATGTGCTTCATCATACTTGCCGTGCCGCAAGAGTATTTCTTGGTAGGATCCCCTCTTGATACAACCCTTTTGCAAATCTTGCACGTGACCAAGGTGGCATTGGTCTTACCTCGGGAAAAGTACAAAATTAACACACCACTGAAGAAAAACGTTTTTTGGGTGGTGCCTCCGGCAAAAATTCATCCTCAGAAGTATGAGGTGATGCAGGTGATGCCTGCTGCCCTGAAGCCATTTTTGGTTGAAAAAAGTTAGAGCTAAGTGTAAACTTTGTCTAAAAAAAATCTTCTCTCCAAAGAGATGGTGCTCTAAAGAAGGTCAAAGAAGAATGATTGAAATGGGTGGGGTCTTTCAATAGAAGAGGAAGTGTAATGAACCAATCAAATCTTTTTTTGCAGGTCACATGGGATCCGCGCACCCTGCGCTTACACAGCACGCACCCAGCGCGCCTCCGCGAAGTTCAATTAAAAAGAAATCTAGGATTAGATGTAAAAATATATTAGTTTTAAGACTAGTTAAGAGTTTGTCTTCAATTAATATTCACATGAAATACATATATATATATTTTTTTAAATGTTAAGTATTTCGCGGGATCCGCGCACCCACCGCGTCATAGACACAGATTACGCATCGCGGAAGCGTGTAAACGTCGCGTTACGTACATGTTGCATTGCGATCGCGCACTAAACACATACCCAACTCTACCATGCGCGGATGCTATCATCGAGAACGGTGCGCATAGGGTGCGCGGATCCAAAAACATTGAAAAATATATATAAAATACAGTTTTGAGCATATAGTTAAAAAAATATTTTGAAAAATAGGTTTGTAAAACCAATTAAGTTCAAATAACTTTAATTTTTAAAAGAATTAATTGAAAAAATAAGTTTAAAAAAATTGTGAAAAAAGTATTTAAAAAAAAAAGATTAATGAAATTGACACTGAATTTGAAAAATATAGAAATCCAATCAAAATCATTAAACAGGATACCTTCAGAGATAAGTTATAGATAGGAATTGGCATTTAAAAAACCTTTGAAATTCACTGAAAAAACCAAAGGTTTCAGGGGCATTATAGTTAGCTGGACATTTCCCTCGTACAAAACCCTAGAAATTCCCCCGTTATAGTTAGTTCAGCTAACTATAACTCACGCGCCCGCAATGCACTGCTGATGACGTCACATATTACATCACTCATGACATGGTCAGTGACATCACTCATGACATCACTGATGACATCTCAAATGACATCACTGATGACATCCATGTGATAATCAGTGCATCTTCTCACACCCTAATATAACCTTTGATACACCGCCTCAAAATTTCAGACGGCTATTTTGAAAACCATAGATACTCCAATACCAATAACTACATACCAACTCTGACTCTTAGGTCTACATACATCTCCACTCACTCACCTGTACAGTCACTCATACTTACAGTCACTCCGTACAGGACTATCATATGCATTTATACACCTATATAGACACATCGCAAATTATCCATTGAGGTACTGACACATCTAGTTAGTCATGCAAATAATTAATCACAGTCCAATTTAATCACCTATACAGTTAAACCCACTCAAGTTCACTTACTCATAAAAATACTAACAAATTCTGACACTCTTATACAATTACTAATACAAGCACACACTCATCCATACAGGCACTCCCTCAATCACACACTCTCACATAGATAGTTATATACTCTTACACACATATACACTGCGTTTCACATATGTAGTTACTGACATGTACAACTGAGATATACATTCAATCACTAACACTCATACATACACTCACCCAACCATACATTCCATCACAGTTGCACTCTTAAAACCATGCACCATAGAATCACCCACTCTCACATCTATGCACAGTCACACACCCTACCCACACAAACACTCAGGCACCCATACAGATACTGAGACAACCAATCAATAACCCATATATACACATTCATATAGGTATTCACAAACCATGCAGCCACTTATCCACCAACACACAGACACATACAGACATTCACACAGTTTAGTCACTAGTCTGCAGTAAGATACATTTAATGGCTCACATAGAGTCAGTTACACAACTAGAAAATCATCCAATCACACACTTGTACACCCACTCATGCTTCAACAGGCCTTTCAATATATATATTAAACATATTAAAACTTTACAGAAACACAGACTCACTGGATGACGTCTTCAATGATATCATCAGTGATGTCACTGACCATGTCATGAGTGACGTAATATGGGACGTCATCAGCAGTGCACTGCGGGGGTGCGAGTTAAAGTTAGCTTAGTGAACTAACTGAACTAACTAGAACGGGGGACTTTCTAGGGTTTTGTATGAGGGGAAATGTCCAGCTAACTATAATGCCCCTGAAACCTCTGTTTTTTTCAGTATATATATATATATATATATATATATATGTGAAATGTGCAAATCAACGCAAAATACAATTCATTATTATTTGAAATCATTATATACAGTATATTGCGGTCCTACTTCATGATTCAAATATTTATTATACTAATTCATGATTTCACTAATCAAGGAGACCATTATTCTGCTCTACTTTTCTCTGTTTTTATAAAGAAAAATCGCACATTTTAGTTATTTAATAGAATTATAAGTTATAACTAAAATTCATTATACAGCCCTGGATGGTTTGGATTGTTTTGATGTCAGTTATTCTAATTTTTCAGTTTGTGCCAAAACAATAGAGAAATGCTGTTCTAATCAATTTTTATCATAGGGGGGTTACCAATTCGTCTCCAGCATTTAGCCCATTAGGAGACTTGGTCTGGAGATCGATAATATATCTAGACTCCAGACATCGTAGCCTCCTCTCTGTCTCCACCCGATTTCATTGGGGACACAGTCTAGACAGAAAAACTGTAATAGTGATCTATGTGATCTATTGCTATTGTGGTGACTGGCAAAATGACGGGCTACAGGGTAGTTATCATCCTTATTAACAATAGCCCTTTGGTGTTTCAGCACCCGCATTTTTACTGCATTGACTGTACTGCCCACGTAGCGATAGCCACATGGGCATTCCAAACAATATACAACATGTCGTGGTACGTGTCATGAATTTAGAAATCTTTTTATTCAATTGGTACCCAGGAATCTGATACGCAAGGATTTTCTTCCTGGAGCTGCAGGCTTTGCATTTTCCACATGGAAATGAACCATGAAGGTTCTGGAAACTGCCACCTGTTGGTTTAGGGAGGTGACTTTGTACCAGATGATCCTTAATGGAACGTGATTTTCTAAAAGATATTTTCGGATAATCTGGAAGTTCTCCTCCCACCACGTTGTCAGATTTTAAGATTTTCCAATTCCTGTTTAATATTGTTCTTATTTTACTAGCTGCAGATGAATAACTAGTAATCAATCTAAAATTCACTGTATCATCTCCTTTTTTACATGTATGTGCATCGTTCAGTAATGTTTGTCTTTCTTTTATTTCAACCTTCTCTTTAGCCAATTGTAAAGTTTTCTGTGAATAACCTCTCGATTTGAATAGTTTATTACTATCACTAGCAGCTTTCTCATAGTCTGTCATTTGTGAGCTGTTTCTTTTAATACGGAGTAATTCCCCGTAGGGGATACTCTTTATAAGGGTCGCTGGGTGGTTACTATGTCCATGTAAAACAGAGTTTCCAGCTGTACTTTTTCGATGTAGTGCTGTTTGGATAACACCCGAATTGACAAAGACCCTTCGATCCAAAAAATTAACTTCACTGGTGCTCATTTCACTAGTGAATTTTAAATTCAATCTGTTGTCATTAAGGGCGGAGATAGTGTTCAGCTGATGTTAAAGATTCTCTCCAAATAATGAAGAGATCAATATATCTCCGCCAGCAGATTATTCTTTCCACCCATTTGTTTTTATCATCGGCTCAGGCCACCTGCTTCTACTACCAGCCCACGAACAAGTTCACGTAACTGGGGGCGAAGCGGTGCCCATCGCCATATCTGTCGGTATCTTTGGCCTTGAAAAATAAAGATAATATTGTTCAGACAGAATGAGATGAACTCTAACAACATCTTACTGTGCTCTAGGTATCTGACTGGCCGAAGTCCCAGAACGTTTTTAACTGCCTCTAGACCATCTTGGTGTCTGATACTTGTATAGAGATTAGATATCAAGCGTAATCCTAACAACATCTGTTTCCCACCCAATGGCTTGAATTTGCTTTAAAAAAATCTTTGGTGTCCTTAGTACAAGAACTCAATTGTTTGACAAAGGGTGCGAGAAAATAGTCTATGAATTTAGACATGTTCTCAGTCAATCCTTTTATCGATGCCACAATTGGTCTTCTTGGTGGTCTAGAAGCATCTTTATGCACCTTAAGTAGGTGGTAGAAAGTAGGGATCTTGGGGTGTTTGTTCTGTAAAAATAGCAGTTCTTCTCTTGATAGTATTCCTTTCTCATACCATTTGTTGAGGAGATCAGCATAGACTTGAATACTTTTTTGTACTCTTCTGTAGTTAGAGCATAGTTGTCCTTATCTAGGAGTGGTCGCAAGGCCTCTTTGCAGTAGTGGTCTCTAGTTTGTAGGACGACGTTGCCGCCCTTATCCAATGGTTTTATTATAATGGATTTATCTTGTTCCAGACTCTGTATAGCTTTTCTATGATTATATGAAGATTTCAATTTTCTTGTCCCTTTTGAGTTCTTCTTCCCTTCTCAGGGTTTGGAGTTCTTGAATTACAGTGTCTGAGAAAATATCAATAGCATCGGTGGGCAGTTGTCGGCAGAATCGAGATGGTTTGAATGGGCTTTTTTCCCCAATTTGTATTATCCCAATTTCTGCTGCCCTTGTGACATTGTCCACCTAAGAAACCGGTTGAGTGTTATTTTCATTGCATAGTTCAAGAATTGCTAGATTATCTAGATCTCGAATGGTTACTGACTAATTCATGTGTTCTTATTGAGCCCCTTACTGCGTCCCTTGATGGTTGTTCTCCGTGGGTCTTTAATTTGAATAACTTCAGTAACTTGATCTTCCGAATAAATTTGAAAAAGTCAATGCGTGTTTGTGTGTATTCGTAACTGCTCGTGGGACAGAATGTTAGGCCTAGTTTAAGTACAGTCTCTTCATCTGATGTTAGTTCCTTAGGAGAGAGGTTGAGGATTGTTAAATGATCTTCTAATCCTTGTTGGTTCGGCCCCTCCGCGTTCTGGCCGACCTTGCTCCACTTCCGGTGTTTCCTGCCACCCCTCCTCTAGCATCGCTGGTTTTTTGCTGTTCCGGGGGGGTCGCCCGTTGCCCCCTCGCAGCCATGTTTGTCTGATGAGATTGAATTCCTCGTGAAAAGATCTCGATTTAGCTCGATCTCTCGATTTAGCTCGATCTCTCGATTTAGCTCGATCTCTCGATTTAGCTCGATCTCTCGATTTAGCTCGATCTCTCGATTTAGCTCGATCTCTCGATTTAGCTCGATCTCTCTCATATATAAACACACAAGGCATAGGTGGGTGAAGCAGTGTCAATTTATTGAAACCAAAATTTCACAGGAGCAGTGCCTGCCATTACGCGTTTCGCTCCTCAAGGGGAGCTTGATCACATGATGTGTCTCCACACTGACGTATTTAAGGTTAAAAATGTGCAGTCACCTGAAGAAACAGACTATCACTGTAAAACAATATAGAAGACAGACTGCAGCACTAATGCGGTCAGTTACTAACGTTCAAACTTTACCATCAACATGGACAATTTCCGAATGACAATGCGTAATAAAGTATAGAGAGAAAAGTACATGATTTCATAGTAGCGGCATAAAATAAATGGAAACAATTTCATACATAGTGCAAAAATATATACTGCATCCACCAATCACCAACCTAAAATAGAGATTGGTGATTTCTGCTAAAAACAATATTCGGCAAGTGTACAAAATACAAAACCACAAAGTACAGTTCTCTCAATAACCAATGTAAAAGAAGTTAGGCGACCTGAGTGTATAAGTGCCAAACATGAAAAATGAGGCATCTGTCATGCAAATGGTTTCTAAGAATACAGATACATACTGTCCATCACAGATCGGTCTAATTAGCAGCAAATAATTCCACAATAAAGTACAAGTGCAATATTGTCAGGTAACGGATCAGAACTAAAGAGACCCAATGCTAAAAGGAGGACAAAAATGTATTAAATCAGTTAGTATCAAAACTGCATGCTAAAAAATATATATACAATTGAGATGCCATGTGATAATAAATAGTCTGTATAAAAAACTAAATGCATAGTGCAAAATAAATAAATATATATATATATATATATATATATATATATATATATATATATATATATATATATATATATATATATATATATATATATATATATATATAGTTACAACCTAGTTTCCATAGGAAATCTCAAAATTCAATTTTGAATAACTTTGGCGCCGGTTGACGAATCCTCGCAAAATTTTCAAAACAAATGGGGCGCTCCGTTCAGCTCCTACCTTGAAAGTCTCGGGGTGATTCGTCCACCGGGGGCCGAGAAAAAGGGGGGTCCCAAAACACGTTTTCCCCATGCATTTTTCCATAGGACCTTTAGTCGCAGCTACAGCCCGAACGGCTGAACAGAATTACAAGCCTTTTGCAGGTCTGGTGTAAATCTGTTCAGTATTTCCTGAGAAAATAGCATTTAAAAGCATATCAACATCTATAAGCGCACCGTGCGCGCACCCTGCCGGTCGCGAGCGCAATTCTGATTGGTTGTTAGATGTCGGTAAACATTCGAATCGGTCGAAACCAGTATCGGCCACCATTTTGTCTCTCGCAGTCTGAGGGGGTGAAAAACAAAGATGGAGAACGTGAAATTGGGGCAGAGTGGACAGTTCCTGACCCCCTAGCCTTGGTCAGGGGGTCACAGAAGGACCCCCAAGGGAGAAAAAAACAATTATTATTTTTTTTAAATCGCGAGGTGCGCGCACCACGCGCGCACGGTACGCACTGCGAACCATGGGCGCTCGGTGCGCGAAGTGCACCGTGCGCCCACAGAGCGCGCACGGTGAAAAACCTGAAATAAAAAAAATAATAAATACATAACTTAGCATTTAAAAAAACGTACAAATTCACTGAAAAAACCATAGGTTTCACACATGTTATAGTTAGCTGGACATTTCACTCGTAAAAAAACAATGAAATTCCCCCATTATAGTTAGTGCAGGCAACTATAACTCACGCGACCGCAATCCTCTGCTGATGACGTCAGATATTGCATCACTGATGACATATGTGTCTTTCTGAAAAATGAATATTTGTAATATATGTATAGCTAAAGATTAATGGAAGACATGGGTAAATAAGTGTCTAAATACAGTGATGTAATATCTGACGTCATCAGCAGAGGATTGCGGTCGCGTGAGTTATAGTTGCCTGCACTAGCTATAACGGGGGAATTTCATTGTTTTTTTACGAGTGAAATGTCCAGCTAACTATAACATGTGTGAAACCTATGGTGTTTTTAAGTGAATATATATATATACCACTAATCCAATGAAACAGATGACCATCATACTACATTACCATCATGATAATCATCATAAAAAATTATCACAAAAATAATAAAAAATTGTGCAAATCTTCATTCATGTTAAGACCATTAGGGACTCGTGTCGAGAGCTAAAATAAAATGAGATTCTCGTCTCAATAGCTTATCTCGATTTCCTCCCAGTCCGGGGTTAGGAACTGACCCTATGACTGTGTATTCCAAGTCCTTTAATTTGTTGTCATGAATAGACTTGAAGGGTCTGGCCACCGGATAATTATGGTCAGAATTCACGATGGCCCTAACATGCTGAAGAATGAGTTTATGCGCCGGGAGCTTCATACTGCCAATGTATTCCAGATTGCAGGTGCACTTCAATTTGTAAATAGCATATTCGGTACGACATGTGAGATGCTCATGAATAGCTATTTCCTTCTCACTAAATGCGGTTTTATACGAGTACTATTCTTGGCAAAGGGCACGCACTGCAAGAATTAAAAAAGCCCACCTTAGTAAGCCAAGTACTTTTGGATTTCACATCAGGCATAGATTTAACAAGGGCATCCCTCAGAGGGTGCCCTTCTGAAGGTGATATCTGGTAAGCTGGGTAGAAATGGAACAAGGATGTTATTGGTCAAGACAATAGGCCATTCTGAATAGATAATCTTGCGAATAACCTGTTCTTGTGCACTAAAAGTAGTTACCAACCGAATGAACAAGTTACTTACCTTCGGTAACGATATAACTGAGAAACATTAGTCAGATTCCTCACCTTAGAATATCCCCAGGCGTCAGGCTGGATCCGGAAAGATTTTGTCAGCAATACCCTTGCGCGTCGCTAGGCGTCGTCTGCGGCATCGCCGGGATGACGGAGTACTTAGAAGCCGCCCTCGCACGCTGACGTCAGTTCTTGTACATAGCTTTCCGCGCCAGGAACGCAGAGCCAAGCAAGAGACAGACACTTGTGCCAAAAAACTCTAGGGCCCTGAAAGGGATGATCTTAACCCTAGATATCGGTTCGCAGAATGGGGAGGATGGGTGGGTCGGTGAGGAACTAATGTTTTACAGATATATCGTTACCAAAGGTAAGTAACTTGTTCATCTGAAAGAAACATGTTAGATTCCTCACCTTAGTATAGATACCCCAGCAATACCAACCCCGGTGGTGGGTCTGCGAACCAAGATCACACCAGAAAGTCCTGGAGAACAGAACAGAACGGCCAAAGAAGCCATCTCTCTGGACTTGGCTGTCCAGGCAATAATGTTTAGCAAACGTGTGCAGCGAGGCCCACGTTGCTGCCTGACAGATGTCCTGCAAGGGGACTCCCCGGCCAACGGCAGTTGTCGCTGCCGTGGCCCGAGTGGAATTGGCCCTCAGCCCTACAGGAGGTTTCTTATTAGCCAACGAGTAACCAGCTTTGATAAACAAAACGACCCACCAAGAGATGGTGCATTTGTGCACCGCCCGCCCCTTCTTAGCGCCCACGTAGCCAACAAAGAGTTGGTTGTCCACCCCGAACTGCTTGGTGCGGTCCAAATAAAAAGGACAGCGCTCGTTTTGGGTCCAGACGGTGGAGTCTTACTCTTTCGAAGGATGCGGAGGCGGAAAGAAGGTGGGCAACGTAACACTGCCTGGTGTGAAAGGCAGTCACCTCCTTAGGGAGAAAGGAAGGGCGAGTCCTGAGAACAACTTTGTCTGGATGGACAGAAAGAAAAGGAGGTTTAGAAGAGAGCCTGGAGCTCACTCACCCTTCTAGCAGAGGTGATGGCTACCAGGAAAGCAGTCTTAAGCGTCAAGAGACGAAGGGGACAATTATGAAGTGGCTCAAAGGGAGCGCACATCAGAAACGTCAAGACCAGATTCAGATCCCACTGAGGCATTACGAAAGGGACAGGAGGCAACATGCGAATAATGACCTTGAAGCAGCGAGAAACAGGGGATTTGAAAAGAGAAGGCTGATCAGGAAGCCGCAAGAAAGCAGAGATAGCGGAAAGATGGCCTTTCAGAGTGCCCAGAGCAGAGCCCTGCTGGGCCATGGAAAGAAGAAAGATGAGAACCTCAGAAAGAAGGGCAGAAAGGAGATCCACAGCCTTTGCTGTGCACCATGCCACAAATTTGTTCCACCGACATGCGTATACCGATTTCGTGGAGGGACGTCTGGCTGCCAGAATCACATCACAGACATCAGGAGGCAAGTCAAATGGCATCAACTGCCGCCGCTCAATCTCCACGCATGGAGGTAGAGACTGGACAGGTTCGGGTGGAGAACCGTCCCCTGCTGCTGCGACACAAGGTCCTCCCGAAGAAGCAGTCATATCGGGGAGGAGGGGGGTTTCCGTCGACAGACTGAGTAGCTCGGGATACCAGTACCTTCGTGCCCAATCTGGAGCCACCAAGATGACTTGGGCCTGGTCGCGCCTGATCTTCAGCACTCTGGGCAGAAATGGTATAGGTGGAAAGGCGTACAACAGACCGCAACTCACTCGCGACGAAAAGCGTCTGAGCGAGTGCCGCCTTGGAAACTCCAACGCGCAGAACTGCTGACATTGCGCGTTCTCTTCTGTGGCAAATAGATCTAACCAAGGCTCTCCCCACTGCTGAAAGAGGCCTTGCGAAACGTCAGAGTGTAGACACCATTCGTGATCCATCATGCACCGGCGGCTGAGTTAGTCTGCTCTGGCGTTCAGAGAGCCCGCCAGATGTTGAACCACCAGGGTGATGCCCTGATGTTCCAGCCATGTCCAGAGGCGCAGAGCCTCCTAAGGGTCCACGACCCCACCCAGCCCTGCTTGTTGCAATACCACATGGTGGTGGTGTTGTCCGTGAACACCTGCACTACACTTCCACGGGCAGAGGGAAGGAATGCCTTCAGTGCAAGCCGGATCGCTCTAAACTCCAAAAGGTTGATATGGAGCCGAGACTCTGCAGGAGACCAGAGTCCTCTGATCTCCGCCTCTCCCATGTGGCCCCCCATCCCAGGAGGGACGCATCAGTCACTACTACGTGCTCCGGTTGGGGTAGGGAGAGGGATCTGCCACTGACCCAATCACGGTCCGTGAGCCACCACTGCAACTGTCGTGCAGTGCCCTCCAAGATCAAGACATGGTCGGACAGGTTGCCCCGATGCTGGGCCCACTGAAACTTCAGGTCCCACTGAAGAGCCCACATCCGCCACCTGGCGTGAGGTACCAGCAGGATGCAGGAGGCCATCAGACCCAGAAGCCGCAGCACCAACCTGACCGAAAACCGGGATAGAGGCCGAAAGATTGGAATGAGGGCCTGAATATCCCAGAACCGCTGTACAGGAGGATAGACCCGGAACTGCGCCAAGTCCAGAACTGCTCCGATGAAGAGGAGCTTCTGGGAGGGACTCGGATGCTACTTCAGCACATTGATGGAGAACCTCAGCAAATGCAGGAGGTCAGCCGTAGTCTGGAGGTGGGAGACGACTGCCTGGGGCGAGCCAGCCTTCAACAACCAGTCGTCTAGATAGGGGAAGACTGGAACCCCTAATCTGCGCAGGTGAGCTGCGACCACTGCCATCACTTTCGTGAACACCCGAGGGGCACTGGTAAGGCCGAAGGGGAGCACGGTAAACTGAAAATGCTCGTGGCCTACTATGAACCGCAGGCAATGCCAGTGGGCCGGCAGGACGG
The DNA here is from genome assembly GCF_964204655.1 of Triturus cristatus. Classification (NCBI taxonomy): domain Eukaryota; kingdom Metazoa; phylum Chordata; class Amphibia; order Caudata; family Salamandridae; genus Triturus; species Triturus cristatus. Next base: position 954,160,510 of record NC_140583.1, read on the forward strand.
GGATGTGGAAATAAGCGTCCTGCAAGTCCAACGCTACCATCCAGTCTCCAGGGTCTAGGGCAGCCAGAACCTGAGCTAAGGTGAGCATCTTGAACCTCTCCTTCCGGAGGAAGGCGTTGACACTCCTGGAGGTCCAAGATAGGGCATAGGCCCCCATTGCCCTTCTTGGAAACCAGAAAGTGGGAATAACAACCACGACCTACTTCTGGACCAGGAACGCGCTCGACGGCCTCTTTGGCCAAGATGGCCGAAACTTCCTCTCGAAGATGCAAATGACCCCCCGACATACGGTGGTTCAGCGGTGGCATGGCTGGAGGGGTCGTCTCGAAGTGGAGGAAGTAGCCCCTTCGGACGCTTTGCAGCACCCACCTGTCCGACGTGATGGAGCGCCAGTGGAGCAGGTGATGGCGAACGACGTCGTCCGGGGACGGCGTCTGGGGTGGTACCGGTGCCGACGGAGGAGGCGTCGTGAGGTCGACCGGCGCCGACCGAGATGCAGGCCTGGATCACTCGGGAACCTGCGGCATCGGGGCCGGAGCAGCCGGCATGCGAGGTCGCCCAGTCGAACCTGCGGAGCTACAGACGTCGTCGGCGGAGCAAGGCCCCTCATGGCCGAGAGGAAGGCACTGACCTCCAGCGGAGTCGCGTCAGTCCCAGGGACTGGCGGGTATGGGGACGGACGCAGCTCCTGCGGCTCCGACGGAGCCGCGGGGGTAGGACCACCCTGACCCTCAGCCGAGTCGCACGACCGGCGAGGGGAGTACGAAGAGCGATGTCGTCTCTTGGACTTCTTGGAGTGCTTCGACTTACCCGAAGACACCCGACAAGCGATGACTATAGCTGCGGCTCAGCTATCGGTCCCTGGACCGCCTCCTGGACCGGGACAGAGAGCGGCGCCGAGCCGAGTGCCGAAGCTCGAGAAGCTTACGGGACCACTTCCGCCTAGCTTTCGACGTCAAGGCCTGGCAATCGAGGCACGACTCCGCGTCATGGTCGGCCCCCAGGCAATAAAGGCACCGGCGATGGTGATCCATCACCGACATCAGGCGATGACAGGCGTCACAGGCTTTGAAACCAGGCATCCTACCGGCACCAGAGTCGAGTTGATAGACCAAAAGAGTCAAAAAAGTTAGTCAAAAAATGACTAGGGGTAAGCTCTTACTGGCGCGGAAAAAAGAAGAACTGACATCAGCACGCGAGGGTGGCGTCTAAGTACTCCGACGACGTCATTCCGGCGCACGCTGAGCCGGAGACTACGCCTAGCGACGCGCAAGGGGTATTGCTACAAAAATCTTTCCGGATCCAGCCTGATGCCTGGGGATATTCTAAGGTGAAGAATCTAACTAACGTGTTTCTTTCAGATATGATCGGACGGCTTGGCACAGGGGTGACCTTATGTACTTTACGCAGAAAGTATAGTACAGGAGTGACTGGATGTTCTACGGTGAGAAAATTCATTAAAATAAAATATTATATATATATATATATATATATATATATATATATATATATATATATATATATATATACACACACACACATTTCAACTTTACAGAAACACGCTCACTGGATGATATCAGTGATGTCACTGACTATGTCATGAGTGATGTAATATGTGACGTCATCAGCAGTGCATTGAGGGGGCGCGAGTTATAGTTAGCTGAACTAACTATAACGGGGGAATTTCACTGGTTTTGTAAGAGTAAAATGTCTAACTATAAGTTTCCCTAAAACCTATGTTTTTTTTCAGTGAATTTCTAAGGTTTTTTAAATGATAATTTTTAAATATATTAATTGTTAGATTTAGTTTTTTTATTCTGTTTTTCTACACTATTTTTACATATTTTATTTTTTACATAACATTTTTAATATAAATTGAAAAAATGTTTTTAAAAATATTGAAACTGTTTAGATATTTTTTAAAATATATTTATAATATTTTTATTGATTAATTTTTTGGGGGGAGACGCGCACCCAACGCGAGAGGAGTCGTGCTCCAAACGTGTAGGAGTCGCACACCTAGCGCGTGCGCACCTATCACTAATTTCTATTCTCCCCGGGGACCTCATCCCCCGGGGTCTATATACAACGTTGGGGACCATGGGGGGAGCCACAATGCACCCACGGTCCCAGCCAGCTCCCCACATCCTTCGGGAGCCGGCATTGCTTTTCCACACGGGGAGATGCTAACATGCAGCTCCCCGTGTGGAAAAGCAATATGGTTTGCATTTTGAAAGAGCAGATTTCCCTGCTCTCTTCCAATATCCAAGCCAAGTTTGCTATGACCGGGCGGGAGCCCCGAGACACTGCAGAGCCGGGAGCCACGCAGCCCCCCTCCCACAATATAAAAAGCCCTGGGAGGGTGGTGGTCCCCGGGGGAGCCTTTGAGCACCCCCACCCATGTTTTTGAAAGCACGGGGGTAGCGGTCGCCGGGGCTGGGGGGGGGAGGGGGACCTTTCAGCCCAAACCCCCCATTTATTTTGTAGCCCCGGGGGTGGCGGTCCCCCGGCATAACAGGGTATAAATTCTGAATGTTCGCACTCTAGTTGCTCATTAGATCACTGTAGTAAAGCTACTGCTCACCAGGGAAGTCTGCTTCTGGTACTGAAAGTCCATGTTTGTCTGCATGTCAGAATTTTTTAATGAAATAGAAGAGGATTTGAGAAGTCACTCAAAATGTGCCCTAATTTTTCTTTCTGCAGCACTAATCATACTTTCTATGGCAAAATGAACCCCCTCATTTTGTTCCTTTTTAAATTAAATGTTTTAAGAGTTACCACTTTATTCCAATCAAGATGGCTTCAGGTGTGCAATACGTTTGTCATAAGTAGGACTGTTAGCGCTCTAGTTGTTCTTTAGAAAACTCTGGGAAGCTGCAGTAGTACACAAAGGAATCAACTGACAGTCTCTGCCCTTGTTGGATGTACACGTTTTACTGAGAATGTCAGACTTCATTCTCACATGACTAAGAAAGATAATGTGAATTTACAGAAAATAGGCTCTCAGTTTAGCTTATAGATCACCTTCCAAACCTCTGTGGAAAAAGCATGAGAAAATAATTCTCTCTAACATAATTCAGAATATCCCAGCAGAAGGCTTTATCACATGGTAAAAATCACCTTCGAACACACCAGAATTCCTAAAAGGAGTATGGTACCATCAACAAATGATTTATAATGTAACTAAAGTCTTAAAACCTTCTATTAACTGCAATGCTTTTTAAGGAGGTGCTATCATGTATATTGGTCCCAAGATGGCTGCCAACACTTCTTGGATGAAGTGCTGATAGCCAATCAGATCTCACGATGGTGTGGTTAGGCTCCGCCCAGATATATGTGATTTTCCTTTTGATTTTCTCAGCAACTACTGAACGGATTAACACAATTTAACCAAAAGGCACAAGTGTGAACCAAGGGCTACCTCTTGGCCAAATTTGGTGTAATTCCTTTCAGCAGTTCGGGCTGTAGCTGCGATTAAAAATTGCATGGGGGAACATTTTCGGACCCCCCTTTTTTCCCCCACTGCCCCTGCTTGACGAATCACCTCAAGACTATCAGGATAGGAGCGGCCAGAAGCTCCCCACCAGTTTTGAAAATTTCGCAGAGATTCGTCAACCGGCGCCAAAGGGAATCCAAATAGAATATTGCGGATATCCTATGGCTAATAGGTCCCAACTATAACTACCTACTGATGACCACCAGTAGGTAATATATATACATACACACACAGATATATATATATATATATATATATATTACCTACTGGCGGTCGCCAGTAGGTAGTTATAGTTAGGACCACGTTTCCATAGGAAAACCTCAACATTCTATTTTGAATAACTTTGGCGCCGGTCGACGAATCCTCGCGAATTTCTCAAAATAGGTGGGGCGCTACGCTCCGCTCCTACCCTGAAAGTCTCGGGGGGATCCGTCAAGCGGGGGTTGAGATAAAAGGGGGGTCCCAAAACGCGTTTTTCCCATGCATTTTTCCATAGGACCTTTAGAACGAGCTACAGCCGGAACGGCTGAACAGAATTACTCAAAATTTGGCAGAGAGGTAGTCCCTAGGTCAAGGAAGTGCCTTTTGTAGGTTTGGTGTAAATCTGTTCAGTAGATTCTGAGAAAATAGCCTTTAAATCAATATATATATCTGAGCCCGCTTACGGTACGCTTACCGTACGCTTACGGTAAGCGTACGGTGGCGTGCGCGAGCGCGATTCTGATTGGCTCTTAGATCTTAGTAAACATTCGAATCGGCCGAAACCAGGAAGCGGCGGCCGCCATTTTGTGTATTTCACTCTGAAAAAAAAGAGTGAAAACAAGGAAAGGGGGCAATGAGGAGAGTTACAGACCCCCTTACATTTGTGAGGGGGTCAAAGAAGGACTGTAAAGTACAAAGAAAACATTTATTGATTTTAAAAAAAATCACGGGGTACGCGTACGGTAAGCTTACGGTAAGCGTACGGTAGAAAAAAAAAAAAAAATGAAAATCAGATTTAAGTGTTTAGATATTAGGGGGCTCTAAAAAGAGCCGTTGTGTTTATGAAATGATTTTTTAGTGGTACCTACAAGTAAGTACCGATGCAGAGTCTAAGGTTTAAGAGGAAGACTCTGTTCCCTTCATCATTGAAGTGCACACCATCTCCTCTATAAATGTCTTGCATGTCATAACGCAAGTTGTTGTGGTAAATGGCACCCATACCATAGTCACGGAGGAAAGCAGAAACAGATTTGTTGACGTGCTTTCTTGCTTTGTCATCGCACCGCGTGCCCACCGTGCGTGCACGGCACTAACTGCGTAAAGTGGGCGCGCGGTGCGCGAAGCGCACCGTGCGCGCACGGAACGAACTGCGTTAAGTGGGTGCGCACGCCACGAATGGCGTAAAGTAACTTAGCATTTAAAAAACCGTACAAATTCACTGAAAAAACCATAGGTTTCACACACGTTATAGTTAGGAATTAGCATTTAAAAAAACCTTGCAAATTCACTGAAAAAACCATAGGTTTCACACATGTTATAGTTAGCGGAAATTTTACTGATAAAAAACCAGTGAAATTCCCCCGTTATAGTTAGTGCAGGCAACTATAACTCACGCGACCGCAATCTTCTGCTGATGACATATGTGTCTTTATGAAAAAAAAATATTTGTAATATATGTATAGCTAAAAATGTATGGAAGAAGACATGGGCAAATAAGTGTCTAAATACAGTATTAGCATCAGCAGAGGATTGCGGTCGCGTGAGTTATAGTTGCCTGCACTAACTATAACGGGGGAATTTCATTGGTTTTTTATCAGTAAAATTTCCGCTAACTATAACATGTGTGAAACCTATGGTTTTTTCAGTGAATTTGCAAGGTTTTTTAAATGCTAATTCCTAACTATAACGTGTGTGAAACCTATGGTTTTTTCAGTGAATATATATATATATATATATATATATATATATATATACACATATATATACACACATATATACACACACATATATACACACACATATATACACACACACACACACACACACACACACACTATCTGTTGCATTGGGGAGAGAGAGAAGGCAGAATTTATTTAGCCTGATTAAGGGGGACAAACTAAGGTCTTTACCTGCTGAAAGGCTGCAGCGGCGAGGGAGCACCGGCCAACACTGTTTGGAGGCATCACATGATGTATTAGAAATCCAGTCACTGCATTGGGCTCTAAAGGTGGACTGCAACACAGTTGTGAGGCATAGGAGGAGCTAGTGATCACGTGATGGGGTGTGATCACTTTTAAACAACTTAGTAACAGACCCCCTGGAACATAGAGGACACTGTTACAACATTAAAGCCTACTTTTGATCCCCTGGAGCTGTGTGTATATATATATATATATATACACATACATACATATATATATACATACACACACACACACGTATATAAAACATCACACACACACACACACACACCATGCCACTTCAACAAAGGCGGTACGTATTCGAAGATGTCAGGCATGGCTTTCCTTATTAATTCAGGTCTCACACGACCCCATGGCTAGAGAGACGAGTTTCTGCTTTGCAGAAGCCTTATTCAATCTGATTGGCGCCCTGTACCTTGAATGTATATATAGCCCTTCCCCCCCCCCACCTTACAGACCCTAATAGACAAAGAAACACTGTTGCACTTTAAACACATGTAAATGCAAGACGTTTCTACAAGTGTTAAAGGATGATCCGGACATTAAAAGTGGAGAAATGTAGCCGGTAAAATTACCAAATGCCATAATGTTCATGAAACATAGTGTAGTAGATTTAGAAAACACATTGCATTAAAATAAATCACCAGGCTTCGTTACATGTCACTGTGCATAGAACGTGTAGAAACAGCAATCCAGGATAATATAATCACCGGTCTATCGGGGGAGGAAATAAATCTTTTGCAAGTTCAAATGGTGGCGCTAATCCCTCTAGAACATTAAGTCCTTGATATAAAAAAACATTCAAATGGAAACGCATGCTAGCGCGCTGCCAGAATTTCAAACATAATGAAACAGAGACATTGTTCAATCCGTCGCGCTAATTCAAATAAACAGGAGTCCAACAGGACTCCAGATATTCAAAAGGCACATCCCTGACCTGAGGACTACCTCTGCCAAATTTCAAGTAATTCTGTTCAGCCGTTCGGGCTGTACCTTGGACTAAAGGTCCCTATGGAAAAATGCATGGGGAAAACGCATTTTGGGACCCCCCTTTTTTCTCAGCCCCCGCTTGACGAATCACCCAGAGACTTTCAGGGTAGGAGCGGAGTTAAAGTTAGCTGAACTAAGTATAACGGGGGAATTTCTATGGTTTTGTACGAGTGAAATGTCCAACTAACTATAAAGTCCCTGAAACCTATGGTTTTTTCAGTGAATATATATATACACACACATACACACACACACACACACACACACACACACACACACATATATATATTCCACCAAAAATGCCCCTGCATTTAGGAACGCACTCCTCCAGCCAGTGATTTTTCCAAATCTTTATTTTCAAAAAAAGAACAGGAACTGCTACTCCGATAATTGCTGTCCTCCTGCCTTACGCGTTTCAGACCATCGTGCTCTTTCATCAGAGGCATTTGAAAACACACTTAGTACAGGCTCCCACAGTTCCCTGCGTGCTTCTGCATTTTATAGGCCTCCGGTGTGCCTTTTTTGTTAGATGTCATTATGATGCACACTGGAACTTGTGGTTTAACCCACGCCATTTTGTACCCTCCAGTGGGCTGTGTGTAATTCAATCCATAACAAGGACCGATATATATATATGCGTCCTATATATATATATATATGCGTCATATATATATATATATATATATATGCGTCCTATATATATATATATATATATATGCGTCCTATATATATATATATTCACTGAAAAAACCATAGGTTTCACACACGTTATAGTTAGGAATTAGCATTTAAAAAAGCTTGCAAATTCACTGAAAAAACCATAGGTTTCACACATGTTATAGTTAGCGGAAATTTTACTGATAAAAAACCAATGAAATTCCCCCGTTATAGTTAGTGCAGGAAACTATAACTCACGCAACCGCAATCTTCTGCTGATGACATATGTGTCTTTATGAAAAAAAAATATTTGTAATATATGTATAGCTAAAAATTTATGGAAGAAGACATGGGCAAATAAGTGTCTAAATACAGTATTAGCATCAGCAGAGGATTGCGGTCGCGTGAGTTATAGTTTCCTGCACTAACTATAACGGGGGAATTTCATTGGTTTTTTATCAGTAAAATTTCCGCTAACTATAACATGTGTGAAACCTATGGTTTTTTCAGTGAATTTGCAAGCTTTTTTAAATGCTAATTCCTAACTATAACGTGTGTGAAACCTATGGTTTTTTCAGTGAATATATATATATATATATATATATATATATATATTCACTGAAAAAAACCATAGGTTTCACACATGTTATAGTTAGCTGGAAATTTTACTGATAAAAAAACCAATGAAATTCCCCCGTTATAGTTACTGTAGGCAACTATAACTCACGCGACCGCAATCCTCTGCTGATGCTAATACTGTATTTAGACACTTATTTGCCCATGTCTTCTTCCATTAAATTTTAGCTATACATATATTACAAATATTTTTTTTTCATAAAGACACATATGTCATCAGCAGAGGATTACGGTCGCGTGAGTTATAGTTGCCTACAGTAACTATAACGGGGGAATTTCATTGGTTTTTTATCAGTAAAATTTCCAGCTAACTATAACATGTGTGAAACCTATGGTTTTTTCAGTGAATTTGTACGGTTTTTTAAATGCTAAGTTACTTTACGCCATTTGTGGCGTGCGTGCCCACTTAACGCAGTTCGTTCCATGCGCGCACGGTGCGCTTCGCGCACCGTGCGCGCACAGTGAGCACGCGGTGCGCTTCGCGCACCGCGTGCCCACATTACGCTAGATGGGCCATGAACGCACGATGCGCTTCGCGCACCGTGCGCACAAAGTGAGCACGCGGTGCGCTTCGCGCACCCACATTACGCTAGATGGGCCATGAACGCACGATGCGCTTCGCGCACCGTGCGCACATGGAGGACATATGATGAGCAAACTCTTAAATCTGCTTTTCATTTATTTATTTTTTATTTTTTTACCGTACGCTTACCGTAAGCTTACGGTACGCGTACCCCGTGATTTTTTTTAAAATCAATAAATGTTTTTTTTGTACTTTTCTGTCCTTCTTTGACCCCCTTACAAATGTTAGGGGGTCTGTAACTCTCCTCATTGCCCCCTTTCCTTGTTTTCTCTGTTTTTTTTCTGAGTGAAACACACAAAATGGCGGCCGCCGCTTCCTGGTTTCGGCCGATTCGAATGTTTACTAAGATCTAAGAGCCAATCAGAATCGCGCTCGCGCACGCCACCGTACGCTTACCGTAAGCGTACGGTAAGCGTACGGTAAGCTGGCTCAGATATATATATTGATTTAAAGGCTATTTTCTCAGAATCTACTGAACAGATTTACACCAAACCTACAAAAGGCACTTCCTTGACCTAGGGACTACCTCTCTGCCAAATTTTGAGTAATTCTGTTCAGCCGTTCGGGCTGTAGCTCGTTCTAAAGGTCCTATGGAAAAATGCATGGGAAAAACGCGTTTTGGGACCCCCCTTTTATCTCAGCCCCCGCTTGACGGATCCCCCCGAGACTTTCAGGGTAGGAGCGGAGCGTAGCGCCCCACCTATTTTGAGAAATTCGCGAGGATTCGTCGACCGGCGCCAAAGTTATTCAAAATAGAATGTTGAGGTTTTCCTATGGAAACGTGGTCCTAACTATAACTACCTACTGGCGACCGCCAGTAGGTAATATATATATATATATATTCAGTGAAAAAACCATAGGTTTCACACATGTTATAGTTAGCTGGCCATTTTACTCGTAAAAAACCAATGAAATTGCCCCGTTATAGTTAGTTCAGCTAACTATAACTCGCGCGCCCGCAATGCACTGCTGATGACGTCACATATTACATCACTCATGACATGGTCAGTGACATCACTCATGACATCACTGATGACATCTCAAATGACATCACTGATGACATCACTGATGACATCATCCAGTGAATGTGTGTTTTTCTGAAAATTAAATATGTTTTATATATGTGTATCTCAAGGTCGATGGAAGAATAAATGGGTATATAAGTGTCTAAATGGATGATTTGTTTTTGAAAAATTGATTGTGTTACTGACTGATTAAGTGTATCTCTCACTTTGTGTATAAGTGGCTGCATGGGTTGGTGAGTAGCTACATGGGTGTCTATATAGGTTATTAGTTGGTTTTTTGAGTATCAGTCTGAGTGTCTGCATGGTTCGGTGGGGGGTATTACGTAGTGCATAGGTGCATGAATGAGTGACTCACTGTTTGTATGTGTTGAACACAGCATGTGTGCAGGACTATGGGTGGATGAGTGTGTGTATGGGTGTGTTAGTGAGTGAATGACTGTCTCAATAGTGTCTTTATGAGTAACTACAGATGTTTTAAACTAGTATATGTGACTATTGGTGTATATATGTGAGTATATGTGAGAGTGAGAGATTGAAAGAGTTCCTGTATGAATAAGTATGTGTTTCTATAAGTGATTGTTTAAAAGACTAAGTATGTGTAAGTTTCCGTAGAAGTAAGTATGGTGGTGTGTGTATAACTGTATATGCAAGTAAATGTATGTTTGATTCTTTATTAGCTTGAGTGACTATGTGTGTGAGTAACTCTATGGATGAGTGGCATTGTGTAACAGGATGTATAGGTGTATGAGTACATATGATGAGTGAGTACATGTATGAGTGACTGTATAGGACTGTTGGTGAATGAGTGGTTGTGTATGTGGATCTTAGAATTACTGAAGAGGTTGTTGTAACTGGTATTGGTATGTCCATTGTTTTGAAAATTTTAGTCTCTATTTTTGAATGTGTGTATCAAAGGTTATATTAGGGTGAGAGGAGGTCTGCCACTCTATCACAAGGATGATGTCATCAGTGATGTCATCAGTGATGTCATTTGAGATGTCATCAGTGATGTCATGAGTGATGTCACTGACCATGTCATGAGTGATGTAATATGTGACGTCATCAGCAGTGCATTGCGGGCGCGCGAGTTATAGTTAGCTGAACTAACTATAACGGGGCAATTTCATTGGTTTTTTACGAGTAAAATGTCCAGCTAACTATAACATGTGTGAAACCTATGGTTTTTTCACTGAATTTCTAAGGTTTTTTAAATGCTAATTCCTAACTATAACGTGTGTGAAACCTATGGTTTTTTCAGTGAATTTCTAAGGTTTTTTAAATGCTAATTCCTAACTATAACGTGTGTGAAACCCATGGTTTTTTCAGTGAATTTGCAAGGTTTTTTAAATGCTAATTCCTAACTATAACGTGTGTGAAACCCATGGTTTTTTCAGTGAATTTGCAAGGTTTTTTAAATGCTATTTTTTTTTTTATTCTTCATTTTTTTCAAACATATTTTTAATTAAATTTTCTTATCTTTTATAAAGACTATGCTTAAATTTTTAAAATCCTTAAATATTTTTTTTATATATATTTTTTAAAATAAACATGTAAAATTTATTTCCAGTTTTTTTTTTTTTTTTTTTTTTTTTTTTTATAGTACGCGTACCGTAAGCTCACGGTAAGCGTACGGTTTACGCAACGCCCGTAATCTATCCACGCTGCTTGCGTATAGTTACGTACTTTGCGTAGCCGCGCGTACTGCGCGTGGGACGCGTGCGCGCTTACGCAACACGCGTACGTTACGCGGAAGTGCCGGGGAGTGACTGTTATGCGCATGCGCGCAAGCGCGTGTCTTTTTTACGCGCACGCGTACTTTTTGCCGTAAGCGTACCGTAAGCGTACCGTAAGCGTACGGTAGGTCATGTGATCTTGAAACACAACTTTTGATTGGTTGAAACTACTTTCAGTTCTAGAACTCTCCTACACCACACCCATTCCCCTCATTTCTGCTTGTGATCCCTTGGGAGAAGGAGCTGGTTTGTCTTTGGGATACGATGGCAGAACAGCAGAGCTCTTCTGAGAGTGAGGCTAGCACCAGCAGCACTGTCTTGAGGCAGAGAGCGAGGAAAGTAAAGCCTTCTTATGTTTGGGATTATTTTACTTTTCCAGAAGGCCAGCAAAAGGTGAATGCACCCTTAGTTACTTGCAAGCTGTGTAAGCGTGTACTTTCTAGAGGTAATCCTAACAGGAAGTATTCCTTTGGGAATCACACCATGAAGAGACACCTCCAGGAAGTACACAGAAGGACACATGGTCATCTTTTTGGAGGTAACTCTTCAGAAAGACGAGCCAGTACATCCACAGCAGCTCAGCCTGGACCATCACCTGCAGGGCAGACTCCTTCTTCTGCAGGTCAGGTGAGCCCTTCATCTGTGGGGGGAGAATCTCCTTTTGCTGGCCCTCTGGAAATTAACCCTCGGTTTGCGAGGGTTGAAGTACGGTGCGCCACTTGTCACGATCTAATTACTTATAGGGAGACCAGTGTTTCCCTGGTGAACAGTAAAATAGATCAGCACACTTGTCGTACCGTCTAATATTCCCAATCTTTCTTTCCTCTGTCCCTGCATGAACACAACGGTTCTTTTAAGAGCCAACCTTATCTTTCATCTTTTTTTTACATATGTTTTTAAAAACTTTTTTTTATTTTTTTTTACCGTACGCGTACGGTAAGCGTACCTTTTTTTTATTTTTTAAAAAAAACACTAAAAATCATTTATCACATTACAAGGTCCTTGAGAGACTACAATTATTATTATTGACTTACCATACTCACTCAAAAAAATATTTATTCATTTGTTTTTTTAAAAAATAGTTTTTAAAATGGTTGTAGTTTCCAAAAATTTTCTATATCGATCTGAAAAAAAAGAAAAAAGTATTAATATTTTTAAACCATTTTATAATACAGTACACATATTTACATTGCTACACTCCAGCAAGGGCAACCAGCCTTAGTGATGCTGAATGTATTTGCATTACAGACTTAAACCTGAAAACCCCACTCGCTTCTAATTACTGTGCATGACTATACATGGCAAGCACATGGGTGTGTGCTAAGCCTCTGCTTCTTCCCCCAAAAATTCGCTCCTCTTTTCCATCTACTGCAACTGTGAAATCACCAGAGCAAGACGCAATAAATCTCTGCCTATAATTCTTCTATGCACACAGAGTCATGTTTTCACATTAGTGCCAAAACGAAATTTCTTTGCCAATTTGAAAGCACACTTACTGCTCTTTTTTTTTCGGGCCAAGTGAAAATCTCTTTTTACAATTTGAAATCACTTTTACAGACTGACACATTCTGAAACCTTTTTTTTAAATTTATTTAAATGCACATGTCCAAGCTGTTTTTTTTTCAGACCACCACCGTGTGTATTCTCTGTGACTGCCTACACTCCAGCAGGGGCAACCAGCCTTAGTGATGCTGAATGTATTTGCATTACAGACTTAAACCTGAAAACCCCACTCGCTTCTAATTACTGTGCATGACTATACATGGCAAGCACATGGGTGTGTGCTAAGCCTCTGCTTCTTCCCCCAGAAATTCGCTCCCCCTTTCCATCTACTGCAACTGTGAAATCACCAGAGCAAGACGCAATAAATCTCTGCCTATAATTCTTCTATGCACACAGAGTCATGTTTTCACATTAGTCCCAAAACGAAATTTCTTTGCCAATTTGAAAGCACACTTACTGCTCTTTTTTTTTCGGGCCAAGTGAAAATCTCTTTTTACAATTTGAAATCACTTTTACAGACTGACACATTCTGAAACCTTTTTTTTTAAATTTATTTAAATGCACATGTCCAAGCTGTTTTTTTTTCAGAGCACCACCGTGTGTATTCTCTGTGACTGCCTACACTCCAGCAGGGGCAACCAGCCTTACTGATGCTGAATGTATTTGCATTACAGACTTAAACCTGAAAACCCCACTCGCTTCTAATTACTGTGCATGACTATACATGGCAAGCACATGGGTGTGTGCTAAGCCTCTGCTTCTTCCCCCAAAAATTCGCTCCCCCTTTCCATCTACTGCAACTGTGAAATCACCAGAGCAAGACGCAATAAATCTCTGCCTATAATTCTTCTATGCACACAGAGTCATGTTTTCACATTAGTGCCAAAACGAAATTTCTTTGCCAATTTGAAAGCACACTTAATGCTCTTTTTTTTTCGGGCCAAGTGAAAATCACTTTTACAGACTGACACATTATGAAACCACCATGTGTAACTACAACAAAAACAATTCCCATTTCTATTATTCATTTCTTAAGTTACCACATACATCCCCTCTCAAACTGTAAACTCACCTTTAAAATTAGTTAGTTGTGAAAGAAATGTGACACTCAAACAGCAGATTATCAGAGCCAGGATCTCTGTTGTGTTCACCTCTCTCCTCTCAGCAGAACCAGATAATGGCAAACTTTCCCTCTATTTTTCCACACATATACATGTAAGTTTCAAATCTCAGTGCTTCCCCCTTTTTTTCAAATGTAATGACACATTTCTATTGGTTGAAAACCAACCCTTTTCCAAAAGTACCCTTCCCCCAACTTGACTTCTGCCTAGTACCCTTCCCCCAACTTGACTTCTGCCTGCTACCATAGCAACAGCTCATGGAACACTGCTGTGTGCAGTTAGGTCAGAAGTTCGACACACAATGTTTCAATTCCACAGAGCAAGAGTGCTTGACTTTTCAAACCTAACAGCAAATCCATAGTACTGTTCTTTGGTTACACATTTTTTTGTACCAATACAAAACATGCTTCTATTAATTTTCACATACAGCCTAGTTTTTTTTCTAGAATGGTATGAAACAGCCAATCAGTTCTTTTTGTTTTGTAAAAAATATGTATGCCTCCATTTCCAAACTGTCTTTCTTTTCATATTGCCATTCTACTGAAAGACACCTCCTGAGTGCATCCAGTTCTCCTTTGAAGATGTTCACAGTGTGGATTGTAGGGCACAGCTATGTCTTCTGGAGTGAAAAGTTTGCAGAGAAAACAGATATGGTGAGAGACCTTGCTTTGCCAAATGTAGACATTAAATGGATTGGTCAGAGAGGGTTAAAGTGGCACCAATTGATGCCATTGGTGAAATCCTTCATTCAAATCCAACACCCTGACCTCATAATAGTGCACTGTGGTGGCAATGACCTAGGCACTTTGACTGGGGTAGGTCTGGAAATGCTTATGAAGGACACCTTTGCACAACTGTTTACACTTTTCCCTAAAACTGCCTTTGTGTTTTCCAACATATGCCAAAGGCAAAAATGGAACTGGTCCAATCATTTCTGTCCACAGATTGACAAAGCAAGAAAGCACGTCAACAAATCTGTTTCTGCTTTCCTCCGTGACTATGGTATGGGTGCCATTTACCACAACAACTTGCGTTACGACATGCAAGACATTTATAGAGGAGATGGTGTGCACTTCAATGATGAAGGGAACAGAGTCTTCCTCTTGAACCTTAGACTCTGCATCGGTACTTACTTGTAGGTACCACTAAAAAAATGACTTCATAAACACAACAGCTCTTTTTAGAGCTCCCTAATTTCTAAACTCTTAAATCTGATTTTCATTTATTTATTATTTTTTTTTTTACCGTACGCTTACCGTAAGCTCACCGTACGCGTACCCCGTGATTTTTTTTAAAATCAATAAATGTTTTTTTTGTACTTTTCTGTCCTTCTTTGACCCCCTTACAATTGTTAGGGGGTCTGTAACTCTCCTCATTGCCCCCTTTCCTTGTTTTCACTCTTTTTTTTCAGAGTGAAATACACAAAATGGCGGCCGCCGCTTCCTGGTTTCGGCCGATTCGAATGTTTACTAAGATCTAAGAGCCAATCAGAATCGCGCTCGCGCACGCCACCGTACGCTTACCGTAAGCGTACGGTAAGCGTACCGTAAGCGGGCTCAGATATATATATTGATTTAAAGGCTATTTTCTCAGAATCTACTGAACAGATTTACACCAAACCTACAAAAAGGCACTTCCTTGACCTAGGGACTACCTCTCTGCCAAATTTTGAGTAATTCTGTTCAGCCGTTCGGGCTGTAGCTCGTTCTAAAGGTCCTATGGAAAAATGCATGGGAAAAACGCGTTTTGGGACCCCCCTTTTATCTCAGCCCCCGCTTGACGAATCCCCCCGAGACTTTCAGGGTAGGAGCGGAGCGTAGCGCCCCACCTATTTTGAGAAATTCGCGAGGATTCATCGACCGGCGCCAAAGTTATTCAAAATAGAATGTTGAGGTTTTCCTATGGAAACGTGGTCCTAACTATAACTACCTACTGGCGACCGCCAGTAGGTAATATATATATATATATATATATATGCGTCCTATATATATATATATATATATATATATATATATATATATATATATATATATATATATATATATATATATATATATATATATATATATATATGCGTCATATATATATATATATATATATATATATATATATATATATATATATATATATATGCGTCCTATATATATATATATATATATATATATATATATATATATATATATATATGCGTCCTATATATATATATATATATATATGCGTCATATATATATATATATATATATATATATATATATATATATATATAGCGTCATATATATATATATATATATATATATATATATATATGCGTCCTATATATATATGCGTCCTATATATATATGCGTCCTATATATATATATATGCGTCCTATATATATATATATGCGTCCTATATATATATATATGCGTCCTATATATATATATATGCGTCCTATATATATATATGCGTCCTATATATATATATATGCGTCCTATATATATATATATGCGTCCTATATATATATATATGCGTCCTATATATATATATATGCGTCCTATATATATATATATGCGTCCTATATATATATATATATGCGTCCTATATATATATATATATGCGTCCTATATATATGCGTCCTATATATATATGCGTCCTATATATATATGCGTCCTATATATATATGCGTCCTATATATATATATATATATATATATATATATGCGTCCTATATATATATATATATGCGTCCTATATATATATATATATGCGTCCTATATATATATATATATGCGTCCTATATATATATATATATGCGTCCTATATATATATATATGTGTGTCCTATATATATATATATATGTGTCCTATATATATATATATGTGTCCTATATATATATATGTGTCCTATATATATATATATATATGTGTCCTATATATATATATATATGTGTCCTATATATATATATATATATATATATGTGCGTATATATATACACATGTGCGTCTATGTGTGTGTATATATGTGCGTGTGCAGATATATATATATATATTGGTCATTGGTTAAGATTTATAGACACTGTTTTTGTTGTTTGGCAAGGAGACATGACCAGCGCTGTGGAATTTGTTGAAACTATCAACAACAATGATGAAAATCTTAAATTTACATCTGTAATTAGTGCCAAGGAGGTAGATTCTTGATGTGAAAATTTATTTGAAAGAAGGAAAATTAGCTACCACTCGCCACCGAAAGACTACGGCAGGTAACTCCACACTCCATGCCCAAAGCGTACATCCCAAACATGTCATCGATAATATCCCATATGGTGAGGTTTTACGTTTAAAAAGAATTTGCAGCACACAGGAAGACTTTGAGGCCTGCACGGAGGAAGCTCTGAATAGATTCAGAAAAAGAGGGTATAGAGAGGCAATTTTATCATCATCAGTCAATAAAGCGAATACAAGGTCACGCAATTCACTCCTAGAGCAGGATTCAGAGAGGAAAATAAAGGAGCACACTACTGACAATGAAGGACCAAGATTGATTCTCACATTTAATCAGCAAGAAAGAAAATTGAGATCAATCATAAATAAAAATTGGCCAATCATTTTAACAGATGGAGTCCTAGCATCTAGAATCAGAACTGTCCCAACTATTACTTTCAGAAAAGGGATCACAATGCGATCACAGATAGTCAAAAGCAGTCCAGAACTAGGAAAAACTGAATCTTGGTTGCAACCTAAGTTGGGTTTTTTCAAATGCAGCACATGTCGGGCCTGTAAATTTGGAATAAATACCACCCATTTTTTTTATTCCATTCAGCAAGGAGAAACAGGCAATCAGAGGCAACTACAATTGTAGAACAGACCATGCTGTGTATGTTCTGACGTGCACCTGTGGCCTTCGATATGTGGGCAGCACTAAATTACAGGTGCACGTCAGAATTTTGCAGCATCTGCGAGCAATCGTGAATAATGATACATCTTATCCAGTAGCTAGACATTTCAAAGCCCAACACAACAACAACTTACAGGATTTAAAGTATTTTGTGATTGGAGCCATTCCAAAACAGCGTAGGGGAGGAGACAGAGAACGTTTATTAAGACAACTGGAGTCCAGAACTATTTTAGAGCTGGACAGCAAATACCCCAACGGCCTTAACGCCACTGAGGACATGCACTATTTCTTATGCGATTCTAGATTTTAAAGCATGGTTTTTATGAAATGTGCGTTTTGAATGCATTTTTTTATAAAGCACCATGCTGGAGTTGAGAAATGTGATTAGTCATTGTGATTCCTTGTATGTTGAAAATTCAGAATGCACTTTAGTATTGACAAAAAACAATTTAATAGGACCACCTCAGAAATTAACGATATCTTGGAATTAATTTTAAATAATTAGGCAATATGAAATCAAATCCTTTGATTGAAAGGTTGTTATATTATTTGAATAACTTTTTTAAAGTAAATTTGTATGTAAGTTACATTCATGCATTTAAGCATTCAAGCACTTTAGTTGATTCAAGCACTTTATTACTAGCACTTTATTCACGAGGCGTTATTTGCACATATTTTAAACTTATACTGATACTACCTCGTGTCATAGATTTAGACGGTGTCAAAACTAGAGGTAGCCGGAGGGATAAATCAGTATTAATACTGATCCAATATCAGGTTCCAGTAATAAGAAGGTTGGAATAACATCACAGTAAAAAACAAGACCACTTTATTGTTATCATTGTTAGCATGGATATCTGCAATCAGCCAAAGACGAAGGATATATGACAAATGGGATTAGCTTTGCTGTGTTTTAAATCGGTCATAGTGTATTTATACACAGAATGAAGACAAACTGGGTCAGTTACCTTTAAGGTATCAAGTCCAAACCATTTATGGTAACACCACTTAAAGTGATAGCATTACAAGTTTGATAGTCAAAAAGTATGTTGATTTGCACTCAGTTAATTCAAACTCAATTTTAAAACAAATAATTTTATCTAAATAATTATGTCATTATGGCTCATGTTTTATTATCCGCATGTTTTATCAGCGCTAAACAATTATGTACTATTGATGTACCCTGTTTCACTTTTTAAGAACTTTCAGATTGGAGAAAAAAGTATGTTTTTTATTTCCATCACGTGATCGGGTGTAGCACTGCATCTTTAAAAAAGAAAAAAACAGCCTCAGCGTTTGTGTTTAACGTGCGATCAAGGGCACTTGCTGCTCGAAACGCGTCATGTATGAGGTCTTTGGAAAAATAAAAAATCTCTGCCACCATTTGAGGGTTCGTGTCCTCTCGCCGGACAAGAAGGTTTGGAATAGCGGTTTTACAAACACACAAACATAACACACACACGTATGTGCGTATATAACTTTGAACACAGTGGTCTCTTTCGCATATTTTCTGCGGAAGGCCAGAAACGACATACAAGACCCCGCCCTTTCAAGAGTCCTGGGAGTCACTGGCAACAAACTTTCTGCCCTCAAGGTATTGAATTACCCAGGACCGCAACAGGAACCGGCCATGCTTGGGGCCGCTGCCAGGTTGCAGACAGACTACACGGAGGAGAGGGCCGATTACAGCGTTCTCCATGGCCCGGTTTGTTCTGCAATCGTGGCTGGTGAGTTGGGGACCTTAGGGACCTCTGACACTGCAATAGAAGGACGATGCCTGCCACCACATGGTCCACACCCCCTTGACACAGTATTTCACAGTGCTTATTGCAGTGTCATCATCCCTGCTTTCAGTACTTACCAGGATGTTGCACGCTGGGAACTAGTCTCTGACATGACTGCAGATGTTCCCAATCAAGCAGGGTCAGCTGATCTCCCAGTAAAGGGAGCACCGCAGGAATTTCAAGGAGGCAAATGGCACCATTCAGTTGAGAGCGGCGTCTGAGGAAGGCTGAAAAGCCGAAATGCATAATGCTGCACAACCTTCAGTGAATAAAGGGCTTCTTCAATAATCCCCGCTGACCCCTTGGGTCACTTTCAACAGTGTAGTCTGTTTTGTATATACATACATACACACATACATACACATATACACACACACACACACTCGGATCGATGTTTACAAATTCATTAGGAAGTTGAAACTAAAAGTTTTTCAAATTAAAGCAAGTCAATGCCACTCTCCCAAGTACCTAGACGTCCATGAGACCTGATAAGCCAGTCCTGACCGTGGCAGACATCCCCACATTGTGCATTGTAGGTGAATTAGCTGTTCCATGCACGCCAAAGCAAACACAACAACTACTGCAAGATGAGGGTATTGAGAGTTCTCGCAGAATACAGAGCCCTTTCAAGCCACACTCCACCTTTACGCCCGTCATGCCAAAGGATCCAATAGATATCTACAGTGATGTGATCACAGATGAGCTAAAAGCCCTTTATCTCAACACAGCAAGACAATCAACCAGAAAGCGACAACAGAATCTTAAATACAATGATTATGTGAAGAAATGAAAAACAACGAAGTCATCATTAATAAAGCGGACAAAGGTGGCAATATTGTGCTGTGGCCACAGAACTTTTATCTAGAAGAAGCCAACAGGCATTTAAATGACACCGAGTGCTACAAACTCTCAAGCCATAATGAAGTGGCCAACAGTAAATAGGAACTCAGGAAACACCTTAACACCTTCAGATCTCAGGGCCAGTTGAGCAAAGAGGAATGTGCATTTCTCAACAATGAGTCGCCTGTTCTCCCCATCCTATACTTTCTGCCTAAGGTGCACAAAAATGTGACCCCCATCCCTGGTCGACCCATCATCTCAGCAAAGAAAAGTATGTGTGAGAACATTTCCAAATAAGTCTACTTCTTTCTCCAAGATCTGGTCTCCAGTCAGACAACTTACCTCAGAGACACCAGCGATTTTTAACTAAAGGTAAAAGACATACCATGGCACGAGGACTACCTGTTGATATCCCTTGACATCCCATCATTGTACACTAGCATCTGTCACCTTGATGGTTTGGCCGCATGTAAATATTTTCTTGGTAAAAGACCCATCAACTGTCACAAACACAATGTCCTCATACTGTTTTTAATTGATTGGTGCCTCAGACACAACTTTGTTTGACAAGGTGGTATACCAGCAGTTGAAAGGTGTGGCCATGAGAGCCCGTTTCCCGCCTAGCTATGCATGTTTACATGTTAGCTAGTGGGAGGAGCAGGTTCTCATGGTCAAACACTCAAAAGCATTCAACAACAACAACATAGTGTCTTGGTTGCGGTACACAGATGACGTCTTATTAATCAGGCGAGGTGATGTTAATAGTGCAAAGGCCTTCATCGATGAGCTAAATACCAATGATCTCAACCTGGAATTCAACGGCAACATCAGTGCCACCTCTATAGAAATCTTGGACGTCAATCTGTTTAGAGCCAATGGTACCTTGCACTTCAAACTCTCGCAAGCTCACTGCAGGCAATTCCACGCTGCACGCCTCAAGTTCACCCCCCAGACACCTTATAGCCAGCATTCCCTATGGGAAAATGTTACGGCTAGCCAGAATATGCAGTGCCCAAAATGATCTCCTTGAGTGCCAGGGTGAGGCATCTAAAAGATTCAGGGCACGTGGATATTTGGCCGTCGCCATACGCAAAGCCACAGAAAGGCCTAATGCAATCCCCAGAGAGGAGCTTTTGGAGGTGCACACCGCTCCCGAAAGTATCAGCGTAGCCATCATACTGTCAGAGCCAAACAGCACAGTTAACACTAGACTGATCATAACCCATAACACAGAAGAAACAGCAATCAGATCAGTCATAAACAAACACTGGAGCATCATTAAATCAGACCCCACGTTTGGACTGATAGTAGCTAACCAAACCGACATCACATACAGGAGGCCTTCTCTATGCGGGACGCGCTAGTCAGGAACAGTCCCGAGACCACAACCACTCAGAACTGGTTGGCTGATAGAAAGGGTTTTGTTAAATGCTGCAGGGCGTGCAAGTTCGGCAAAAACATCAAGCAGTTCGACTCCGCCTTCAGACATGCACCACTCGTCATCAGGTACAGACTGACGTGTAGAACGGAGTTTGCGGTATACATGCTTGAATGTAAATGCGGGTTACGCTACATCGGTAGCACTAAGCTACAAGTCCACATACGAATCCTGCAGCACCTCAGAGCCATCGCCAACATACCCTGTAGCCAGACATTTCAAGGAGGTGCATACCAACAACTTAAGAGCACCTCCAGTACTCAGTCATTGACTGCGTCCCGCGAGAGGCTACTGAGGCAACTTGAAAGTAAATATATCTTACAATTCAATACCAAAACACCTTCCGGCCTTAACACTAGTTAGGATTTGCACCACTTTCTGTGAGAAGTACCAGTATATGTACACATATCAATCATACCATTCAGTTACACTATATTGTTGTGCTCTTCATCACCATTGTACACATCAGCCTCATACCGCGGCTTTAATTTACAACACTTACATGTTTAGCATTTTTATTAACCACTTCGAGGCATTCACTCATTTAGTGCTTTAAATGAATGCAATACAAAGTATTTGTACTTTAAGTTTGTGGTCAACAATTTGTATTGTATTGCAGCACTCCCACTTGTTGCATTGCGACATGGCGCGATTGATGTTTGTCATTTGCATATACCCATCGTTCTCGCATGGTTTTGCAACAGGATTAAGTCTATTAATATTGCATGAAGAGATTTATTCATTTTGATTCAACTTGAAACATACTCTGTACATATTTGGTAGACTCCTTGAAGCGCTCCGCGTATATACATTATTTGCATTTTTATGTCACTTTTGCCATGTCCTTGAGGAGGTATTCACCACACGCAATTTCACTGTATATTTCTGCATTTTTCACGCACACCTGCCTCAAGTTGTGCATCCACACAACTTTAAGCCTCACTCTCATCTATAATGTCAATCACTCTAGTGGTAGTTAACCTTGCATTCATGCATTTTTAAATTGCGCATTTGCAATTAAGCTCTATTGTGGTTCGACGCACGCAGATCAGCATCTTCTCGTCCTAAACTGACACCTCCTTCTCACTTGACCTATTGCGGTTATGTCCGCCTGACAACATGCTGGATCCCTACCCACGCCACCCGTATTTTATATTGCGGACGGTCAATTATGGCGTTAGCGCTATGGGTGTAGTCACAGATCTAGTTTGAGAGGAGGATTTCACTCTTGCTTACCTATGTGGGTTTATCCATTTTTCTGTGCTTTTTGGCACACGCGATCTGCTTACAACATTTTAAACATTTTTTACTTCTAGTCTCCACACTTAGTGCCTCACTGCATAAGGAGCCCTTCATAAGTAGCAACCGGCTTTGCATGACACTTGGTACATACATAGTCTGTTTACCCGGTCAATGCATACTGTACTAAAATGTGATTGTTTTGCAGTAAATCAGTCTTTTACTATTAGTGACCACAAGTTGCAAAATTTCTAGTCACTGATTAACATAGAAAAAACACTACCACAGCCACTTTTATATAAATGCACCATTTACTATCAGCGCACTATGTGAACAAGGACGCATGTCTGGCGGCAGAAACGCGTCATAGGGACATCTGATGTGTGAATAAACACTCTATTGAACTTTGCCTACGGAGGTTGTGTCCTGGCGTTGCGCCGTTCCTGTAGATGGTCGTACCTTTGGGAGATCATTGTGGATATATATATATATCTACACACATATATACACACACATATATATACATACATACACATACATGTATGTATATTTATGGCTATATTTTGCACATTGACAACTTTATCTTACCTCATTCCATTGTGAAAAAAAAAAAAAAAAATAGATGAAGGTATCGAATACCAAGTTGTACTATGATTGGCATATTCAACTGATATTTCAAATGATTTTTGAACGAGCAAACGGGGATTTATCCCGATACTCGGAGTCATCATGACCAAAATAACTTTATTGTTGAACAATTTATACAAATTTGCTTTGTAATTTAACACTATTTGCACTAGAAAGCATGGATTAATTGTTGCCCAATCACGTTGAATGACACTTAGAAAAAGAAAAAAATGTAACCTTTAAAAACCAATTGCCATTGGTAGATCTGCGTCATGTGATCAAGTCCCCCAGGAGGAATGAAACGCGTAATGGCCGTCTTGTCTGAGTCAACGAATAAAGCAGATATTCAACAAGAATCCTGTGGTCCGTGCTCCCTTTACTCGGTTTGTTGGACACTGTTCGATGAAGGAGAGTGTTTGTACATACATATATATATATATACACACACACACACACACACACACACACACACACACACACACACACACACTAAGCCAGGACAAGAAGAAAAAATAATGGATGTCACTGCCCAACAATTAACGGTAATGAATCTTTCAATCAGACCCATAACAGTTACTGAAGAACAGGTCTTGAAATTGGGGTTGTCCTTTTGTCCTGATAACCATATAGACTATGCCCAAACTAGAATTGATCTCTATCAGTCTGTACGAAAAATGTAATTGTTTAAACTGCATACCCTGCGAGGTATTGTGGACAATAGTAATATCAGTTCATATGAGCCTAATCTGAATGCTCCACAAATGTTAGCAATAGCTGACATTCCGGCTTTAATGATCATGCAGGATTTACAGGACCAGAACACCACGCCTACTAATACACAAAACCCACTAGACCCCAGTAGCAATGACACCACCCTACAAACATTAGGTATTGAAATAGGTGCTCCAGGTCTGACCAAATTTAGAGCTCCATCCAAATATTTAACCCAGACACCAAAGGATAATATTGATCTGTTCCATGAGACGGTCAGCCAGGATCTACTAAATATCATTGATACAAGTCTCAGATCCAAAAATATGAGTAAAGAACACTGGGAAGCAGTTTCCAATGTACAAAAAGACAACACAATAGTTATAAAGTCATCAGACAAAGGTGGGAACATTGTGGTGATGGATAGGGAGAAATATATACAAGAGGCCCTGAAACAATTGAACAATCCCGTATGCTAAGAGAGGGTAGACCAATCATGTTAGATACACTACAGAATAGGTATCATTGCTACCTCCATGACTGGTTTGACCAGAAACTTCTGAACCGGGATGAAAGAAAGTACCTGTTAAATGAGACTCCGACCACGCCTACCTTTTACTTGTTACCTAAGGCACACAAAGACCCTGTCAATCCCCCTGGGCGTCCCATTGTATCCTCCAAGAATAGTCTATTAGATAAAACATCTGAATATATTGACCCTTTTTTGTTTCCATATGTTAAAGATCTTAACTCATATTTGAGAGATACAAAAGATTTTCTACAAAAAATTAAAGACCTGCACTGGGCGAACAAATACTGGATGGTCTGCTTAGATGTAGAAAGCTTGTATACAAGTTTAAAACACACAGATGGTCTTAAAGCATGTCAATATTTATTAAAAGCCAGAAATATCGAATTCTTGGAACACACGTAGGCTCTTGCAAATGATTGAGATCTGCCTTACAGAAAATGTATTCATGTTTAATGGGAGGTGGTATAAACAACTACAAGGTACTTCCATGGGTACCTCCTTCGCCAGTCTTGTGGTGGGCTGGTGGGAGAAGCAGGTACTCTGGAGTGAAGATTTGGAGCCATGGTCCAATAACATCGGACTATGGCTCAGATTTATAGAGGATATATTCTTTATGTGGGAAGGCAATGAGTGTGATCTCCTTGAATTTGTGAACCATTTGAACTGCAATACTATGAATTTGAAATTCACTATGCAATATATTCAACAGAGTATTGACTTCCACGACATCAGGCTGACAATAGAAGAGGGCAAATTGACCACAGACCTATACAGGAAAAAGACGGCAGGAAATTCCTTTCTCCATTCAGCTAGCTGCCACCCGCCCAATTTTAGATGGAGTGTTCCATATAGTGAGTTCCTGAGAGCCAAAAGAAATTGCAGTACAGAAGCACTATATGAGAAAAATAAACAGAACATGATTGTCAGATTCAAGAATAGGGGATACCCTAGCAAGATGCTACAAAGGTGCCAAGAATGCAGACTCAATCAGCCATAATGATGCCCTCTTCTCGCCTCCTAAGACATCTGACTGAAGAGATAATTGAAGAGATAATACTGACACACCAGTCCGATTTATTACCACCTTTAGCACACAGGCAGGAGAGCTCAGAAATATCTTGAAAAAAAGATGGAACATCCTCACACAAGACCCCCCTTCTTGAAGTGAAGCTAGGGCAGTCACCAGCAATAACTTCTAGAAAGACCTCATCGCTCAAAGAGAGATTAGTGAATAGTCACCAACAGACCAACAACAAAAAAACTTGGCTGGAACAGAGGGGTGGCTTTCATAAATGCAAAGCCTGCAGCCATAGTGTAAATGTAAGGGAAGTTACACTACGTAGGTCAAAAAAAGAAATGGAAGATCAGTAAACTCATCTCCTGTGGTACTGACTTTGTAGTCTATGCTATCATCTGCCCGTGCGATAAGTGGTATGTGGGGTCAACCACGTTTCCAGTCAAAAAAAAGAATCCTGGACCACTGGCATGCCATCACTAACCGCGACCTTAGTTATAGCACATCGAGACACTTCAATGAGGCACATGAGGGTGACTGGACCAAAGGCAAGTACTTTGGTCTAGCACCTATCCCCAAACATCCTAGAGGGGGAAACCGAAATCAAGCTTTACGCTGCCTTGAGTCAAGACTGATTTTGCTAGCCGGGAGTATGTTCCCAACAGGCATGAATAACGAAGAATTATATGTACATTTATAAACCTCTGAACGCTTCCCGCCACCAATTTGTGAGC
The DNA here is from genome assembly GCF_964204655.1 of Triturus cristatus. Taxonomy (NCBI): domain Eukaryota; kingdom Metazoa; phylum Chordata; class Amphibia; order Caudata; family Salamandridae; genus Triturus; species Triturus cristatus. The sequence goes on from NC_140583.1 coordinate 954,187,229, forward strand.
TCCTAGTCTGTATTATTAGTGTTGAATAATACATTTTAATTCACTTGGTTCACCTATTTTGTTCAAATTGGTGTTGTTCAGTTTCCCTTCCCTTTGTTATGGATACCTTTTACATTGGATGTGATATATTATCCTAACATTGCATTTTTGGAACATATAAGTGTTATATATTGAACTACTGTGTGACATATATTGATGGAATTGACATATATATATATAGGTAATATACTATAAACTGATCTAATTCTAATGATGTACTATTTTATTTTGACAGATTGATAACGCTGGAAGAATAGCCATGGTTTTATGGTTAAGAGCACATGAGATTTAGCAAGTTCGTATGAACTGTCGTCTCTACAGCATCACCCCCATTTTTTTACTATGAGCGTTACAATCCCTTCACCTGATCAATATCATGAGTGATATCGAATATGCTACTTACCAGTATGCATCTGTTCTTGGCATGCAGGGCTGCTGACATTCATATCTGTGCATAGATCGCCGCCTAGTGTTGGGTCCGGATGATTGCATATTGTTGTCCTGGAAGAGTCTTCGAAGTATCACGAGATAGGTGGCTCCTCCCCTGGACTACAGTGCGCATGGGCATCCCCTCCATCCTTAGATTGTTTTTCGCCATTGTGGCATAAATGGAGTGTAATATAGTGAATGATTACCATGCTAACTAGTATTTACTGAATGCTACAGCTGCTACAGGCGCCGGGGAGGAGGGTGGGCGATATGAATGTCAGCAGCCCTACATGCCAAGAACAGATGCATACTGGTAAGTAGCATATTCGGTTCGAGGCATGTGGGCTGCTGAATTCATATCTGTGCATAGATTATATAGCAGTCCCTCCATTTAGCGGCGGCTGTCCGTGCCAGCTGCAGCGGTCTGAAAAAGAGTTTTGAGAACAGCCTGTCCTACAGCTGCCTGCTGTCTTGAGTGTACATCTACACAGTAGTGTTTTGTAAATGTATGTATAGTGGACCATGTGGCTGCTCTACATATCTCCTGTAAAGGAATATTCCCTAGGAAAGCCATGGAGGCCCCTAACTTTCGTGTGGAGTGGGCTCTTGGAGGAATCGTTAGTGTGCGCTTAGCTTTTTCATAGCAAATCTGTATACACTTAACTATCCACCTAGCTATTCCTGCTTTGGAAATGGGGTTGCCTTTGTGCTGTGGAGAAAAAGCAACAAACAGTTGTTTTGTCTTCCTGAAAGTCTGTGTTCTGTCAATATAGTACATGAGAGCTCTCTTGACATCAAGTGTGTGGAGCATTCTCTCTGCTACATTCTCAGGATTAGGATAAAACACCGGTAGTTCTATGGATTGGTTCATATGGAACTGCGATATCACCTTGGGCATGAATGTAGGGTTGGTGCGTAGTATGACCCTGTTTGCATGAACCTGTATAAATGGCTCTTGAATGGTTAGTGCCTGGAGTTCACTAACTACTCTTAGTGAAGTAATGGCTACTAGGAAAGCTACTTTCCAGGTTAGAAATTGAATCTCACAGGAGTGTAGAGGTTCAAAAGGTGGTCCCATGAGTCTGGTGAGGACCACATTTAGGTTCCAGACTGGTGAAGGTGGGGGTGTAGGAGGAATCACTCGTTTGAGTCCCTCCAAGAAGGCTTTGATGGCAGGCACTCTGAACAGTGAGAGGTGATGCCTGTTCTTTTGGTAAGCTGCCAGTGCGGTTAAATGTATACGGATGGAATTGTATGCTAGATTGCATCTGTATAAGTGTAATAGATAACAGATAATGTTCTGAGTTGATGCATCCAGCGGATTGATGTCATTATTTTTACAATAAATGACAAATCTTTTCCACTTAGCCGCATAGCATGCTCTGGTCGTGGGTCTCCTTGCCTCCTTGATGATATTCATACATTCTGGGGGCAAGTTTAGGTAGCCAAATACTAAGATCTCAGGAGTCAGATCGCCAGGTTTAGCTGTTGCGGATCTGGGTGCTGAATCTCGCCATGGCTCTGCGTTAAAAGCCCGGGTGTTAGCCGCAGTCTTTGATGCGGTACCACGGAGAGTTCTAGAAACGTGGTGTACCATGGCTGGCGTGCCCACGTTGGTGCGACCAGGATGAGCGTCATCGAGTGTTGCCTCAGTTTGCGTGCCACTAGCGGTATTAATGGCGCTGGGGTAAAAGCGTACGCAAATCTGACGGACCAGTTCATCCATATCGCATTGCCCTGCGACTGTGGATGTGGGAACCTGGCGGCAAAGCTTTGGCATTTTGCGTTTTCCCTTGTGGCGAATAGGTCTATCTCTGGATGACCCCACTGTTGGAAGTACGGTTGGAGTACTGATGGATGTATCTCCCATTTGTGCATCTGGTGGCTGTGTCTGCTGAGCAGATCCGTTATTTGGTTGTCCTTGCCCAGGAGGTGTTCCGCCATGAGGAAGATGTTTCTCTGAATGGCCCACTTCCACATGCTCTGAGCCAGATGAGACAACAGTGGAGAGTGTGTTCCTCCCTGCTTCTGTATGTAGTACATGGCAGTCATGTGGTCGGTCCGGATCAACACGACTTTGCTGCACAAGTGTACTTTGAATGCCTTCATTGCTAGGAAGATTGCCAGCAGTTCCAGTAGGTTGATGTGCATCCCCCTCTGCTGTGTTGTCCATAGTCCCTGCACTGTCTAATTGAGTACATGAGCTCCCCATCCCTGGAGAGACGCGTCCGCCGTCAGTATTATTTGTGGTACAGGCTCTTGGAACGGTCGGCCCTTGGCAAGGTTTTGTGGATTCCACCAATGCAGAGAGTTGTATGCCCTACCGCTGACCAACACTAGGTCGTTCAACTGTCCTTGAGCCGGATTCCACTGACGTGCTAAGCACTCCTGAAGCGGGCGCATATGTAGTAATCTTGCGTGCGGGACTATGAAGATGCAGGAAGCCATCATGCCTATCAACTGCATAAACACTCGTGCCGGTAGTGAGCGTTGAGGTCTGAACTTTTTTATTAGCAACTCCATGCTGTTGATCCTCATGGAATTTGGCTGTGCCTTGGTTGCCAGAGTGTCTATGGTCGCGCCTAGGTACTGCCGTACGTGGGCGGGTTGAAGGTGGGACTTTGGATAATTCAGTGAGAATCCCAGGCTGTGAAGAAGGTGAATGGTGTGGGATATGTGGTTGGCACACTGCTGGGCTGACTTTGCCTGGATAAGCCAGTCGTCCAGATAAGGATAATAAGGATAGACATGTATGTGCTGTCTCCTTAAGTGTGCCGCCACTGTTGCCAGGCACTTGAACACCCGTGGTGCCGTTGTTACTCCGAAAGGGAGGACTTTGAACTGGTAATGTTGATCTTGAATAGTGAACCTGAGATACTCTGTGTGATGGGTGTATGGGTATATGGAAATACGCATCTTTGAGATATAGTGTTGCGAGAAAGTCTCCCTGACTGAGCAACGGCAGTACCTCTTAGATCCAGTATGGGTCTGAGAGACCCGTCCTTTTTGGGGATCAGAAAATACAGCAAGTACACCCCTGATCCTTGGTCTTGTACAGGCACGAGTTCTATGGCTCCTTTGTGGAGCATACTGAGCAATTCCTGATGCAATAAGTGCAAGTGCTCTGCGGACATAGGACGGTGTCGTGGTGGTATGTTTGGTGGAGTGGATGTTAGCTCCAGACAATAACCGTACTGGACAATTTCTCTCACCCACCTGTCTGTAGTGATAGATTTCCAGACCGGCAGGAACCGTTGGAGTCTCCCCCCCAGACAGGTGTTATGTGGTCGGGGGGCAGTGACAAGGCGTCACTGTTTGTTGGTGGCGGAGGACCTGGAGCTGTGGTTTCCTCGGCCTCTGCCCTTGACGTTGTTTCCAAGGTATCCACCTCTATTATTCTTATTATAGGTGGTTTGTGTACCTTGTTTAGTGTAATGCGACTGTTGGGAGTTCTGGCCTCTAGATGGTCCTCTGTTGGTAGAGCGACGAAAGGACCCACTCCTAAACTGCTGTGATTGCAGAGCCCCCATAGACTTTGCAGTCTCTATCTTTTTTGACTTTATTCTAGGGTGGTGTCAACTTCGGGGCCAAAGAGGGAGTGAGGGTTGACAGGTTGATTGAGTATAGTTGTCTGTATCTCTGGTTTGAATCCTGAGATTCTCAACCAAGCATGCCTTCTTAACAGGACGCTGGTGTTAATAGCCCTAGCTGCAGTGTCAGCTGCGTCAAGAGCGCACTTAATGGAAGCGTTGCTTATGAGCTTCCCTTCTGTAATTAGTGACTCTGCTCCTTCCTTATACTGATCTGGGAGGTGCTGTAGCAGTGTCTCCAGGGTATCATAATACGCCCTGTCATAACTAGCCAGAAGTGCCTGAGTGTTGGCAATTCTCCATATGTTAGCTGCCTGTGCAGCAACTCTCTTTCCTGACGTTTCCAAGACCTTAGACTCCTTGTCAGGGGGAGGAGCATCACCCGTTGTCTGTGAGTTGGCCCTCTTCCGAGCATTGGAAACCACCAACGAGTCCAAAGGCAGCTGGCCTCTTATGTAGGTAGGGTCCACCGGAGCTGGCCTATATTTTTTCTCAATCCTAGGGTTTAGTACTCTCACCCTCGTGGTCTCCTTAAAAATGTCAGTAGCCTGTTTTAGGACACCCTTCAGCATGGGCAGAGTCTTAACAGATCTTTGAGGTAGAGAAGGTATCCATCAGAAAGTCCTCCTCAATTGGATCAGTGTGGAGCTGTACATCATGGTTCTCAGCTGCTCTCTCAATTAATGCATTGAAGGCAGAAGTATCCTCAGTTGGAGATGTCTTCACCGCATATGCTTGTGTGTCTGGAGCAGTATGTGGGTCCCCTGTACCAGTATTGTCCACCCAAGATTGGTTTTGGTCTTCAGGGTCAGTGGTCAATGGACAAGTGCCCTCATCATCACCAGCATCCCCTGCATCCACATCAGACTGTGTGGGTGAGAATGCCTGAGGCTCCTGGCTATAATATTGAATATGTTCCACAAGAACTGGTGATGTGGTTCTCCTTTTCTTTAATGGAATTTTGTATGGCTCCATAGATTTCTCTGGCACTATCTTTTATGTATTGAAAGTTGACCAGTCCCTGCATAGATAAACTGCCTCGGCTCCTCATCTTCTTGGAGGTACTTCAACAGCTGTTTGTCCCATTGATACCCCTTTTGGCGCTTCGACAGTTTTCTTCGTGTCAATACCTTTCTTTGGTTCGGGACCCTTCTTTGCGTCGAACATCTTCGGTCGTACCGCCGGTGGTAATACGAACTTGATGTGCGTCGACGCGGTCTGAACCGTGGCTGCGGGGCTGTTTGTGCTGAGCAGCGAAGCCCTGTCTTGGATGCGTAATAACGACTCCGACACCGTCTTCTTTAAGAAGGGAGATGGAGTTGTCGACTCGACATGGTCCTTTGAGACCTTCTTTGTAGTGGCATGGAGCCCCCTACCGGACGTCGGGTTCTCGACACGAGGACTGGGAGGGGTCGGGTCTTGAGGGTCGCCCTCTTTTTATAGACGATCCTCAGCGCCGATTTTATCGGGTCGACCACCTTGACCTTGGTCTTAGGTGCCGTCTTTTGTGTCTTCGGCTCCGAGGCCTTGTTGCCGATTAGAGACATTTTCTCTTTCGGTTTCGGTGCCTGTGCCTTCAGTTTCGATTTATCTTGATCGAATGATGGCGCTTTCGATACCGATGGCTCTTTAGGACAGTTCGAAGCCAGGCCTTTAGGCAGGGCAGTAGAACGAGAGGAAAGATCTTGGGTAAGGCCGTGTGGCGATCTCTCGACCTGAGCCATATCGAGTGCCTCTTCGGGCCCTGTACCGACATTTGGGCCTAGCTCATCTTCCGAGCCATCTTCCTCGGCCCCAAGGGCCTCTTCGTCGTCTCCTACCTTGTCGACGACATCTTCCTCTTCATCTACTAGACGGTCGTCTTCAGCATCATAGTCGGATTCACGCTCCGAAGCCGGATCCGATATTCCCTCCTGAACTTCAAGGTCCACGACCTCTTCATCTTCGGTCCCAAAGATGTTGTCCGGGTTTGGCGCTGCTTTCTGCGCCTCGAGCCAAGCTGCTCGACGAATGCGAAGAGTTTTCTTCGATCGGAACCTGGAACGCGCCATACAGGTGGCTTCGTCGTGTGTTGGAGAGAGGCACTTGTTGCACACTGGGTGCACGTCGAAGCGAGCATACTTAGCGTTGCAAAGAGGGCAACGCTTAAAGGGGTTATTCGATTTCTTTGGACTATTTGATTCCATCGTCGATCTCGATCGGGCCTCTGGTGTCGAAGGGCAAACGGCTAACTTCGATGCTCTTCTTGAGAACTAACTCAACAAAAGTACTTGGTGCCAAACGAAAACAATAGACTAGTTTAAAGGCCTTTTGACCTAATAAAAATAAAGTTTTTCCTAAATACTCAAAGAGCTAAGATTAGGACATCCGAACCCAATGGCGGAAAAAAACAATCTAAGGATGGAGGGGATGCCCATGCGCACTGTAGTCCAGGGGAGGAGCCACCTATCAAGTGATACTTTGAAGACTCTTCCAGGACAACAATATGCAATCATCCGGACCCAACACTAGGCGGCGATCTATGCACAGATATGAATTCAGCAGCCCACATGCCTCAAACCACTTCTATTATGTATTAGATTAATCAAAGCAATATTACATCAGAATTAGATTGATCACAGGGTACTATACCCCTTATCGCACCATCATTCCTGGAGTCATTTGGCATCCAGTAATCCATGGACACTTAAATTCTCACTGCACACAGTGAAGTGGGATAATGTACTACACATGGATTCCCTTCTTGTGCATGATAATCATCTCCAAAATAATTTCCTTAATTTGTATTAGGCATTTTAAATTTAGTATAACAATGGTACAAATAACATGTGTCGTGAACTTTGACACTTTGAACTGAACAAACACTCATTGATTTGTAAAAGTATTTCTTTTATGTCAATCTTGAACGCTGTGTCGTGCCTTTACACTGTACCTTTAAATATATGTGGAACTGAACTCCGGTCATGTGACCAAGATCTCGGCTGAGATCGAAACGCGTCGTTTGTCTGCCAAATAAACCCGCAATATTGAAGAATTCAAACTGGAGTGGCTCGTCCTTTGTGCAGCAATCGCGGGATTCATGTGTGTGTGTGTGTGTGTGATATATATATATACACACATACATATATACACATATATATATATATATATATACACACACATATATATACATATATATATACCCGAAATCTAGCGTAGATCAGTGCGCTCAGTAACCCACAACTCCGTCCGATTACCGAACCACTGTTTATTCCACAACGCGTTTAGATTCTGTAGAACCTTGATCATGTGAAACAAACCAAATCAAAGAGACTCTAATAGTTCATAGTGCAGAAAGAGGAAGGACAAATGAAAAGTACATGGCATATGGTGTATCAGGATAAATCCTATTGCTGGCGTTTCCTGCTGGTAAATCCTAGAGGCTCGCCTCTATGCCAGCAATAGGATTTACCCTGATACTCCAGGTGGAGGTGAGCAGGCTAAAGTATAATTACACATGACTGTCGCATATTTGAAATAACTATTGCACAAATGCATTAAAAAAACAAAACTATGAAAATATACAACTGCACAAGTTTGGACACAATTAGGTTTTATCTTAAATCCTTGCTGCAGTTAAAATGTAGAATTTCATCCTCAATGCATTGTGGGGAATGTATGCTGGAATATAATGAGTCACGTGGGGCATAGTTTTACATGCAGCCATTTCATCACAAGCTGTTCCACCTGTGAACAAGACTAATTATGGAGTTGAAACGACAGACAGATAGATACACACACGTTATATATATATATATATATATATATATATATATGCACATATACGCGCGCACATACATATATGCGCACACACACGTGCGGGTCTTAAACACACATACACACAACCTATACAAGTAGATACTGAAATGATGCCTTATTGACCTATAGAAGTAGAGGCTAAAAAGATGCCCAAATTACATTGTATTTCATTTAAAATGCGGCACAACTATCCAGCATTTCTGCAATACAGAAAATGAAGCTTTCAAGTGTAAAACAGTCTCTATTTCAAAGGAAAAAGCTATGCAATTTTCTTCCTCAAGAGGAAAAGCTTTTTGGGTTTATCAAAGTTGAGATGCTTGTTTTCGGCAAATGCATGTGTAACAAAGCAACCTCTATGGTATGGAAGCACTCATTTAAGGAATGCAAGGTGTTGTACGCTTACAGCGCAGGCTCCAGTGAAATAAAAAAAATGAACCACTCGGAGAGCAGTTAAGCTAAGGACATTATTAATTGCAAAGACAGAAAAAGAAAAGGCAGGGCTCGGTTGATCTCTGTAGTGCATCCTCTTCATGTGACATCAGAACAGAAGTGGAATAAGAGTTCTGCCCAATGCTAGAAAACTGTAAATGGATCTAAAAAAGTTCTGAGTACAATGAAAACCTACAAGCAAGGTAACACAGAAATCCTTGACCCTCCCTGGTGGTGAGGTTTTTAACATTGTCCACATATCCCCATATATTATGGTTCTTGCGCTTGCCTAGGTTTTGTGGATTGTACAATCATTCCTAAAATGTTGCCAAGTAACACTTAGAAGGAGCAATCCCATTGGAAAAGTGCACACAAAAAGGTATGAATACATGCTTACACACTCCTATTCCCATATGGGTTATAGTTTTATAATAGGGCATAGATTAAACATTATACAATTGTGAAATATAGACCATAACTGGAGTAAAATATTACTTACTTGGATGTTTTCTCATAAAATGTAGCCAGCGGCTTCATCAGAAATTCAAACATTTTCCTTATAACTGAAGCCAACGCAATACGGCTAATGGTGCTCGTTAAGATGCCAATGAGGTTATTTCCGACTGACAACAGGGAAGCGGTTGGCATTTCCGGTGCAGGTTCTTTAGATGCAAGAGCATGAAAAGAGTCAATCATCTTTACTAATAGTCTCAAGAAAGAGCTCAGGTTTCCCAGGGGCTCCCGTTTCCTCTTGGCCCAGTCTGTTGGCGTCTGTGGTGCTATGGTTAAAAGAAATGCTGCATTTCAATGCAGGTTGCTGACAAATGTGTACATGGGCAATTAGTTAGTTTTTAAAATTCAGTAGCAACTTGGAAGAAAAGTAACAGCCTAGACATCGAGGATTCAACCTCGCCAGTGAAAGGCTCAGAGTTAACAGGTCTAAAGATTAACACAGTGATGGGTGTTCGCATGCTGAGGGATATTGATACCATCACGACTGAGCTAGGTAAGAGGCCATTTCAAGAATGGCAGTCAGTGTGATGAGCAGATCAGTTCCTCAATAACATTTTCCTTCATCAGCTCACATCTAATGCTATTTTAAAGCACTGTACACATTTTAGAAAAGCTCTTAGCAGTTACATTTTCAAGGTAAGTGGCGAAGAAAGGGGAAAATAAAGGATGAAATGTAGAAATCACATTACTACAAGTGAGCAAATGTTTTGAGAGAAATACTATCTTATCTTAGTCACTACTGAACCCCTAATTCATGGTCTTACTTCATATTAGTGGGAAAGTCTTTGTGTGGGAGGAGGCAGGAACAAAACTGCTACAATAACACTGCGGGAAAAGTTTGTGATAACAAAAATATTAAGAACAGTCATACAACCAGTAGAAGTTACTTACCTTCGGTAACGATGTATCTGGTAGATACGATTCTAGCCGTAGATTCCTTAACGTAGAATTATCCCCAGGCGTGAGACTGGATTCGGAAATATATTGCCACCGCATCTCTGGGCGCCGGGGGCGGTAGCATGCGACCCCGCCGTGACGTAGTCTGCGGACGTGATGTCAGCGAGGTCACATAAGTCCCACCCCGGCGTGCTGACGTTGGTTTTATTTGGAGAACTTTTCCGCGCCACAACGCGGAGCAATCGCAAACAAAACAGAGTATGGGAACAGTGTGCGAAAAAAAAATCAGTGAAACAGAAAGGGAAGAAGCGAATGGTGAGGAACAGCACCATTAGGGACCATGCTAAGCACTGCGTTACTGAAACTCATGGAAAGGAAAGAGAAGAGCACTGCTCTGAGAAGCAACCCTACAAAGCGAAGGAGATATCCTCCCTGGAGGCAGAAAAAATATGTGAAAAATGTCATGGCAGTAACAAAGTCGGCAACCACAATCTATAACAGTGAAGGGCAACAAGTCCGGAACAGTGGAGTAACGACGAATCACCCCAAGACAACACTATCAAGGAGTGTCATATCCCCCGTAAAAAGATAAGGGCTGAGGCACAGCCAAGAGACCCCAACCCAGAGGATTGCAGAGGAGTCCGAAACCCCAAGCAATGAAAAAAGAAAGAAAGGAGAAGAGTAAGAGTAGGCCCCACACTGGAAGAACCTGGGTGCAGGGATCCAAAAGTACACATGAACCCACCGTCCAATTACCAGAAAAGGAGGAGTGGAACAAATAAACAGATCGAAGCATCCCGCCAAGGAGGAAGAGAAAAGCACCCGCAGAAGACCAAGCTGAAGTGTCCTCGCAGAACGGGGAGGAAGGGCGGTCCGTAAAAGGAATCTGCGGCTAGAATAGTCTACCAGATACATCATTACCGAAGGTAAGTAACTAGTACATCTGACAGAGACTACTAGCCGCAGATTCCTTAACGTAGAATAGATACCCTAGCCATACCCAGAGGGCTGCGAGAGAACCTCACCAGCTTGGAATAACACAGGACCCCAACAGGGGATGTGTCATGGGGACAGGAAGGACGACCCAGCCCCCTCCAAGCAGAAGTAAGCAAGAACAAGGAGAAGGGAAGGCCAGGATACCACAAGCCTACCCGAGGAGCAACGGGTACCCGCCACAAAACCCGAAGGGACAGACCGCACCAAGCGAGTACCAAAGAAAGAAAAGAACCACCCGCAAATCCAAGGAGAAGAGGAGGAACGGAGGCAGAGCCCTCAGGACAACACACAGCGAAGGGGACAGCTGAACGGGTGTCAGCCCCAAGGCAGGAACGGCCCCACAGCCAACAAGCTCAGACATAAGAAGGAAGACAGGCACGCAAAGCATGAGACAGGAGCACACGGTTACACCCAGAGGCCCATAGCAACCAGGGGTGCGCAGCACACAGCTGGTAAATACTATGGAGTAGCGTGCCCTAGAACAAGCCGAGCGCAAGATAGAGGCAAGGGAACCCCAGAACAAGCCCTAGAGAAGGACCATCCCAGTAGCACCACCCGGCCCACGAAGAGAAGTGGGATCGGCCATAAGATAAAAAAAAGGAGAAGAGGGGTCCCCCCCCCCCCCTCCCCCAAGAAGCAGCAGGGGATGGGGAAGCGGCCCCCGGGAAGTGACACATTTAGTACAGACCGAAAGCCGGAAACCAGAACACAGGAGAACACCAGGAATAATCTAACCCCCCTGGAACACAAGGCAGAGGCCCAGGCCGAAACATCGTATAACAAGGTGGAAAAACCAAGATATGACGCCGTAGACAGCATGACTAAAGTCGGTCTGGCGATCCAGAGGCTGAAGAGGGAAGGTAAAACGCACAGAAGCAGATATACTGCAGGAACAAAGGGCAAAATGGATGACAGGTGAGCCCTGTAGAAGAAGGATACTGAGCGAGACAGAACCTGGAGCAGCGCAAGCTGCGCTAAGGCGGAAGAAAAAGATTCCGCACCAAGCGGTATACAGTGACGCCAAGAAAACGCGCGGAACCCGAGAAGGTATCTACACCCGCCCAGCTTAGGAAAGAGCTATACAATAGCAAACAAGTACCCCACCTAGGGTATGACACGTCCCCAAAGAAAACAGGGAAACACCTCTTCGGGAAATCCGCAGCAGAGGTCAAGAACATAAAAGACCTGTGGATAACATACCAAGCAGCCAAAAAATACACAGATGGTCCAACCTAAGGACCTATGCAGCTTCAATAACAGCCAAACATTACGCACCACAAAGCTGAAGGGCTGAACCAGCATCCAAAGGAACATAGGGGCCAACCTAAGGACCCTGAAGGCATTCCAAGCCACACAGCACACAGACGGGCCAACCGAAACACTAGGCCCAAAGAGAAAGGTGGGATAAATACCTCCCATAAGACACCCGAGGACCGACAAGCCGAAGCTTACGGAGGGGGAGGAGGACAGCGCCCCGCAAGGAGTCGTTGAATAGCGGAGTCCACGTGGGTGTTAAACAGAATCCCATCAAAAGGCAGGTCGACAAGACGCGCCTCAATATTCTCCGGAAAGACGCTATCCCGCAACCAAGCATGGCGGCGGAGGGCCACAGAACTCGCTAAAGCACGGGCGAGAGAATCAGAGACATCCAAGGCCGAACGGAGAATAAATACAGCCAACTCCCGACCATCCCACACATGGTGCCGCAGATCAGCGCGGGCACAGTCGTGGGAGGTACGAGACAGAAGGGACTCCGCGGAATCCACATGTCAGAAGTAGCCCTGGCCAACACACATTGGGTTGAGTGCGTGCAGAGCAGCACAAGTGGAAGCGCAAATGTAACGCCCCCAGGAGTCCTACCACCAGGCCTCCCATGACGGAGAGAGCAACACCGAAGGCAAGGAAGAAACATTAGTCTGCAGGACAGGGCCTTGGGCAGCCGGGTGGGAAAAAAGGCAGACTGGATCGTGCGGGGCAGGACGGTGGCGGTGAAGGAGCAGCTGAGGCACCGGATCCCCCGTAGAACGCGCCCTGGAAGCCGCCGAGGAAAATGCAACGATACGGCGTCCAGTCTCCGGTGAAGAGGAGACTACAATCCGGAGGGCCATCCGGAGAAGAGCAGACAATCTGACGTCGGGACGGCGCCGGGGAGTCCGCTACAGGCACTGGTTTGTTCTCGATCGGCGCCAAAGTGTCCACCAGGGGTGCAGAGTCGACCACCACCACGTGCCTCATCGGAGAAGGGGGCGGGGGTCGGAGCCGAAGTGGTCAAGGAACGGCGCCGAAAAGGAGTCGGCTCTACCTCAGACGAGGCAGCCGCCTGCACAGAGGACCAAGAGGGGCTCAGGTAGGCACCCCGGGTCCCGGCCTCCACCCGCGGCACCGCCAGGGCGGAATGCCATAGTCGCCAGACATTTGTCAGCTCGGCCTCCGGTAAGACAGTGCACTGCCCAGAATCGAGGGGGACTCAGGGACGAGCTGTGAGTCCCGGCGACCTCCTGCGACACCACAGGGAACCTTGCGGGGTTTTGCAGTGAAGCAGGGACACCGTGGGACGAAGAGGTGAACCCCTTAGGCCGCACCTAGACGACACCACACCTCCAAAACCTGAAGCCGAACTCGTCGGCGCTGGGGGCGAAGCCGCCGGCGAGTCAGCAGAAGGCCCCGCGCATGACAAGGGATCCTCTGACGTCTCAGGGAAAGGAGGGGGGCCCAAAGAAGCCTGCAGAGCCGTAGCATAGGCCTTCATTTGGGTCCTTGTCGCCCCAAAGCCAGGAAACGGCAGATAGGGTGGCAACGGCCTAGGGTGCACGTTCCGAGAGGAACCCACGCACTCTACAGAAGGAGGACAGTGCCTCTGTGGCAAGCCGCAGGACTTGCGGGCGAGCGAGCAACGCCCGTGGGGCCTCGGATAAGGACGATGCCGCAGCCTGAATTGTCGGCGTCTGGACCCTTCCGAGGTAGGAGACGGACACTGTGACGAGACCAATCTGGACAAGCGGGCCGAAAGCAATTTCATCCGGTGCTTGAGATGCTGACAAGCTTCGCAGTCCGTAGAATCATGGTGCTCGGCCAAACGCCACATACAAATAGGGTGAGGGTCCATCGCAGACATCTCACGTGCACAAGTAGCACACGTCTTGAAACCCAAAGGCATTGCACATAGTTTCCAACGTAAAGGCGTTAAGAGGCCTGAAAACAGTTCAAGGGAACTCACTCCGGATCCGCGTTGCACATGGCAAAGAAGAGAACTGATGTCAGCGCGCCGGGGTGGGACTTATGGGACCTCGGTGATGTCACGTCCACGGACGAAGTCAAGGCAGGGTTGCGTGGTACTGCCCCTGGCGCGCAGAGATGCTGTGGCAAAAATGTTCCGAATCCAGTCTCACGCCTGGGGATAATTCTGCGGCTAGTAGTCTATCAGATAGCCATCCTGTATGTGAAAATGTTCGCCACTGTCGTAACTTGCAAAAGTCTGGTTGCAGGCCTCAATTCGCAGTCCCTTGGCTAGTGTAATCACCATTGCTCTGTCCTGCAAGCTAAACTGCTTGCAGCAAGTTTAGCAGGAGAGCAACAGACACTATTCAAGGGACTGTGTTGAGGCCTTCTACTCGATTCTGATGAACGCCATCTATAAGTAACCCCCCCCCCCTCCGAGGTTTTTTTAATCTTTGCACTTATCACTAAACACTCCGATACCCCGATCCACACCTGTCCTAGCTCACACCCGAACTGCTGGCTATAGAGTGGGAGGAGGGACCCCATGATGAAGCATGCCACCATATGGTGAGTGAGGGTGATGGTCCCCCCCGTGCACCCCCCCCCCAAAAAAAAAGGATCAGGAGAATGATGCCCAAGTTTAGTGACTGTATCAATGTGTGAACCCCTAGATTGGATGTTTTTCTGTTGTAGTTCAATGACTGATTGGGAGTAATGCTTAGTATCTTTAAATACTACCACATGATACCCTTTGGTGGTGTGAACAGCAGGTAAGTTTGTCAGAGGAAAGTTGGGAATGGGTGGATGTTTAGTCATAAGGCTTTCCAACAATTTTTCAATTTCCAAAAATGATGTCCTGTCCTCAAACAAAGACCTGGAAATCACAGAAGGAAAATGTGGACAAGTCAATAATGGTGCAAGATAAACGTCTGGAAAAGCTCTTGATTTGCCTTTCTGTAGAAATGCCACATTTTCTTGAGAACACTGGTAGATAAAGGGGTCAAAACAAGATCACTACATCTGGTCTACCAAGAAATATAACAAATAGATTGCATCCTTTAGTTGTTTCTTGGTTTGAATGCTTGCATATTTAAACAGTTGGGTTGGCAGTTTGTGAAGTCTTGGTTACTGCACGGTTATAGGAGGAAAGTAATGCTTTTGGATCAACAGTGCAGTACAGATTTCTAGCTTGGCCACCTTTACCAGCTCACATGACAACTTTAACTACACAAGATCTCCATGCAAGACCCTAGGGTTAATAATGGTTAGGCTAATGCACAACACACTTAGTGGACTCGCACAATGTACATACTGACTTAACATTGAAGGAATCAAGTCTGTTGATAACTAGCTGAGCTTCAAGGAGGAAACCAGAATGTGCAACCTGCATGGCTTAAATGCATGGGAGATTCCACTTAAAATACCACTAACCGGCTTGAAGCAGAGGACATGTTGGTATACCTGCTATTTAGTCTCTATACTGCATAGCTCAATAAGGTTTGCAAGCAGTACAGTCTTAATTGCCAAAACCTGGACAGCAGCATATTCAAATCATGCAATAGAGATTTTCTAGTTTCACTTGATAGAACAAGCATAGGCCTACAAAGGATGCTGCATAAACTGGTTTGAAATAAATTGATCCACCCAGTCGCCAACAGTATAAAAACAGAAATTAGCTACTATAGCAAGAATCCTCAGTTATGGTACAGGGGAGAAATGCTGCCAGACAGACCTCAAATATAATTATCTTGCACTATAAATGTTGGATTCTGGTTCATCTCATTGTCATCTAGCCACCATGAACAGCAGGTCACACTTTTATTACTATGTCGATCTGCACCACCGTAGTCAGTCCCAATTAAATATTAAAACAAATAAAACCCAACTTTCAATATCATACAATGGAATAAAGTTAAAAAATGTGCCCTTCTCCTAAAACACGGAACAGGCCCACATACGCTAGGAATTTGGATTTATTGGACAGGAACTGGGATGTAAGGCTGTTTTTTTTTTTTTTTAAAGCAAAGTTATCAGATTAAAAATGCCACTCGAGTTCTGTGATCAGTTAAGGGGTATCTTCTAAATCCAGGAAAAGATTGAGACTGAAGTAGGTTGTCTAGTTGGCTCACAACATCTATTAAAGATTTAGATATCAAGGCGACATGTGATTTGAATATAACATGCTCTGCTTTTAGGTCTTTAGTCAAGACTCAATTAATTAGTAAATCACTTATCAAAGATTTTGTAAAGGTTAAATGTAGACTACTTGACGGCTTCATATAAGGTACTGAGATGCATTTATTCAGTCCGCACATGTTGGTTGCATACTATATAGATATAAAAGAACGTCTCTGGGGCACACGGTACGCTGCTGTCCAAAAAAGCACAGATATTTACTTAAGTATTTTGTAGTCAATAGTATTGTTTCTTTAAAGCTGATTTCTTGTTCTAAATACAGCTAGACCTCAATAACATCAACTGTACATAAATGGGGCTAACGTCCTATTTTGGTTTGCGTTTGTACTCTCCCCTACAAGCTCGTAGGAGCACACATACCCATGCAAATGAGAAACCGATGAAACACCACAATCACATTATTCATATGTATAAATGAAGAAAAACACAACCCTTACCTTTTGTTTTTGGAGGATATTTACTGCTGTAAGGTGAGAAGTTTATGCACTCGACCACAACAAGGAGGCTTTGAACAATGCAATCCAGCGTAGAAAAGTTCTGAAGGGGAAAAAAAAAATAATAAATAAAGGCCAAATTAGTAAGCCATGTGCAAATTTAGTCACACTTTGGGTGAAAAGGGTGGCACTTGCAACCAATTTCCAAATCAATAACATCTTTTCCATAACGTGCAACATTTGTTATTTGGGGGAGAAGAAAAAAAAAAATCACTAGTTTTGCAAGTTAAAAAAAACAACAACAAAAAAAAAACAGTTGCATTGTATCTTTATGTCAAGTAGATGCGTGCTGTTCTCTATTTGGGAGGATCCCAGTACTGACTAAAGCTTCAATCCGAATGCATCTGGTGGAGACAAATATAAAGACTAAACTATCTATTAGTACCATAAATGCAATGTTATATATGGCTCGCATTGAAAGCCATTAGTGTGAATAACCAAATCTGAATCCAGAGCTGCAGCTAGGATGTAGCAGCAGTGGAAAAAGGAAGTGGCTTTTCCAATGCTGTGCTATCATCCAGGAAAGCACTCAGTTCTACTATGGTCACCTGCCTTGCCTGGGTCTCCAGAGACCAAAAGGAGATTTGTAAATGGTGGCTGGAGGTCTCTGCCTCCTCTAGACTGTCGGGTCTCTACACAACAAAGGGAGGCAGGAGGAATACAGTCAACACTGACGCCTGCAGTGGGACTAGCATGTTGCTTTCCGCGCAGTGACAGCTTTCTACTCTCAATGTGAGATTTTGTGACTACTGCTTTGGGACGGAGCACAGAGTGCTGTGGATGGGTGGCAGGATACTGTAAGAAAGTGCCCTGTTTTGGCATGGCTGCCCCCACTTTTTGCTAAACTGCTGATGTATTTTGACCGAGTGTGCCCTGGACTCCTGCCAAACAGGTACAAAACAAATTGGCACACTCTGGCCACAGATCAGCCCTTTGTAAATTGTACCACAGGTACCAAAGGCACTGTGGCCAGGGAAGGCCCCTAGGGGCTTCAGCACTTATTGTGCCACCCTTAGAGGCCCTGTACCTTTACACACTGCCTTAGGAGGCAGTGTGTTTTGGTGCAGAACAAAGTGAAGAGTCGACATGGCACACATTCCTGTGTGCCATGCCTACAAGCCACTGCCGTGGCATAGATCAGCCAACCCTTTACCTGAGTGCACTATACCAGTGATGAGTGTACAGGTGCATGAGCCCTGTACACCTACAGTGCCTAAGCCAATTATTAGACACCAAGTGCAGTAATGCCATAAAGAGTATATGGTGGTGGGAGTTTGTCATTACAAACCCCACGATACCATAATGGCTTTACTGAAAACTGGGAAGTTTGTTATCAAACGTCTCAGCACATTAAACCCACACTGATGGGATTTATTGAAAAATGCACACAGACGGCATCTTCGAGATGCCCCCTGAAAAATGACTAAACATTAGTGTTCAGGCTGAGTGGCTGCTCCCCAGCTGCCACGACCAAGCATGTTTCTGGACCCCTAGGTCTACAGCCTACTGCTCTCGGGGGTCTGAAACAATGCACATCTTGGGACGAGGTGCCAAGCCTCCTACCCCAGGATGGGCAGGCTCCACGAAGGGGAAGCTTCAAAAGCTTGCCACCTTTGTGAGTTTCCCCAGGCCTTTTGCTGCTTGCAGCAACTGGCCCCCACCGGTTCTGACCCCCACTTTGGGTGGGAGAATCGGCAGAAAAATCAAATGATGAGGGGAGGTGTGCCTACCTTTGCCAACCCCACTCCTCCGGTGGGAGACTCAAGGTGAAACAACTCAGTCCCCGCCATCTTGCAGATGGGGGGACCCAGCCAACCAGAGGGAGGCATATGCCTCCTTCCACTGGAGGATGGCATAATAGAAGGTGTACTAACCCCAAGGGAGGGACCCATTGGTCTCAACCTTTACCTGTAAAGCCCCTAAATCTAGAATTTAGGGACACCCCTGAACCTTTCCTCAGACAAGATTAGACTAATAAGACGGACCGAAGAAGCAATGCCAATGCTAATAGGACACCCATTGACTTGGCCCCAGCCCTACCCGCCTGTCTCCACCTCGAACCTACAGAATCGAAATCCTGGTGTGTCCTGCAGCCAGCAACCTCAAGAACGCCGAGGACCTGTCCTGCCTTCCAAAGAATAGACTATCTCCCATGAGCACTGGACTGCACCAGTCTCCCAGGTCTGGACTTAGTGGCCCAACACCACAAGGTGGTCTCCCTGGCGATCCGGACCTGAGATCTGGTGATCTCTGACATGCCTCAATCTCCCAGCGACACGTGCAGCCTCTTTCTGTAGGGTCCCCCCTGACCACAACCGGAGCTGGTAAGGAAAACCTGATGCCTAAAGACACCCCTGCACCCGAACTCCAAACGGCCTTGGGTGGCCCAAGCGATGGTGTCTCAGCATCCCAACTTACCAATCCAACCAGTGGTCACCTCCAGAAGATCTTCGAACCCGAGCCTGCAGTCTTTGTTGAAATCGGGGAATCCCCATCGAAATCAACAGGGCACCAGACCGCAAACCAGCACCCTCTGCGGGTGAACTTTGTGTACTCAACAGTATCCTCTTTGCCCTGAGCCCAACACCAGGAGCTTTGCTCCCACAACCTTGTGGCCTGCTCGTGAGCAGCCATCAACCTGAGGCCCCCTATCACCCCATTGGATAACACTGGGCCTCAACACTCTGCACCCCGGCCGCCAATGTGCCGCCGAGGGTGCTTTGAGAGTGCATCCTTCACCCTGAGGGAACCTTTGTTCTAACCCCAGAAATTCAACCCCAAAGACTGAGTACTTACCTGTTAACCAATAACAGGTATTCTCTCCATAACAATACATTGACTGTCTTCCCTAGAAAAATGTTCTAAGTGTGTAGTTTATTTGTATGAAAACATGAAAAACTGCAACTGTGCAAAACTAATTTTACTTACCTTTACTGTAGGAAATGTTCCAGTGTGATATCTAGGCATATCACACTGGGTAGAAAAAGTAACTTAAAGTAATCTAAAAAGTAACTGGAAAGTAATCTGTACAGCAATTTGAAATCCTTGACTTACCTGTATTTCAAACAACTGCATTTGAAATTGCAATCAATTGTAAACCTTGCATAATATTTTTCAAAGCATTTATTTCACTTACCTCTGCCAGGCTTGGGTTGGTTCTAGAAATAAACTTAATATTTTTATAAAAATATCTGAAGTTCAGTCTTTTAGTGTGCGCACAATCATTTGCTGATTGAGTGTGTACAACAAATGCTGTGATAAAGCCTTACTGCTCGCCCACACAACCACAAATAGAGTAAAGGGCTATCTACTTTTACCTCTGCCTCCCTTTATGGTTCCACTGGACTGTGTACACTACCTCATTTTAGTATAGTATATACTGAGCCAGCTTCCTACAGATACCATATAGAGTTTTTAGGTAGAGCCTTGGCAGTGAGCATGCGCGGTCTCTCGACATGCTGTAACTTCTTCTGTGGGCTTTCACCACGCCCATCACTTTCATTTGTTGCTTGGCATGCCTATCAAAATTCCTTTGATTTCTTTGGTAAATTCTTTACCTTTGTCCCGCCTTTTGGTTGTTTTGTTCCACCCTGGAGACTGACCCTTTTACATGGACCAGTTCATTACTGGCCATTTTTCATTTATGTAGGTTTGTGCAATACTTTTTCTTGCCTCGGCTTGCACACAACTACTTTGAAAACAAACAGAGCACTAACCTTTCTTAAATGCCACGGGCTTGCTGAACAGCTCATTCACACAAAGGAAACAGAAAATACTTTACAGCCAGTGGCTAAATGGGGCTGACCCAAAGCCCCCTCTCTGCACTACCTATAAGCAAAATATTGGTAATATCAGAGTACCTATAAAGGCAAAGCTGTGTAGCAAGATCTAAAACTATACTTTAAAAAAAAAAAAAAGAAACTAAATACAATCTTTATTAACGTAAAATTAAATGCCCCCTCTGGGAGTTCGGTTCCTTGTAGTCTGTTCATAGGCTTCCTGTCACCCACACACCGAGTCCAGCACCGGCCCTTCTACCTGCAACACCAATTATGCATCGCACATTATGGGACTATCTTCACAATTGTATGATCCTCATCTTTTTTGTCAGCATTCCGAACAAAAGATGTGTCTTACATTAAAGCTTCACTTGTTTTACTTTACCCTGCTACTCTCAAACAGGTTCATTGCTGGTGCTTAGATTTCAATTAGACACAAAGTTCTTTATTCAAGAAATCATAGTAATGGGATAAACGGAAGATTAAAGACTCACTGTCAGGTAACAATGACAAATATGTTTACCTTCGGCTTCATACCAAACGAAAGCAAAACTTGACCCGAGCAGCTCAATCAATAGCAAAGCCAGCTATTCTCTCCTTACATACATTATAGCAAAGTATTATCTTCACTGAGCTTTGAAATATAAATGCTACAAGCAGCACTTAAGGAACTAAAATCCTGCCTCCATAGCTTTCAAAGTGCCGTCTCGATTAACTGGCTGTGCCCCAGCCCTACTGCTGTCTTGCATATTCTCAGCATTTCATTTCAGGCTCATTTTGTTGGTGTTGCCGCAGAGCAATCTTTGAAGGAAGTCTAGTGCAGGTGAATGATTTGCACTGGCAACGTTTCTTTCAAAATTTCAGTATATTTTTGTAGGCCTGCTGTGCCTGGGATACTGGCCTTCCCTTTAGATTTATATTTTATGTTCTCCAATTGTTTTGCATATTGCTCAAGTTTGCAAAAAGTAAATCCAATCAAATTTATCTTTATTCGGTTTTCATGATAGATAAAACCATAAAAGTACAATGTAAAAACAGTAGTTAAGAACGATTATTCCCAATCTCATTGTGCAAAAAAAATACAATACAATTAACAAATTCAATAGTTTCATTTTTTAGCACCATAAGCCAGCAGGAAGATATCAATAAACAAATAAAAGATAGAAACACATTCATTCTACACGTTTTTAAAACTATTTAATAAATATTTTCTATACCTAATGGGGGTTTTCAAAAAAAGTGCAATATTTCTAGCAAAACATTCTGCCTCTAAACATTGCAATGCAAGATAGGCTGGACGACATTGCCTCAAGCCACAGATCTGTAAGATAGGTTTAATCCATTTCTCTCAATTTTTTATAATATTTACAGAACAGGACCACATGCATCGACTTTTGGGGCGATACCTCGTCACAGGGGCAATTTGGTAAATCTTTGGGCCAGTCGTTCATTTTTGGGAAGCTAACCAAACGATGGAAAACATTTAGCCTGAAGCGTGTTAGCACAAATTTATCATGCCCACTTAAAGTGAATATTAAGTAAGGTTGAATATTAAGGCTGGTTCGCATCATTAAGTTGTTTTGGACTGTTCGCTTGGATGCCTCCACCGCAAATCTAAGTTCCTCCATGTGGCTCATTGTTTTTTGAAGATTTTCCTGGGGATTTGAGTTAACATAACAGGATTTTATAATCGTTTAATAACCCCATCTCAGACAGGAAGTTTTTAACATACCTGAGCCACCCGATCTGAAGAGCGCTCTAGGCCCAAGAGATCCTTCAGCACCTCCCGGTTAAATGATGTTTTTGGACAACACCAAATACGGTGCCATAATAGAACCGGTTGGACTTTTATGGTGTCTGTAATGTAAGGTACTCCCAGTTCCATGTGGCACAAGAACGTAGAGGTGACTTGTGGGACAGCCAGTAAATATCTAAAAAAGGCATTCTCAACTTTCTGAAGTTCGTCCACTACTCCATATCCCCAGACTCCTGCCCCGTATATCGCTGTGCTGACACATTTAGTTTGGTATAGTTGGAGCATCTCCATTGGCGGTCTCTTGCCCAGCCTCTGCGAGAAATTAACCAGAGCTGCTGTTCTCATAAATAATAGCTTCCTGGCTTATGGCTTGGCGCCATAAGCCTTTATTTTCAATTAGGTTACCTAGATACGGATACGTTTTGGTGAACTCCACCCTTTTGTTTTCAATAAAGATATCCTTCTGTTTGGTGCTACCTGTCCCACAGCTCATTATGAAAGTTTTCCTGATGTTTATTTTTAGTTCTACAATTGCCATATATTTATGGTAAATATTCAGGGCGCGTTGTAACCCTCTCGGGGTGCGAGCCATAATCACGGCATCGTCCGCGTATAGTAGGGCACAAAGACATTACCTAACAAGAGTGTAGATGGGGATAAATGAATGAAGGGGATAATGTGCACCTTAGGATTCCAGGTGACAAAATGAGCTTCATTTCCGTTGTCTGTTGTAAAGTGACTCTTTCTATATCATCATCCCCCCAAACCTTGGATTGATGTTGCTGGTTTTTCGACTCTAGTGCGCTGGGCCCTACTGTTCAGGTGCAAGTGCTCCGACTCCCTCGAAGTCGTGTACTATTGGCTAATACTAGATTGGCTTACTTAACTTACCTATACGTCTCTAGCACATGGTACAAGGGGTACCCTGAGCTAGTAAGCTTAATGCCACTAGTGGACTGCAGCACTTAATTGTGCCATCAATACAGTGACAAGGTGAAAACTTATGTCAAGGACTCCCGTCACAGCCTATCTTGTGTGTGTGTCAATGACAATATTTTTTTTATATGTGGATCGTGATTTGGGACTTCGGTCAGTCACATTTTTAATTCCTTGACAAATGTGACTGGTGGAAAAAGAGCCCAGAAAGATTACAACATCTTAAAAATTGTAAATTACTTCAGATTCACAATTTCTACGTAGTGGACATAGAATCCATAACCATAGGGTCCTTCCTCAGAGGAGTAGAAACCCAGGAAGGGCTGACCTAACTGACTGGACTAAGAGTGGTTGGGTTACTTGTAACCAAGTCCACTTCCTCCACAACTCCAATCCCACTTCCTTCCATTAGCCAAGTTTAAGTCAAACCTTTGCATCATCTTGAAGTCTGAGAAAACAATCTTAGGACCATAAAAATGGTTTTACCACCAGGCCACCAATTTTATGCCCAGTTTACCTGGTCAGAACAGTGACTTTCACCATCATGTTTTCACACGGGCACTAAAGTTGCACCCTTTAGCTCCTAGTCAAGTAGAGAACAAAAGCCTCCCTCCACCCCCTTGACTATCAGATAATCATTCTATCTGACAAAACTGCAGCTTCAATGAGCCAAGAAGATACTCAAGGCTGACCTATCGAAACTCTAGCGTGACAGTGATCCAAACACTTGCAGCGTAAGAGCATACACTGACAAAGAAAAGTTTAATTGAAGACAAAGTGCTCTAACTAAAACCAGGAAATACGACAACGGGATACAAGCACTACTGCAACGTACATGCAGAATCACTAGAAAGAACATGGATTCGGGTTTAGAGGGGCTAGAGCAGCAAATAAAACATTTACTGAAAATGAATTTCAAGAGAAATCTGCAGGTAAAAGATACAATACATCATGCACTTGAACTTATGGAGTAGTTAAATATCCAAACTCAATTCATGAAACCACCTACCAGATTCTATTTTTAGAACGCTTCCATGAAGCGTTCCCACACACATTTTAGAGCATTTATTTGAGAAATTAAATATTAAAAACTTACTGTCAAGATTTCTTCCCCAAGCCCTGCCAGTATCTTCATGCACAGCTCCTCACAGCACACATTCTCTTCAGTTGTAGTCACCAACGCTGCACAACGGGCAAATGCCTTGTACAAGTCAGACCAGGTACGAAGCAAGGATTTCATCGAAGGCTACAACAAAATAGCCGCAAGGAAAGATCTGAATTCAACTGCAAAAGGAGGACTTCTAACAACTGAAAACATTTTTTAAAACATGCTATTCGACTCATGAAGTCAGCAGCATGTTACTACATACATTTCTACCCCTTTTTAACTATTCATGTAATTAACATATGCGGTACATAAAGCAAAAGAAATAACAGCACAGTTCATACTTGATCTCCAGGCATGGCTGAATCCCTATTAAATAAACATGATTTGATGATTTTAAAACACCGCCTTCCATTGTTTGTTCCATTTACCAGGATGTTACTTTATTTTTCTAGCAACACAGAGTAAATTTAACGGAAAGGCCTACAAAAAGGCATATCTTTACCAAGGAAATCACACCACCAACAGCAAATTTCAATTTAGGTTTCAGCAGGCAAAAAAAAAAACTGGGAAAAAAAGCTTGAAATTTTGAAAATTGTGTTAGTCAGTTGTCGTGGACCAGAGCCTGGAAGTTCAGGTGAAAAGAATTGATCAGCTGGGCTGGCACGTCAAATCAATCAATCATAGGCATTTGTATAGCGCACTGCTCACCCGGAGGGTCTCAAGGCGGGGGGGGGGGGCGGGGGAGGGGGGGGACGCTACTGCTCGAACAGCCAGGTCTTGAGTTGCTTCCTGAAGGCGAGATGGTCTTGCGTTGTCCGGAGGTGGATGGGGAGGGAGTTCCATGTCTTGACTGCCAGGTAGGAGAAGGATCTTCCTCCAGCGGTGGCTCTGCGGATGCGGGGGACGGTGGCGAGAGTGAGGCTGGCGGAGCGGAGCTGGCGGGTGGGCTTGTGGAAGGTCAGGCGGCTGTTGAGGAACTTGGGGCCCAGGTCGTGGAGGGCCTTGTGCGCGTGGGGGATTCTTTTTTTGACGGGGAGCCAGTGCAGGTCTCTCAGGTGTCCGGAGATGTGGCTGTGTCGGGGATGTCCAGGATGAGTCGTGCTGAGGCGTTCTGGATCCGTTGGAGTTTCTTCTGGAGTTTGGCGGCGGTGCCGGCGTAGAGGGCGTTCCCGTAGTCCAGCAGACTGGTGACGAGGGCCTGGGTGACCGTCTTCCTGGTCTCGGTGGGGATCCACCGGAAGATCTTTCGAAGCATGCGCAGGGTGTTGAAGCATGAAGAAGAGACGGCGTTGACTTGTCTGGTCATCGAGAGGGAGGAGTCCAGGATAAAGCCTAGGTTGCGTGCGTGGTCCGTTGGCTTGGGGGTGGCTCCCAGGGCGGGGGGCCACCAGGAGTCGTCCCAGGCAGAGGGTGATGATCCCAGGATGAGGACCTCCGTCTTGTCTGAGTTCAGTTTCAGGCGGCTGTTCTTCATCCATTCGGCGACGTCTTTCATCCCTTCGTGTAGGCTGGCTCTGGCGGCGTCCGGGTCGCTGGTGAGGGAGAGGATCAGCTGGGTGTCGTCGGCGTAGGTGATGATCTTGAGGTTGTGTTGACGTGCGATGGTTGCGAGGGGGCTCATGTAAACGTTGAAGAGGGTGGGGCTGAGCGATGACCCTTGTGGAACGCCGCAGATGACTTCGGTGGCCGCTGACCGGAACGGGGGGAGGCGGACTCTCTGGGTTCTTCCGGCGAGGAATGAGGTGATCCACTCCAGGGTCTTCTCCTGGATGCCGGTGATGTTCAGGCGCTGTACCAGGGTGCGGTGGCAGACAGTGTTGAATGCTGCGGAGAGGTCCAGGAGGATGAGGGCCGCAGTTTCCCCGTTGTCCATTAGGGATCTGATGTCGTCTGTGGCTGCGATGAGGGCGGTCTCCGTGCTGTGGTTGGCTCGGAAGCCAGATTGCGAGTGGTCGAGGGATCCGTTGGTCTCGAGGAAGGCGGCTAGCGGTCTGTTGACGGTCTTCGATGACTTTGGCAGGAAACGGGAGGAGCGAGATGGGGCGGTAGTTCTTGAGGTCAGAGGGGTCTGCAGTTGGTTTCTTCAGCAGGGCACTGATCTCGGCGTGTTTCCAGCACTCCGGGAAGGTGGCGGTGTTGAAGGAGGTGTTGATGATGTCGCGGAGGTGGGGTGCGATGATGTGGTCGGCCGTGTTGAAGATGTGGTGTGGGCAGGGGTCCGTAGGGGATCCGGAGTGGATGGTGTTCATTGTGCGTGTTGTGTCTTTGGTGCTGACTGGGGTCCAGGTGCGGAGGGTGGCGGTGGGGGGCATCGGTTCGGTGGTGGGGTTCGTGGTTGGTGGGCCGAAGCTGTTGTGAATGTTGGCGATCTTGTCGTGGAAGAATGCTGCCAGGGAGTTGCAGAGGTCTTGCGAGGGAGTGATGTCATTGTTTCTGGCGTCTGGGTTGGAGAGCTCTGACGATGCTGAAGAGTTCCTTGCTGTTGTGGGTGTTGTTGTCCAGTCGTTCCTTGAAGGCTGTCTTCTTTGTGGCGCGGATCAGTTGGTGGTGTTTGCGGGTGGCGTGTTTGAGGGCCGTCCTGTTGTCTGTGGTCTGGTTGGTGCGCCAGGTGTTCTCCAGGGAGCGGCAGTTCTTCTTGGAGGTGATGAGCTCGTCGGTGAACCAGGAGGCTTTCTTGCTGCCGCGTCTTCTGGGGGGGTTCTTCAGTGGTGCGAGGGAGTCTGCGCAGTTGGTGATCCACTGTGTGAGGTTGTGGGCGGCTTCGTTGGGGTCCGTTGAGCTGGTGGGGGTGGGGGGTTCTGGCTGAGGAAGGTGGGTGAGCTGGTCGCCGGTGATCTTGTTCCAGCTCCTGCGGGGGGCTTGTTGAGGGTGGTGGTGTGTCGTCGTTTTACTGAAGCTGAAGTGGACGCAGCTGTGGTCAGTCCACTGGAGATTGGTGGAGTGGCTGAAGGTGACGTATTTGCTGGATGAGAAGACTGGGTCAAGCGTGTGGCCGGCATAGTGGGTAGGGGTGGTTACCAGTTGCTTGAGTCCGAGGTTGGCCAGGTTGTCCAGCAGAGCAGTGGTGTTGCGGTCCTTGTTGTCCTCCAGGTGGAAGTTGAGGTCACCCAGGAGGATGTAGTCGGTGGAATTGATGGCGAAGTCTGTGATGTCTTCGCTGAACTGTGTGCGTGGTCCCGGTGGTCTGCAGACGAGGGTGCCTCTGAGCGTGGTCTTGGGGTCGGTGTGTATCTGGAAGTGGAGGTGTTCGGCGGAGGTGAAGGTGTTATCGGAGTTGGTCGTGATGCGGATGGTGTTCTTGTGGATGATGGCGATGCCTCCTCCTGTCTGGTTGACGCGGTCCTTCCTGGTGATTTTGTAGCCTTCCGGGACGGCGATGGCGACGTCTGGCGCTGAGGAGGCGTTCATCCAGGTTTCCGTCAGGAAGGCGATGTCTGGTGCTGTCGAGTCGAGGAGGTTCCAGAGTTCGACGGCATGCCTGTGAACGGAGCAGGTGTTGAGCAGGATGCACATCAGGTGCTTGTTGCTGGGGCTCGGTTTAGCAGGTGCGGTGTTGGGTCGGAGGCCGGCGGCAGGTCAGGCAGGTGAATGGTCCGTGGGTGCGTCTCGGGGTGGCTCAGTAGCAGGCGGTGTTTCGGCCGGCGTTGAGTGCGTGGAGGGTTTTGGCGTCGTAGATGTGCAGGGTGTGCTGGTGAGGGCTAGGACCAGGGGGTCTGGCACTGGGCACGGTCCAGGCGCGGACGGGCTTACCTTTGGCGCTCAATCGGCGCTCCAGCTGCGCGCGTCCGCTGCGCTGTCGCTCTGGAGGAGTCATAAGTAAGGAGCCGGGAGGGAGGAGCAGCTGGGTGGCGGGAGCGGGGCGGTGAATGGAATCACAGGGGGGGCGGGGCTGCAGGGAGGCAGCGGCGGGAAATTCCAAGAAGCAGCGGGCAGCGGGCAATTCCCAGGAGCAGTGGGAAATTCCCAGGAGCAGCGGGCAGCGAGCGAAGGAATCTGCAGGCAGGAGGCGGCAAAGGCAGGCAGGAGCGGCAGCAGTGAGTGGGGCGACCAAGCCCTGTGTCAAAGGCACTCATGGTTCTCATTTAGACTTGCGAGGGGTGAGGCAGGGGTAAAACAAGACAGCTGGACCACTCTCGGTGCTGGCCTCTGCAATTCAGACTATAAGGTTTTCTGTATGGGTGACTTACATATACTGCATGAAGTGTCTGTGGGCGGGACATACAGGGTGTGTGCCATGTGTTTTCACATTTGTCTGCACCACAATGGCAGTCTGCACAAGTTTGGTGGCAGGTACCTTAGGGTGGCACAATACTGCCCACTGTTGGCAGCCGAAGTATGCTTGTGATTGCCACTTTAATATGCTACTCCCATTGGATCGAGCATAAAGATACATACATCAGAGAATAGCCATGAGGATAGAGCGACAGACAACTACAACTGCTTAAGGTAAGTCCTGCCAGATCTAGCCTGCTTCGTCTCAAGAAAACCAGAGGGAGGGGGGGGGGGGGGGGGGGGGGCACGGGGGAGTGATCTACAAAACCACGATTACTCTTACAGTAATATTTTAAGTAAATTCAATGCCCCCACTCCCAACTTTGTTGTGATGAAATACTAGTATAATGGAGGTAATGTGGCACATTTAAGGGGGCCACAATTCTCCAAAATGAGATGAAGCCAATTTGCTCAACAGATCCTGTCCTTACAACAAACTGTCATTAAGGGTATCCATTTCAGGCAGTGCTGCAAGAACCACCATGTACAAAGCTCTTGAAAGAGACCCTGCCTTGCACAATGCTTTTCTATAGAAGCATTCAACACAAGCTACATTTAATGGGTTTAACATAAAAATAAAGGGAAAAAAAGGTGCTACAAACACAATTTACTTATTAAATGTCTACCAATTACCGTTTGTTAGGTTTAGAGGACATTTATGAGTGTTTTTATACACACTATAAACGTGGGTTAAAATACACATTGCATGCCTATTACACAGTACAAAACAGCAGAGTTGTTTAGAAGTAATATTATACCACTTCCCTCTATCAGTCAGTGAAAGGAGAGGAAAAATAGGAATACGTAGCATGACCCCGCAATGAAGTGTTCAAGGAAACATCTGTTAAAAAAATACTGTCATACATTTTGAGTAGATCTGATAAACTACGACGGATGTCAGAGTGATAGTCTGACACCCAAATAACTGAATCCGCGTAGCAATTATTTACAGTATGCATGTGCCTTTTAACCAAAAACAAGAAGCTCAAGTTTAATTCCTGTAGCATCAAGAGGACAACATCTATACACAAAACTTAAGTTTAATTTGCCTTTGCACGGATGGGGAAAAACAACAAAACAAAAAGATACTAATTTTAAGATTCTCATCTCACCTGGGGGAACCCCGGCACAGCGTACAGATGGTTTACAGGTAATGTTAATGCGGCATGCATGGCACTGAAGTTATGTTCCAAGGCATCACCTTGATTCACTTCATTTGTCTGTAAAAATACATAAGTTATAAACTAGGTCAACATGAACAGCCATTTTTAAAACTATTTCCAAATATTTTGGATACTGGTTTACTTATTAGGGATCATCAGGTTACACCATGTAGAGATTCAAAGATAAACAAACAAGAAAGGTACAAAGTTATTAGTAGGAACCCCGTTCCCCCAAAAAAGTAGAACAATCCAGTCCACAAGAACCAATCCATTTGAGATGAGATACCATCTACTGCATGTTAAAAGCATATTTAAAGTCATGTGGGTTTCCGTGACCATATAGGGGAAGAGGCTAAATGAAGAGTTCCCTTATAAAGTTGCAGAAAATATTTTTAAATACAAAAGATTAAATGTTATTCCTAACAATATATGGTGAGACTAATGTCATTTCCATTAAACGCCCAAATAATTTAATTATTGCTCTCATTTAAAATGAATAGTATGGTTGTACATATGTGAAATAAGTAATCTTGAGTGTGAAAATAAACATGGCGCTAGTGATTTGTTGCAAAATCCTACGTACTTTAATGCAAGTCACTCACAAACTGTTGTAGTTAAGAAAGTGTAAAATGCAGAGAATTCTGCTTTTATTTAGTCAACTCTAGCAGTTCAATAAAGAATAGGATACCTACCTTGAGTAACATTCTTTCTGGTGGATACCTTAACCGTATTTCTGCCCTTGTGAATCTCTGCAGATGCCAGACTGGAACCGGAACTGGTGCCAGTCTTTAGCAACTGTCCCACCTCAGGAAAGGCAACCTGGAGGTATGTATACGTACCACCCCCTCCGCACTGACGTCAGTTTATTTTGTTTTCTTTACAGAGCCTTCCGATGTGGTGGGGTGCGATATGGCAGTGAGCAATTCTGGTTTGGAATATTATTAATTAACCTAACGTTCATCCACAGGATGTGGAAGAGTGGGGGCCGTGAGGAATCTGTAGTTAAACAAAGCCAGAAAGCGTTTCTGAAAAGTATCTTCTATTGATTGCTACTTTCAACCGCACATTTCTCACTTGGTGAATTGATACCAATACATTTCCCCTTCAGAGATGGGTCTAAGGAGTGGTCTTTAGACAGACTGCCTGCAGGAGTAAGCAGGAAAACGGACCTTCCCTGCAGAAGAGTCAGTGGTGCCTGGGAAAAGTATGGAGGGATGGCCACGTGGCTGCTTGGCAAACACAGGCAAAGCTTTTGCCAAAGGGCCCTCAGGAAAATCCTTTTTGGTCAAGAAATAACAGTTGGTACAGGGATAGCAAGCAGCTAGATTGACTTCCACCACTTCCGAAGGAAGTTTGAAATCACTGATGGGTTCACGCAATCTCCATGCATGGAGCTGTACATTGTGGAGGTTTGGGGTAACACCCTGCTTTGCATTTATGACAGACCCCACATCCACCCCCTTCCACCCCACAAATGCAGCAAAGCAGAGGGCATATTTTTAGTCAGGATTTCACAAAGTCAAACCAATTGAGCCCAGTCTGGAGTTATCAGTACGAGTTGTGCTTGGTCCTGCCTGACCTTCAGGACCCACGGCATGGATAGGAAGCGTACAGGAACTGGAGTCCCATTGAAGCCTGAATGCCTTGTGGAGAGATCCTCGAGAAGGAAACTTTAGAGCACAGAAGGTTGGACAATGTGTATTTTCAGCAGCAACAACCCACAGGACCTTGATGAACCACTGGGGTGCGGACATCACTTGTGGTCAACAAGATGCCTGCAGGGTCAGTCCGCCTAGATGATGAGGGCTGCTGCCTCCCCCCCTTCCCGACGCAACAGCTGTTGCTAAAGCTCCACACAGAGGGCAGAAGAACCCTCCCCACTCTGCTTGTTGCCATACCACACGGTGAACAGGATGTTTGCTACTGGTTGAACTCTTTTGCCCATGAACAAGGACAAAAAGGCCTTTAGAGCTGGCGGATTGTGCACATGAGGATGTTGCTGCTCTGTCCAAGGACCTCATCCACATGGCAGCCACAGTCCAGACAGATGCAGTGTCACTCACCATTGTGAGTTCTGAGATGATAAAGAGAACAGTTTGCTGCATACCAGATGACATCAGACGTCCAACACGGACTGTCTACTTGTGCTACCTCAGAGAAGCAGAGTATGTCTTAAAGGCATCGCCTTTAGTAGGCCCACAGCAATCGCAGATTACATTGCAGGGCCTCCATATGCCAATATGCATGAGGCTATATTACGTAAACAATGGGGCGACCCTGTGTCCCTCAGAACCTGGGTATAAATGATACAAAATACAGTGGTTCTGTCGGGTATATCCAAGCAATTGCTTTGTTTTGTGATTGGATCAAAAAGAAACTAAGTACATTAATCAAAAAAAGGAAAACAGAACTAATCATAAGAAAAGTTGTGTTTAAGAGGACCACATGAAGAAATGACAGTATACAAATCACAATGAAATCAGATTTGTAGGGTGGCAGAATGTTCTTTATATATAAATTGCATCATTTATATCGACACCCATATCATTCTTTTTTTGCAAAGTATGGCTACCAAAGTTATAAAGATTTAAGTGAATTTGTGAATCAGTGACAAAGTGACACAATTAGTGCACAATATATACAAAGTGAATACAAAAGTTTTTATATACAGAATAAAAAGCGGCCAGTATTTGAAAGAGCACAATGACCCAGTTTCCACGGAAAATTCAGGTTCTATATGAAACCGAGTCTTGAACTGGTCCTAGGTACTGTCGACGTTTTAACCCTATATATGCGATCTTAAATCGTCATGCGGGTCTTCATCAGGACTTAAATTTGACAATGGCAACCTACAAGAGCAAGTAAAGTACGTGTCAAAAGCTGGTCCTAAATACTCAAATACATATGGTCCCAATACTACAAAAAATGTGGTAATGGAGATGGCCATGACTCACCTAGCCGTTGGTCTAGGATGGCCTAATATTCACACATAGTAGATCCGATGCACTCATTCAGCGGAGTTTCTAAAAATTCAAACAAATGGTATTGGATGACGTTCAATCATCAACCCGTCACCATTAATGCGAAAACAGCTCCACCAACAATTCTGGGAACTAAGAAACACGACTCAACCCTAACAAAATTATTGTACAAGCGTGACATGTGAATTGTTTAGGGGTAAAACGCAGTTATAAACTAACTCGAGCTCTCATCGTGGTAGAGATTCAGTTAATGGTAACGCAATTACCCGGGTGAAATCATCACTAACCAAGAGCTAATTGAAAGACAACTCAAAGAATTTAATTCAAAACCGGAAAAACACACATGTTTAAACTAACTAGAGCTCTCATCATAGTAAGGGAAGCGGGTAATGCGTATGGATTCAGTTATTGGCAACATAATTGCCGGGATGAACTCGTCACTTACCGGGGGATAATTAAAAGACCACTCATAAAATTAGTACATGCAGAAACAGATCTACAGTTTGTTCCGACTAAATAGAGCTCCCATCGTGGTAAAGAAAGCGGTTGTTGCATATAAACTCTATTTGAACCGCGCAAACCACCCGGTTAAAGGCCATCACTAATAGGGGACTAGTGGTGACAGGCTCAGTGTTAGGTTCAAAATTGCGAAGAATAAACTCAAACACAGAGGACACTACTTAAAGAATGGATGAATGAGGATCTGGTCATGGCTCGCCTTAAAATTGACTTGTAAGCTACAATACTTGATGGATTGAATGGTAGCCGTCAAATCCAATTTGGAACAGGAGTTGTTAGAAAAATCTAACTGCGTCTATAAGGTAAATAACAAACACAAGCTTAGTTGTATAACCTTGGCAAAGCAAACAAAAAAAGGAAACGCTTCAACGTGTTATTCGCAGACTCACTTTCATTAAAAGCAACAAATTGCTTCCAAGCGGTCTTGATTCACGCTTCTGTGCCACCTTTAGTTACTGTGGGGAACCCGCGTTAGAAACACAATTGGCGAACTAGCTGATATATGCAAGTGACCTGGTCCCTCCCTGTATGACACCAAACGTAAAAAGCGCCGAGTTGGTTGCCACGCAACTCAGGTAGCGTCAAGGAAAACCGGGGCAGCTGATAGAGCGCGATAGCCGTTCGTCCGGACTACGTTCTATGCCGACGTCAGACGTATAATCTTCTAAGGAAACTAACGAGGAATGTGTCAGGATGTTTGCTAGGCAACGGGAATTGCCGCCGAGAGCCAAAATAAGGAATCAAAATCCCTCCATTTAAATGCCCTCATACTGCTAATGCACCTAGTACTTTCAACAGAAAACGAACGTGAACAGGGATTGAGCATGGTCACGCTGTTATATGTGCCAAACCAATTACAAAAAAATCTTCTCTTTTCAAGTGAGACATACTGAACATTTTCCATTAGATGTTGAAAACAGTTTGTTTCAATAAAGTTTCAAGAAGCATTTGTGACATGTCGCACACAGCTCTATGCAACACAAACATCAGAATACATCCATATAAAATATTCTGATACTGTTATTGGACAAAATAATTATTTCACATCAAGCCAAAACAAACAAAAGTTAGAGATAGTAACACTATGATTTGTAAACCAGTTATGTGGACAGGAACAAATTCAGAAATCTCTCTTCGCAAATGAAACACTGTTTTCAACATCTAATGGAAAATGTTCAGTATGTCTCACTTGCAAAGAAAAGATTTTTTTGTAATTTATTTTTTTGTAATTGGTTTGGCACATAACAGCGTGACAATGCTCAATCCCTGTTCACGTTAGTTTTCTGTTGAAAAGTACTAGGTGCATTAGCAGTATGAAGGCATTTAAATGGAGGGATTTTGATTCCTTATTTTGGCTCTCGGCGGCAATTCCCGTTGCCTAGCAAACATCATGACACATTCCTCGTTAGTTTCCTTAGAAGATTATATGTCTGACGTCAGCATAGAACGTAGTACGGACGAACGGCTATCGCGCTCTATCAGCTGCCCTGGTTTTCCTTGACGCTACCTGAGTTGCGTGGCAACCAACTCGGCGCTTTTTATGTTTCACATCATACAGGGAGGGACCAGGTCACTTACATACATCAGCTAGTTCGCCAAGGGGGCGTGGTTTGGACGCCGATCGGGATGGCGGCGTGAGCCTGCAGCTCCGTGCCTAATCCAATAATTATCCTGAAAACCGGCCAAAACGCGCCGCAGCTGGCGCGAGCCTGCTGCGCTGAGTGCCGGGACGACAGTGGACGCCGAACACGAGACGGCGGGGACCCAGGCGAGGTGCTGGAGCCGGGTCGCGGAGCGGGACGAACGGCGTTTGCAGCACAAGATGGCGGCGGCCCCGAGAGGCGAAGAGTAAACAGCTCCGGCCGGAGGCTGGTGACCGCGGGGAAGCTTGCCGCTGGTGTAGCGGGGCGGGGCTGATCGCCTGCTGCCCGGGGCTCCGGGACCACGGTGTTGGAGTGAGGAGCTCTCCGCCGCGGCAGCGACTGCAGATTCCGCCGCCCCTCCCCCACCGGAGCGTGCAGCGCCCTGGGGAAGGGAGTCCGGCTCCTGGTGCGGGGCGCCGCGCCTCGGGGCACCCAGCGCAGACTACGGGAGGAACAGTGGAGCCGGCGCTGGACTTCGGGGCAAAGCGCCTGCCCGCTGGTGAATGCGGCTGCTGGGCTGCGGAGAGGACGAGCGTGGGAGCGGCGGA
This sequence comes from Triturus cristatus, assembly GCF_964204655.1. Taxonomy (NCBI): domain Eukaryota; kingdom Metazoa; phylum Chordata; class Amphibia; order Caudata; family Salamandridae; genus Triturus; species Triturus cristatus. Next base: position 954,222,534 of record NC_140583.1, read on the forward strand.
GGAGCTGGCGGCGGAGCCGGGCGACTCGCGCCCGGTGGTGGTGGCGGCCGGATGGCGATGGCGGCCTGAGGAGATAGCAGCGCTGGGCTGAGGGAGCGCTGTGGACCGGAGGGCCTGAAGACCGCGGAGAGGCGCCCTCCCCCCGGAGGTGAGGCTGGCCCATTGGGGTGGACCGAGTGGGATCGTCCCCGGCGCTGGAGCAGGAAGGTGGTGCGCCCGCGCTGTTTGCTGTCGCCGGGAGAGGCCGCGGAGGGCCCTTGCGCCAGTGGCGGGTGGCCTTAGCGGGAGGACGACCTGTTGGCCGCGAGCGGAGGGACTCCGGGCTGTTGGGCCGCCGGGCCCTGGGGGAGCGGACCGCCCCCGAGGAGAACATTGAGCTCGGTGAGCGGGTGCCAGGCCCTGGATCTTCTCTCCCGGAGTGGACGGACGGTGGAATTGACCTGCCTGCCGGTGGGGCCCTGAACTAGAGCTGGTGCAGGGCGGGATGACCACGAAGGGTGTCGCGCCGCATGTGCCCCCTGGGCACGGTCGGGCGGCGGCATCGGCCACAGCTGGAGGACCCCACGATGACCCGGGGGACACAGCGCAGGAACGGCGCCTAAACAAACGGCTGGATGGGATCCTGGAGGCAATCACGGCGACCAAGGAGGCCTTGCATCAGGACATAGCGCAGGTTGCTACTGGGCTGGGACTTTTGCGGGCCGATCATGCCAAACTGGCGGACAGAGTCAAAGACCATGAGGTGTCGATCCGGGAGCTCAAGCCAGCGGCGGCGACCACGGAACGCAAACTCGCTGATATCCTGGGCCGTTTGGCGACGCTGGAGAAGCGAGCAGAGGACGCCGAAGGTCGCAATCGGAGAAATAACGTGCGGGTAGTGGGCCTGCCGGAAAAAGTTGAAGGGGATGACGCCGTGGCATACATGGAGGACTGGTTTAGGAAGACTGTGGCCCCGGAGGGCCTCTCCCTTCTTCTCCCTGGAGCGGGCGCATAGGGTCCCGGCTCGCCCGCCGGCGCAGGGACGCCCTCCCAGACCCATGCTGGTCAGGCTTTTGCATTATAGGGATAGGGACCTGCTGATCCAGAAGGCGCGCGCAGATGGCCCCTTTCAGGTGGCCAACAGCTCGGTCACGGTGTTCCCAGACTACACGCAGGAGGTACAGAAGAACAGGGCTTCCTTTCTGGCCGTGAAAAAGGAACTGCGGATCGAGGGCCTACAGTACTCCCTGCTGTTCCCAGCGAAACTGCGGGTTATCCTGGGCGGGACGACCCACTTCTTTCAGACCCCCGCTGAGGCGTGGACATGGCTGGAGTCGTATCGTGCTGGCACGGCCCGGGGAAGGACGGAGGACAAGGAGCGACAGAAACCGGTCCAAGTGCGGAAATCTCAACGTATCCGCAAACGCAACAAACTTCAGAGAGCGGAGCGGGATGGACAGATGGCAGACGACAGGCAGAGGGCGCTGGCTGCGACGGCGATCATAACGGGCTCTCAGGGGGAGCAGACTCCAGTGGGCTCGGACTCTGGCGAGGAGGCCGGGCAGTCCGGCGGAGTGATGTCGGAGGTTGACAGCTCCGGGGGGCCGGTGGTCACCCCGCAGACGGCGGATGGACTATTTAAAGGGTGATGCGGAGGGTGGGGCCACATTTGCGACTCCGGGTCTGGCTGGGGGTCCCGGTGCTCGGCGGATTTGCAGGTATGGTGCTGAGACATTCCGGGGATGGTGGGTGCGGGGCGGGGGGCTTGGCCTGCCCTGGGTCGGTTCTGAATCACCCTCAAGCTGCCCCTAAGGCTTTCTGTGGAGACGACCACAGAGTAGAGACGGTTTGGTGGGTTGCAGGTTTGGATGGGGGCTGATAGTGCATTATTAGGTCCTGTTCTGGGGAGTGGGTGGGGGGGGGGGTGGGGGGGAAGTTTGTGGGGTTGTTTTGGTTGCGGGGTTCTGTTGCGCTGCTGTAGGTGGGCCGGGGATATTGGTGAGCTCGGGGGGTTCTGGTTGTAATGGGGACGTTACCTAATTTGAAATGCCTCACGTGGAATGTTAGTGGCCTCCGCACTATGTCTAGACGATACAAGGTCCATGCCCACCTGGTGAGGCGAGGCATACAAATCGCACTCCTGCAGGAAACTCACTTAACTCAACAGGAACTCACTGCGCTGCAGAGGAGATGGCGTGGCCAGGTGTTTGGGACTACGTGTTCGGCGTTTGCCAGGGGAGTGTTGATATGGGTGCGGGCAGGAATCCCATTCCAGGCCACGAATCAGCTGGTGGATCCGGAGGGTAGATTTGTGGCGGTAGGGGGGGAAGCTCTATGGTCAGGAAGTGGCCTTATGCAGTATATATGCCCCCAACACGGACCAGGCCCGCTTTTTTGTTAGCTTGACGGGTTCCTTGGCGCACTTCTTGGCGGGCCCCATATTGATAGGAGGGGACTTCAACTCGATCACTGATGTGGCACTGGACCGGTCGCATCCGCCATTGGCTGACTCGCCGGTGCGCCGATTAGAGGCGCACAGTGCGGACTGGCAGGAGAGGTGGGGTTGATAGATTTGTGGAGGGAGCAGCATCCGGGAAACAGGGACTATTCCTTCTTCTCCGCGTTGCACGCGCTGCACGTTCGGATAGATGCCATTTTGTGCAGCCGGGACTTGGCGCCCGTGATGGCCCACACGGAGTACCTCACTAGAACTATCTCAGACCACAACCCGCTGCTGCGGACGGTGCAGTGGCGGCGGCCGCGATCGGCGGTCCCGACATGGCGCCGGAGGCATTGGAAGATCCGGTGTTTAGTGATGCGGTCCAGCGGGGCGTAGAGCAGTACTTTACGGAGAATGAGGGTTCCACTGCCACGAGGGCGATGGAATGGGATGCCATGAAGGTGGTGACCAGAGGCGTTTGTATGGGTACATTTGCGAATGTGAGGACTACCATCCTGACGGCTCTGGAGAAGGCGGAGGGGGTGTTGAGGGATCTGGAGCAGCGTAGGCCTGAGCGACCAGAGTTACAGGACAGGCTGCTTGAGGCGAAGGAGGTGGTAGCGACGGAAACTGAGCGGCTGCGGGGCTTTGACTACAAGCGGTATCTAGTCAGAGTGCATGCGGAAAGGGACAAGGTAGGAACGCTACTGGCTAGACTAGCGAACCCGGAACCCCGGGGCTGCCCGGTCCTGAGCATTAGAACGGAGACGGGGGGAGGTGGTTTACTCGCAGGGGACGGTGCTCCAGCGGTTCAGGTCATACTATTCGGTCCTCTATGAGAGCCAGTTGGGGGTGGAGAACTCCGAGATAACTGACTACCTGGCGAATCTTTGCCTCCCCCGGGTAGATGCGGAAACTGCGACGGTGCTGGGCGGACCCATTACGCTGCAGGAGATTCGGGTGGCTATTAAGCAGATGGCCAGAAATAAAACGCCGGGGGTAGATGGCCTGCCGATCGAATTCTACGCGCAGTTTGTGGATGCCTTGGCGCCCAGGCTCTTGCTGGTCTACACTGAGGCCATGGAGCTGGGGAGACTCCCCCAGTCGATGAGGGAGGCATTGGTGGTGCCGCTGTTGAAGCCCAGCAGGGATGCCTTGGATGTGACGTCTTATAGACCTTTGTCTATGCTGACGGTCGACTACAAAATATTGAGTCGCATATTGGCCACTAGATTACTACCGCACATGACCAAATTGGTTCACGGGGACCAAGCCGGTTTTATCCCCACCAGGAGCACGGCCTGGAATATTCGCCGCCTGGTCCGTATCATGGACAGCGTCTGGGGTCCAGAGCAGCGGCCAGCAGTGCTCTCCGTAGACATCGAGAAGGCTTTCGATAGCCTCGAATGGGGATACCTCGATGCGGTGCTCGAGAAGTCCGGCCTGGGGGAGGGGTTTAGACGTTGGACACGGGTCCTTTACTCCTCTGCTACGGCCAGGGTGCGGCTGGGAGCGGTCGTGTCCGCAGCTTACCCAGTGCGCAGGGGCACACGGCAGGGTTGCTCGTTGTCTCCCCTGTTCGCCTTGGCGATGGAGCCTTTGGCGGCACAAGCACGGACAGGAGCGGTGTACGGCGGGGTTCGATGTGGGGAGGAGGAGCATCATATTTCCCTGTACGCAGATGACCTCCTGCTGTACCTGGAGGACTCCGGTGACTGTGGGGGCTGTGGAGATGCTGTCGCGCTTCGGTGAGCTCTCGGGCCTCAAGGTCAATTGGACCAAAACCTGTGTTTTCCCGCTGCGGGCAGATGTCCCATATTGCCCTCCCACTCGGGATGTGGTATGGGAAGCTAAGTGCTTTACTTACCTGGGAGTCCGGATATACCACGACGTCGAAAATCTCTTGGACGGTAATGTAGGGCGTTGCATAAGGGCCTTGAGGGGGTGCATGGCCTTCTGGGCTGCCCTCCCGCTCTCGGTGCTGGGCTGGGTCGCGTTGCTGAAGATGGTGGCTCTGCCCCGACTGCTCTATTATTTCCGCACACTGCCGATATGGATCCCGCAGAGGATCTTCAAAGAATTGAAGTCGCAGGTCATCGGCTTCCTATGGGGGACGGGACGGCGACCGGTAGCCCTGACAGCTCTGATGCGGCCTAAACTAGAGGGGGGACTGGCGGTCCCCGATTTTGAATTATACTACCTGGCGGCGCAGCTACAAGTGCTGACACAGAATGTCGCCAGAGTGTTCCGAGGCCCGGAGCTGGGACGAGGGACTGGCATCCAAAGGCATGTCCTGTCCTACATAGTCATGCAACAGAAATTGGACCTGAGAGATTTATCCATCGAGGCGCGGACTCTCCGGCTATGCTGGCAGAGGGGCATGAGGAGAGCAAAGACGGTGAGACCTTATGCACCGGAGATCCCGCTGGGGATGTTGACGGCACTGCCGCATGGAGGCGACTGGTCCCCGCTAGCGGAGTGGGAAGAGCTGGGGCTGCAGATGGTGGGGGACCTCTACATAGACGGGGTGCTGGCCCCCTTCGGGGTTTTGCAGGAGCAGTTTGGCCTCCCGGATGGGAGTTCTCCTACACGCGGCGGTGAGCGCGGCGATACAAAAACACTGGAGAGAGGGGCTGGCGGAACCCTCTGCGGCACTGACCTGTCAGTACGTGGTGATGGCGGCGGGAACAATTAAGGCGGTGACATGCCTACAGGCTAGATTGCTGCAGGAGGGGCTGGAGCCGCTTGCGGCATTGAAGGAGCGGTGGGAGGAAAGCATAGGCAAACCCATCCCGGACACGATCTGGAGCCACATTATGCGGAGGACATGGAAGGGTAGCGGGAATGCCCGCTTTCAGCAGGTGCATTTCTTCATCCTCCATAGGGCATATTTGACCCCGGGAAAGATTAGCCGGTACTTTAAGGTGCAGGAAGCCGCTTGCCCGCGCTGCTTCACACTGGGAGCTGAACTAGATCATATGCTGTGGGGGTGCCCGAAGCTTGGGTCGTACTGGGCTGAGGTGGGAGAGATCTTGAATACTATAAAGGACCGGGAGGTGGAGTTTGACATGGGGGCGTGCTTGTTGCTCTGGTTCCCTCACACAAAGAAGACGAAAGTGACGAGCAAATTTATTGACTTGGGGCTCATGTTGGCTCAGAGAGAAATTACATGGCACTGGAAGTCCCGGGAGGGCCCGTCAATCGGGCGGTGGATATCAGAGTTGTTAAAATGGTCTAGATGCGAGAGTGAAGTTAGACGGCGGCAGGCGATTAAGGCGGACAATGAAAAGGGGTTAGAGTGGGTAAGGGCTTGGGAGATGATCGGGCAGGCCCTGCAGGATAGCCGGCTCGAGCGGGCGGAACAAGAGCGCGAGGAGAGCGGAGTTCCTTGAGGCTGAGGAAAATAGATGTAACCTCTGACGGATGGCACGACTTAGAGTTAGGGACCACTGGAGGGGCCACATCAGCAGCAGTTGGGGGGTGGGGTGTGAGGGGAAGGGGGGGGGGGGAGTTCCTGAGGTAGGAGGGTAGTGTTATATCGAGTTGGATGGGGAATGAATCTGATTGGACAGAAAAGCAGAGGCTCCCAAGGGGCATGGACCAGGCACCGCTATGAGGCGATAGTTGTGTTACTTTGCTTAACTGTCTATATATGCCGCCCGGCCCCCGGGATGTGGGCTAAATGGCTGTGTGAATTGCTAAACCGAGGGGTGTGCTCGGAGATTGTAGGGGGGTGCCGGTTGCCCCGATGGTTATTTTGCTGAAAATGTTGCAATAAAAACATGTTTTAAAAAAAAATCAGCTAGTTCGCCAATTGTGTTTCTAACGCGGGTTCCCCACAGTAACGAAAGGTGGCACAGAAGCGTGAATCAAGACCGCTTGGAAGCAATTTGTTGCTTTTAATGAAAGTGAGTCTGCAAATAACACGTTGAAGCGTTTCCTTTTTTTGTTTGCTTTGCCAAGGTTATACAACTAAGCTTGCGTTTGTTATTTACCTTATAGACGCAGTTAGATTTTTCTAACAACTCCTGTTCCAAATTGGATTTGACGGCTACCATTCAATCCATCAAGTATTGTAGCTTACAAGTCAATTTTAAGGTGAGCCATGACCAGGTCCTCAATCATCCATTCTTTAAGTAGTGTCCTCTGTGTTTGAGTTTATTCTTCGCAATTTTGAACCTAACACTGAGCCTGTCGCCACTAGTCCCCTATTAGTGATGGCCTTTAACCGGGTGGTTTGCGCGGTTCAAATAGAGTTTATATGCAACAACCGCTTTCTGTACCACGATGGGAGCTCTATTTAGTCGGAACAAACTGTAGATCTGTTTCTGCATGTACTAATTTTATGAGTGGTCTTTTAATTATCCCCCGGTAAGTGACGAGTTCATCCCGGCAATTATGTTGCCAATAACTGAATCCATACGCATTACCCGCTTCCCTTACTATGATGAGAGCTCTAGTTAGTTTAAACATGTGTGTTTTTCCGGTTTTGAATTAAATTCTTTGAGTTGTCTTTCAATTAGCTCTTGGTTAGTGATGATTTCACCCGGGTAATTGCGTTACCATTAACTGAATCTCTACCACGATGAGAGCTCGAGTTAGTTTATAACTGCGTTTTACCCCTAAACAATTCACATGTCACACTTCTACAATAATTTTGTTAGGGTTGAGTCGTGTTTCTTAGTTCCCAGAATTGTTGGAGGAGCTGTTTTCGCATTAATGGTGACGGGTTGATGATTGAACGTCATCCAATACCATTTGTTTGAATTAATTTTTAGAAACTCCGCTGAATGAGTGCATCGGATCTACTATGTGTGAATATTAGGCCATCCTAGACCAACGGCTAGGTGAGTCATGGCCATCTCCATTACCACATTTTTTGTAGTATTGGGACCATATGTATTTGAGTATTTAGGACCAGCTTTTGACACGTACTTTACTTGCTCTTGTAGGTTGCCATTGTCAAATTTAAGTCCTGATGAAGACCCGCATGACGATTTAAGATCGCATATATAGGGTTAAAACGTCGACAGTACCTAGGACCAGTTCAAGACTCGGTTTCATATAGAACCTGAATTTTCCGTGGAAACTGGGTCATTGTGCTCTTTCAAATACTGGCCGCTTTTTATTCTGTATATAAAAACTTTTGTATTCACTTTGTATATATTGTGCACTAATTGTGTCACTTATGTCACTGATACACCAATTCACTTTAATCTTTATAACTTTGGTAGCCATACTTTGCAAAAAAAGAATGATATGGGTGTCAATATAAATGATGCAATTTATATATAAAGAACATTCTGCCACCCTACAAATCTGATTTCATTGTGATTTGTATACTGACATTTCTTCATGTGGTCCTCTTAAACACAACTTTTCTTATGATTAGTTCTCTTTTCCTTTTTTGATTAATGTACTTAGTTTCTTTTTGATCCAATCACAAAACAAAACCAAGCAATTGCTTGGATATACCCGACAGAACCACTGTATTTTGTATCATTAATATGCATGAGGCATCAGCTAAATACATAATGCCAAGGAGCCTCAGAATTATGGATTGAAGAAATGTTTGACTGAAATATTGAGAGAACATGAATGGAACATGGCTGTACCAGACGGGGGCAGAAGAGCCCTCAAAGCCACTTGTTTCAGAAAGGGTCCTTTTGAAGGGGACCCCACCTAACAGACAGAAGATGGGAAAGGGCTCATTGATGGAAAAATCCCACCATGGACAATAAGGACACCATCGTTCATAGGTGGTCTGAGACCAGCAGCAGCAAGCCCATCTTCAACACACTGTCAAAGTACAGGAATAATTGTATCTTCAACCTGCAAATATACCATGCAAAGGCTGCCTCTGGTGATAGGCAAAGTCCCTGGAGGCTCAAAGACTACCCTCAAAACTTCCTATGCTGCTGATTAAATTGCTATGTAGAGGAAAGTAGGCCCAGAGAGAGAGCTGTAGCTCTGTTAGTTTTAAAGCTCCAAAGGGCATATCTATAAGTGAGTCTTGGATGTTCCCAGAAACCATTCAAAGTGTGGCATCCTGATGACAACAGTGGCACCAAAGGCACAAACAGAATCTGTGGTATCTAGGTCAGACCATAAAATGTAAATTGCTGCATTCTGGCCACCATGCACTGTCTAGACAAATGAATTACATAAGTCATCAGGTAACGCAAGTAACCTCAGTGGCTATTTCCCAAATAGTGGGAGTGCAGCAACCTAGGAAACAAACCGCATTTTGGGGAGCAGAGCACCAAGCTAGCCGATGAAAGAACCTTCTTGCCCATAGCATCTATTTGTTTGACTCGGTCCGGATGGGCAGTAGACAGTTTATGTTCACTTTGCTCATGGAAGACTGAGCTTTAAGGGTTTCAGGAACAGGATGCTCCCCCTGGAATGTCAGGATCACCTAGCACATGTTTGAATCATCTCACCATGTGATGATTTACTAGCAAGGTTGAGCAGTACTTAGTCAAGGCCTTCATGACTAAGTCAGGGCTTCATTAAAAGGGTGGCAAAGTGAATAGCCCGGACTACAACATTTCAGTTATCAGGTTAGCTTCAGTCCTACCAAAGATAGTTGCAAATCCAGTGTATTTGCAGCCATAGAAACCACCAACCCAAAAAGAACTATCTACAGCTGGTAACCCTAAATGCAAATCCACTTCAGTCTCTGGTGAATTACTGGAGTGTCTATTATTTTTAAGATCCAAGTGCAAGGAAGCATGCATCAGTATAATGAATAGGGAGCAATTGATCAGCCTTCATTATGGGGAACTATGGGGGGCTTTGTTACATCTCAAAATCTGAAGCTAAAAGATCTTCCAGCTTCCACAAATATTTTCACAGATGCAAGGTGTAAGAAGCTAGCTCTGTATATACTATGCCAAAGTAAAGTATAGTGTGCACAGAGTGGATCCCCAGAGGTATAGCAGAAGCTAAAGTACATAACACCTTACACTTTAGTGGTAGTATGTTTGAGTACGCAGGCTTATCAGAGTGTTGTGTTAAGCATTTGTTGAACACACTCAGGCAAGAAGTGAGGTCACACACTCCGACTGAATCCAGTCCAATAGTTTGTATAAAAAGTTATGTTATATTTTTAGAACCAAGATTTAGTAGCAGGTACTTTACACTTTTCATACAATAATACTTTTCAAAATACAGTAAGCACTGGTTTTGTAGGAACAGTCAGATTGCTTTTGCAGTTGAGAAAACTGTTGTAAGCTTTTCATAAACACTTGGAACTACTCTCAAATTACTTGGTAGTTACTTTTCTAGTTTGGCATGAAACAAACTACTAACAGTTTAAGCAACACTGGACATCAGTAAATAGGTTATCTCTTTGAAAGGCACCATGTTACGTTTGTTGCAGTACAAAAACTGTTCAACACAAAATATTTTTCAGAGAAAACCCACCATCCACTCCTATGGAAAAAACGAATTGTTACGTTTACAGGTAAGTAAACGTTTTCTGAGAAGGAGTTTTGTGGGGGCAGGAGGGTGTAGAAGCAAAAGTTCAGGTTGGCACTGAAGGGGCACCACCAGCGGCACTAGGGCAGCTGGGAGCAGAAGTGCAGGGTGCCAATGTTAGCCAACAGGACCAGAGCAGTGCTTAATTTGAACCTGTGGTTTCCGGTTAAATCATTAACACCAGCGCTATCGTTTCACACTCATTTTTGGTAGAGATTAAGTGATTTGCCCTGACTCACAGGATGTGGAGCAGATGTCAAGACTCAAACCTGGTTCCTCAGCTCCAAAATCGGCAGCTCTAGCCATAAGGCCTCATCCTCACCAGACTTCCTAGTTAGTTGTTGGCTCCGTTTTAGGCAGCGTTACAGGAGAAATGTTCTGGTGCAAGCTGTCTCGTAACAAAAGCACCAGCACTAATTTATTTTTTACAAATTAACTACTGGGCATCTCGGTTGGGTGCTGCTCACGGGCAGGCCACTGTCTTGGGAGCCAAGCTCCTGGGGTTAAGGTCCGGGCAAAGGGGGTCCCAGGTTAGCACCAAGTCCACATCACCAGCGGAGCAGGGGAGACCAAGTGCAGGGTGCTCAAGATGTGTCAGGAGCCTAATGCTTTCCTATGGAGGATGACGGCCGGGGAAAAGGACTGCTGGCTGAGGCCAGAAGACTGGACAAGGGGAACAAACGACTGGAGGATGAAATTGAAGAGTAGCTGGACACCGCCAGTCGGGCAACACAGGACTCAGGAGCTGTGGTTGCAGGGGTGTCTTTTCGTGTCTGGTTCTTCTCACCGGTTCCAGCAGGGGGGACCCTTGATAAGGTTGCAAGCGTCAAGGAGAAGGTCAGTGGAGGTCTTCCAATGCTGGAACACAGGTCTGGTTGGCCAGCAGGGCCTCGCTGGGGTGTTGGGCCACTCTAGCATAGGCCGTGGGAGTCGGGTGCAGAGTGGTGTGGACTTGCGCATCCAGTTGGATCTGGAGTCCTGGCTTGGTGCTGGATAAGTCCGGTGTCCACAGGAGATCAGTTTTTTTTAAAAAAAAATTGTTGTGTTTTATTGCATTTTCAGAAACAAACAATACAAATGTAAATCAAGTAAACCAACATATGTGAAAATCAAACAGCAAAAAGCCATCATACAAACAAGGATATAAACACCACGCAAGACGCACCCTCACTGGCAGGAGCAAAGGAGGGGAGGGGAAGAAGCGGGCAGGGCCATCATACTCATGATTGCGTGCCTATCAGCATCACAGGGGGGATTATTGGGAGTAGGTATTCTAGCAAGCTCAGCTGCTTGATGCTGAGCAAAGAGGCCTCAGAAACGTTTGACAATTGCAGGGAGGAAGCATCTCATTATAAACATCGGACTGAGTGTTGCAGTAGACCATATCCCATTCTCACTCCGCAACTGTGGGCAACGGCCCCCTCATCCAGCACATCTCCAATCTACGCTTGGCTAACAGAAGGCCGCTAATTTGCATATGGGTGTCCGTAGCGGTTTAGTATAGCCCAATAATGCTAGAGGATCAGGGCCGAGGGTACTGCCCAGAATGTCACTCAGCTTACAGAAGACTGCGACCCAAAAGAGCTCCACCGGGGGACACCTCCATGCTAGATGGAAAAAGTCAGCTTGAGCCGCATGACATCGCTCACACTCAGTCACGCAGGCCAAACCTGAAAAGGCGTAGGGGAGAATGATCGACCCTGTTCAGGAATTTAAAATGTGAGCCTATGCTGTCCATTGATTGAGCTCTGACGGGTAGCAGTACAGCGCAGCAGTAAAGCCAAATCTCATCCGTGAGTACCAATGTCCAGCTGCCAAGCTTGCCGAACCTTTGTGTGGGGGAGTTTTAGTGGCCAGGACGGAGGTGTTTAGCCGGGTGATCAGTTTACTCGGGGTTTGTGCGGATAAAAGATGTCCGAGGGGGGAGAGGGGGGGGGGGGGGGATGTCTAGGGGCTCCCGGAGCTCATCGCCTAAAATTGTTCGCAAACAGCGTCGAGATCTGAAAAAAATGGAATTTCGTCACCGCTGACTGCTCCGCGCCCTTCGTAGTCACCTCCTCCCAAGAGCAAACTCCGCCATTGCGGAAAAGGTCACCCATAGTGTGAATATGCAGACGGCGCAAGGAAGCGAGAGTCCCATTGTGCTCAGCGCAAACCAAGAACACCATTCCACTCGCGAGGTGAGTATAGCTGGAATTTCGTCACCACCGACTGCTCCGCGCCCTCCGTAGTCACCTCCTCCCAAGAGCGAACTCCGCCATTGCGGAAAAGGTCGCCCATAGTGTGAATATGCAGACGGCGCAAGGAAGCGAGTCCCTTTGTGCTCAGCGCAAACCAAGAACACCATTCCACTCGCAAGCGAGGGGAGTATAGCTGCGCAACATCATGTAGTCTGAGGAGCACATTCCATGCATGCACCACCGAATTGATCGACTCCGGTATGCCGCAGCGCTGCAAAGAAGGCTATGTGATAAAGCAGGGCAAGGGGCGCGGGGAAGAAGCAACGCCCATGAACCCAACTATATGCATGGGTGGCCTGCGTGGCTCTGTAATAAAGTTCGAGGTTTGCTGCATTCAGCCCCCCCGTCAGCATATGGAAGCATGAGCGTGTCCAACGCCACTCTGTGTCTTACCAGCCCACGCCAGTTTAGTCATCAGCGCACGAAGTTCGCGAAACAATGATTGTGGGAGAACTATAGGAATATTGACAAAGAAAGAGAAGGCGAGGGAGGACCACCATCTTAATCAGGGCAACTTGGCCAGTCAGAGAGAGGGGGGAGGCGTATCCAGCGGTCAATGTCATCCAAGAGCTTGTCAACAGCTGTACCATAGTTGGCCCGTATGACAATGTCCACATCAGAGTGGACCTGAATGCCCAGATATCGCACGGGGTCAGTAGTCCACTGCAGGGGAAGTCAGGCTGGCATCTCTCCGTCAAGGGCGTAAGAGGGAAGATGAGAGATTTGTCCCAATTGATCTTAAACCCAAGAGGTGCCAAATTGGAGGACTTCACAGATCACCGGAGCAAGATGAGTCTCTGGATCTCGGATATAAAGGAGAGTGTCGTCAGCATAAGCGGAGGTGATGAGGTTATAATTAGGAATGTGAGCCCTCTGTGCCCCCGATATTCACACAAAGCCCGCAACAGGGGCTCAGCAGCCACCGCATAATGTAATGGGGACAACAGACACCCCTGATGGGTGCCCCGCACAATGGATATCGGGTCAGAGACCGCATCGCCTGTCCGCACCTGGGCCATTGGTGCATTATACATCACCGAAAGCAATTGTAGATAGATTTCACCTACCCCCATCCGAGTAAGCACAGCCTTCATGAATTTCCATTCATTCGAATCGAAGGCCTTTTCTGCATCGAGAAAGACCGCTGCGGCTTTGACCTCAAGGCGCATGTGTTGTAGGGCACAGAAAACGGTACGGAGGTTATAAGATGGTGTGCGGCCAGGGATGAACCCCGCTTCTTTAGGACCAATCAACTGCGGGAGACGAGGCGACAGACGGTTCACCAGAATTTTGGCATTTAGTTTGGTGTCGACATTGAGGAGTTTCAATAGTGTGCGGATTAATGCCTCCTGCATTACGGGTAGGAGTGGCAACCGTAATCACCACCGGCGAATGGTCCGAGAAGGAGCGGGGATAAATCGAGCATCTGAGGGAGCACAGCCAATAATCAATGCGGGTATGGACATCATGTGGAGCAGAATAATGTGTAGCCTCCCTGGGCGGGCGAACGAGACCACCACACATCTACCAGTTGGAGCTGGAGAGCAGCATCTAAAACCATCTTTGCGAAGCAGAAAGGAAACGAGAGGGGCCCTTAGAGCGATCCAGGGCGGGTCAAGTATACTATTAAAATCACCGCCCCCAGATGGTCGGGAGGCCCGCCCGATCTTGAAGGAGAGAGAGAGCAGGGACCTATAGAATTCCGGGTGATCATAATTGGTGCCGTAGGAGTTAACCACTAGGAATTCCCATGTGGAGTTGTAACAGCGTGTGAGGGTGTATCTGCCCGCTGGATCTTGCAGTAAGGGTTCCAGTTTAAGGCCAGATTGGGGATTAAGCCACGTTAAAACGCCCCTAGAGTGAGACGTAAAGCAGGCCGCATGAGCCGTGCCAGAGAGCCTGTTACCAGTGAGAAGAGCACTGCTCGGTTGCAGGTGTGTCTCCTGCAGTATAGCAACATCAATCGCCTTACGCTTCAAGTAAGGGATAATTTTGCACACTTTGCGATGGTCATTTAATCCCCGGACATTCTAACTCATAACATTAAGTTGCCGGGGCTTCTGAGCCCTAGAGGGGTCGTCCAGCACAGTAAGCAGTAGGGAATTGAATGAGACTGACTCTCGGGTCCCCACCCCCTGCACTCCCAGGCATGGACAGTAGCGTAATCTTCGCAATCCAGAAACAAAAAATAAGAGTAGAAAAGCAATGAGCAATACTCAAACAACCCACACCCACGCCTTGTAAACCCCAACCATGCAAAGGCGAGCCTCAACCCACCCATGCATCAGAAAAAGGAAGAGCCATCTTGACACATAACCACCCATCACACCTTCAAAAATCCAAACATAAGCAACAGAGCGGGTGTGAGAAAGTGCCATCTTTCTTGCATGGTATGCCCCCACTTTTTGCTGAATTGCTGAATGTACTTTGACTGAGTGTGCCCTGGACTCCTGCCAATCAGGTGCCCAGGGCCTATGTTCCTTCCCTAAAACAAACCCGAATTGGCAAACCCTGGCCACATGTCATCCCCTAGTAAATGGTACCCAGGGCTTTGTGACCAAGGAAGGCCTCTAAGAGCTGCAGCACACCTTGTGCCACCCTTAGAGGCCCTGTACCCCTACACACACACACTGCCTTTGCAGGCTGAGTGTTTGGGTGCAAGACACAAACAAAGTCGACATGGCACACATCCCTATGTGCCATGCCCATCACCTACACTGCCATGGCATACATCAGTCACCCCTCTAGCTGGGTGCCTTATGCCAATGGTGTGGGCACAGGAGCAGGAGCCCTGTGCCCCTACAGTGCCCAGGTCAATTCCTGAGCCCTGTAAGTGCAGTGCTGCCATTTGGGAGGACAAGGGGCTGAGAGCTCGTCAAACACGAGCTCCACAGCGCCATAATGGCAACACTAAAGACTGGGAAGTTTGGTATCAAACTTCTCAGCACATTAAATCCCACACTGACGTCAGTGTGAGTTTAATGTACCCAGTACCCCAGAGGGCATCTTAGAGGTGCCCCCTTAAACCTAACCTACGAATCCACGTCTGCTCTGAGGCTGCCTAGGCTGCCACCCAGCAGACATGTTGCTGGACCCCTGGGTAGGAGAGCCCCTGCTCTCCTGGGCCTGCAACAATGCACATCCTGGGCGAGGTGCTAAATCTCCTGCCCCAGGATGGGCAGGGGGAAGCTTCAAAGGCATGCCGCCTCTGTGAGCTTATGTGAGCTTCCCCAGGCCCCTGCAACCCACCACGGCGCTTATTCTTTTAGATTTAAGCGCCGCTTTCGATACGGTCTCACATACCATCCTTCTGAGAGTACTGAGATCTGCAGGGGTGTCTGGCCCTGCCCTTAACTGGCTGTCCTCGTTTTTAGACCATCGCACCTTCCAGGTTGTCTCGTCCGGTTCCTCCTCCTCGGTTCGTCCATCGGCGTATGGGGTTCCGCAGGGGTCCTCACTCAGCCCACTGCTTTTCAACATTTATGTGAAGCCCCTTGCCTCCATCGTTGAAGACTCTGGTCTTTCTCTATACTCATACGCCGATGACACCCAGATCATTTTCTCCCTTTCCTCTGCTACTGCCAATTCTCCCTCCACTCTTAAACTCGGACGAGTTGCAGAGTGGATGCAGGCGAATCTCCTGAAACTAAACGGAGATAAAACTGAGGTGCTCATTCTGGGTAAGCAAAAACACCTCTGGGGTCCGTCACACTGGCCGGCTGGAATGGGTCCCCTGCCTGTTCCAGCGACTCAGGCCCGCAATCTCGGTTTCATAATGGATGACTCGCTTTCCATGCGTCATCAGGTGGTGAAGGTAGCGGCCACATGTTTTTCTATCCTAGGATGGCTGCGTAAAATCTTATGGATGCTTCCAGAAGGATCCAGACGCCAGGTAGTCCAGGCCTTAGTCACCTCTCGCCTGGACTATGGCAATGTACTTTACCTTGGCATCACCCAGGAGCTCAAGCGAAAACTTCAGCTGGTACAGAATTCCGCGGCTCGCCTCCTCTGCAAGGTCCCGTGGAAATCCTCAATCTCCCCTTTTCTTAGTGACCTTCACTGGCTCCGCATCACAAACCGGATGAAATTTAAGGCCCTTTGCTTTTTGCATAAAATCAAGCAAGGGCGCGCCCCTGGCTATCTTTTGGCCCTGGCACAACCTTACTCTCCCCCACGCACCCTCAGATCGTCCTCACAGGGCAACTTTGTGATCCCTCGTTTCAAACTGTCTAGAATGGGTGGTTGTTCCTTTTCTTACATTGCCCCCAGATTGTGAAACTCTCTCCCGACCACACTGAAACTGGAACCATCTCTCATCAAATTCCGCAAAGACCTGAAAACTTGGTTTTTCTCTGCACAACATCTCCGACGGGTTTTTTCTTGAATCTATTGGCACCGTGAGACCCCTTGTGGGTAGCTGTGCGCCCTACAAATTCAATACAAAATGCAAAAAAATACAAAATACTCTGGTGGGAAGCTTTGGCCGGAAACCCCAAACAAGGACAGGGGATGTGCCAGCCTGCCAACCCCACCCCACAGGTGGGGGAGGCGAGGTGAAGCACATCTCCGGGCTCTCGCCATCTTGAAGATGGGAAGCCCTGCCCAATCAGGACTAGGCTACTGCCCCCCTCCCACAGGAGAGAGGCAGGATAGGGGGTGTACCCACCCCAGGACAGGGACCCATTGGCCCCTGCCATTCACCTACCTGTAACGCCCCTAAATCTAGTATTTAGGGACACCCTGAACCTTCCTTCCCCAGATTCCAGATTCCGAAATTACAGGAAGAGCAAGAAGAAAAGACCTGCCCTGCAGCTGCTAAGGAGAGGGAGACACCAACTGCTCTGGCCTTAGCCCTACTGGCCTGTTGACCTCGAACCTGCTCCTGCTCCAAACCCGGCATCTCTTGTAGCCAGCAACCTCAGAAACCCCGGAGGACCTGGCTACCTTTGAACTCAGATTCCCTGGGACTCCCATGAGTAGAGGCTCTACTCAAAACCTACCTTTCACCCCTGGCAGCAGCCCGGAACCGCGATCCCAGCCCACTCTGCACCAGCCAAGACTTGCCAGTGCCGGAGTGAACTAAACCCACAAGGACAGCCCCACGGCGACTGTGACCCCGAGTCCGGCACCCAAGGACCCCCCTCGACAATCCTGAAGAAGCCTGCAGCCTCAGAACAGTGTGCCACCCCAACCGCGATCAACAGAGGGTAAGATTTTCCGACACCAAAAGGCACCCCTGCACGCTGCGCCCCGCGGCCCCCTGTGCCCAATCCCGGGGTACCTACCTATCCTCCAACTACCCAACTTACCTCTCGAAGTGGTGGTGGCACCTGAAGAATCCTCGTCCCCGAGCTTGCAGTCTTTTTCCTAACCGGAGATTTCCCATTGACATCCATTGAGCGCCCGAAGGCTCAAAAGCACTCTGCACCCAGACGCCCGAGTGGCCCTGGCAGTGAAAACTCTACTCCTTCCTACTTCCCCACTTGCCCTGAGTAAGTGACCAGGAGCCCAGCTCCCACAGCCGCGTGGCTTGCCAGTCAGCAGCCACCAAACAAGGCCCCCCCTATCCCTCATAGGATAACATTGGGCCTAACTCTCTCTGCACCCGGCCGCCCTAGAACCGCTGAGGGTGAACCAACTGTACCTACCTGACCCTGGGAGACCCCAGAGTCTGTGCCCAGAAACTCAACTCTGCCAGTCGAGTACTTACCCGCAAACTCTATTTTCCTCATAGGGTAACATTGACTGGCTTTTTCCTGAAATTTCTTCTAAGTGTGGACTTTTCAAATGTTCAAAGATTAACCAAAAATCAGCCGAGTGGCAAAAACGAATTTACTCACCTGTTCCTAGGTGAACTCCCAGTGCTGGATCTTGATGCCCAGCACTGACACTGAATCTCTACAACTGTACTTACCCTTAACTCAATTTTCTTCCATAGGAAACCATTGACTGTTTTTCTGTATCGATTTCTGCAATCTTTAAATATTCTTCAAAAATCGTATAATATCTGAAAACGTAATTGCTTACCTGTTTTGGATAAAGGTCCCAGTACTGAATCTAGGCACCCAGTACTGGATTACAAAAGTAACGAGAACATACTGTACCTGTAACCTGCATTTTCTTCCATAGGGAATCATTGACTGTTTTCTCTGAAATATTTTCTAAGTGTCAACTTTTAAAATAGCTAAATATTGTTTAAAAATCATTACAGTACTTAAGTCGACTTTCATCACTTGATTCTGAATACTGACCCAGGACTGAATCTAGGATCCAGTCCTGGAATCCCAAAAGTAATCTAAAAAGTAATCTGTTACAAATAACTTGAATTTATCATTGAGCTCAATGCATTGTTGTGTTTAAAATAGAGTTGCCTATTGCAACCACTTGTAACTGTTTACCAAAGCCAATTGCATATTGCAAAAGTATTTATATGAAACATCTCATGCTGAGAAAGTATTGAATATGCTACTTACCAGTGTGCATCTGTTCTTGGCATGTAGGGCTGCTGACATTCATATCTGTGCATAGATCGCCGCCTAGTGTTGGGTCCGATGTTTGCACGTTGTTGTCCTGGAAGAGTCTTCGAAGTATCCTGGGATAGGTCACTCCTCCCCTGGACTACAGTGCGCATGGGCATCCTCTCCATCCTTAAGATTGTTTTTCGCCATTGTGGCTGTGATGGAGTAGATACAGAAAGTGATGACCGTGCTTACAGTAATTCTGAGAGCTGCAGCTGCTACAGGCGCCGGGGAGGAGGGAGGGCGATATGAATGTCAGCAGCCCTACATGCCAAGAACAGATGCACACTGGTAAGTAGCATATTCAGTTCGAGGCATGTGGGCTGCTGAATTCATATCTGTGCATAGAATACATAGCAGTACCTCCTATTAGCGGCGGCTACCAGTGCCAGCTGCAGCGGTCTGAAAAAGAGTTTTGAGAACAGCCTGTCCTACAGCTGCCTGCTGTTTTGATTGCACATCTACACAATAGTGTTTGGTAAATGTGTGTGTAGTGGACCAGGTGGCTGCTCTACATATATCATGCAAAGGAATGTTTCCCAGGAAAGCCATGGAGGCCCCTAACTTACGTGTTGAGTGGGCTCGTGGGGGAATCGTTAATGTGCGTTTAGCTTTTTGATAGCAAATTTGAATAAATTTAACGATCCATCTGGCTATACCTGCTTTGGAGATAGCGTTACCTTTGTGGTGTGGGGCAAAGGCAACGAAAAGTTGTTTTGTCTTCTTAAAGGGTTTGGTCCTGTCGATATAGTACATGAGGGCTCTCTTCACATCTAGTGTATGGAGTGCTCTTTCTGCGACAGTTTGTGGGTTTTGAAAGAAAACAGGCAGTTCAATAGTTTGATTCATGTGGAACTACGATATCACCTTGGGCATGAATTTGGGGTTGGTACGTAGTACGACCCTGTTGGCGTGAACCTGTATAAATGGCTCTTGAACGGTTAGTGCCTGGAGTTCACTAACTCTCCTCAAAGAAGTGATTGCTACTAGGAAAGCTACTTTCCAGGTGAGGAATTGAATCTCGCATGAGTGTAGAGGTTCGAAGGGTGGACCCATCAGGCGTGTGAGGTCAAAGTTGAGGTTCCACATCGGAGCTGGTGGGTGGCTTGGAGGAATTACTCGTTTGAGTCCTTCCAAGAATGCTTTGATGGCCGGCACTCTGAATAAAAAGAGGTGCTGCCTGTTCTGGAGATAGGCTGATATTGCGGTCAAATGGACACGTATCGAGGTGTATGCCAGATTGCATCGGTATAGGTGTAAGAGGTAACAAATTATGTTTTGGATGGATGCGTCTAGCGGGTTAATGTCATTATTGCAATAAATGACGAATCTTTTCCATTTGGCTGCATAGCAAGCTCTGGTAGTGGGTCTCCTGGCCTCCTTAATGATGTCCATACAGTCAGGTGGCAGGTTTAGGTAGCCAAACTCTAGGACTTCAGGAGCCAGATTGCCAGGTTCAGCTGTTGCGGATCTGGTTGCTGAATCTCTCCATGGTTCTGCGTCAAATGCGCGGGTTTGATCCACAGCCTTTGATGCGGCACCACGGAAAGTTTGAGAAAGGTGGTGTACCATGGCTGGCGTGCCCACGTTGGAGCAACCAGGACGAGTGTCAGTGAGTGTTGTCTGAGTTTGCGAGCCACCAGCGGTATCAACGGCGCTGGGGGAAAAGCGTACGCAAATCTGCCGGACCAGTTCATCCATATCGCATTGCCCTGCGACTGCGGATGTGGGAACCTGGCGGCAAAACTTTGGCATTTTGCGTTTTCGCTTGTGGCGAATAGGTCTATCTCTGGATGACCCCACTGCTGGAAGTACGGTTGGAGTACTGATGGGTGTAACTCCCACTCGTGCATCTGGTGGCTGTGTCTGCTGAGCAGATCCGCCATCTGGTTGTCCTTGCCGGGGAGGTGTTCCGCCATGAGGAACATGTTCCTCTGAATGGCCCACTTCCACATGCTCTGAGCCAGATGAGACAACTGTGGAGAGTGTGTTCCTCCCTGCTTCTGTATGTAGTACATGGCGGTCATGTTGTCCGTCCGGATCAACACGACTTTGTTGCACAAGTGTACTTTGAATGCTTTCATAGCCAGGAAGATTGCCATCAGTTCTAGAAGGTTGATGTGCATCTTCTTTTGTTGTGTTGTCCATAGTCCCTGCACTGTGTAGTTGAGTACATGAGCTCCCCATCCCTGGAGAGACGCGTCCGCTGTCAGTATTATCTGTGGAACAGGCTCTTGGAACGGTCGGCCCTTGCAAAGGTTTTGTGGATTCCACCAATGCAGAGAGTTGTATGCCCGACCGCTCACCAACACTAGGTCTTTTAGTTGTCCTTGAGCCGGATTCCATTGACATGCTAAGCACTCCTGAAGCGGGCGCATATGTAGTCTCGCGTGTGGGACTATGAAAATGCAGGAGGCCATCATGCCGATCAACTGCATGAACACTCGCGCAGGAAGGGAGTGTTGGGGTTTGAATTTGGAAATCAGCATTTGCATGCTGTTGATTCTCACTAAATTCGGCTGAGCTGTGGCCGCCAGAGTGTCTATGGTCGCACCTAGGTACTGCTGTACGTGAGCGGGTTGGAGATGTGATTTTGGGTAATTTAGTGAGAACCCCAGACTGTGAAGAAGGCGAATGGTGCGGGACATGTGGCTGGCACATTGCTGGTCTGACTTTGCCTGAACAAGCCAGTCGTCCAGGTAGGGGTAGACATGAATGTGTTGCCTCCGTAAATGTGCGGCCACAGTAGCCAGACACTTTGTGAAAACTCTGGGCGCTGTTGTCACGCCGAAGGGAAGAACCTTGAATTGGTAGTGCTGCCCTTGAATAGTGAACCTGAGATATTTCCTGTGTGATGGGTGAATGAGTATGTGGAAATACGCATCTTTGAGGTCTAGCGTGGCTAGGAAGTCTCCCTGTTTGAGCAGTGGTAGGACTTGTTGTAGGGTGAGCATGTGGAAATGCTCCGAGAGAATGTAGCGGTTGAGGGGTCTCAGGTCTAGTATAGGTCTGAGTGACCCGTCCTTTTTCGGTATTAAAAAGTACAGGGAGTACACCCCCGTACCTTACTCGTGGACGGGTACGACCTCTATTGCGCCTTTTTGTAGCATACTTAGCACTTCCTGCTGTAATAGCGTGAAGTGCTCTGAGGACATTGGACGGTGTTTTGGAGGTATTGTGGGTGGAGTTGAGGTTAATTCTAGGCAGTAACCGTGTTTGATAATATCTTTGACCCACCTGTCCGTGGTGATGGAGTCCCACGTGGACAGGAACCTTTGTAGCCTTCCCCCGACAGGTTTTATGTGGTCGGGAGGAAGGGAGAGGGCGTCATGGTTTGTTCTTGGGGGAGGACCTGGTGTTGCCGTATCCGCGTCCTCTGCCCTTTGTGCTTGAGCCACGATATCCACCCCGGGTGTTTTTATCGTAGGAACTTTGTGTGTTTCCCTTGTTGTAGGTTTGCTGTGACCCCTGTCCTCTACCTGCTCCTCTATTTCCGGGGCGACGAAAGGAGCCGCTCCAAAAGTCTGCGTTTGGAGAGCCCCCATGGACTTTGCAGTGTCTGTCCTTTTTTATTTTTTCTAGGGTGGTGTCAACCTCTGGCCCGACTAAGTAGTCGAGGTTGACCGGCTGGTTGAGGATGTTATTCTGCACCTCAGGTTTGAATCCTGAGATTCGTAACCAGGCGTGTCGTCGTAACATGACGCTGGTGTTTATGGCTCTGGCAGCTGTATCTGCGGCATCCAGTGCACACTTAATGGATGCGTTCGTGAGGAGTTGTCCCTCCCTGATGAGGATCTCTGCTCCCTCTTTGTATTGGTCAGGTAGATGTTGGAGTAATGTTTCTAATGTGTCATAATGTGCACGATCGTAGCGAGCTAGGAGCGCCTGAGTATTGGCAATACGCCATATGTTAGCTGCTTGCGCTGCAACCCGTTTGCCAGAGGTCTCTAGCACCTTGGACTCTTTGTCCGGGGGAGGAGCATCTCTTGTCGTCTGCGAGTGCGCCCGTTTGCGACTACTATGGAATCCAGAGGTAGTTGGCCTCTAATGTAGGTAGGATCCCCAGGTGCCGACCTATATTTCTTGTCGATCCTGGGGTTTATTACTCTGGCCCTGGTGGGTTATTTGAAAATGTCCTTTGCTGGTTTGAGGACACCTTTCAACATGGGTAGAGTTTTTATATTCCTTTCTGAGGATGCGAAAGTATCCATGAGAAAATCGTCCTCGATGGTGTCAGAGTGGAGTTGCACACCATGATTGGCCGCAGCACGTTCAATGAGGGCGTTGAATGCGGCAGTGTCCTCTGTGGGAGAGGTTTTTGCGCCATATAGCTGCGTGTCCAGTGTATCCATAGGTGCACCCGGGTCTACAGGGTCATCCCAAGCCTGGTCAGGGTCCTGTTGGCCTTCAGGGTCCATCTCTCCGGGGTAGGGGACGTGGTCACCCATGTAGTCCTCCAAAGCGTCGGTGTCGGAGTGTGTCGGAGAGAAGGACTGTGGATCTTGGTAAGAGGTGTGGAGAGGTTCGTAAAGAACTGGTTCCGAATCCACTGGCAACTTTTTCTTTAGCGGGATCCGGTAGGAGTCCAGAGCTGGCTCGGAAGTTATTCTCCTCTTGTGGAGCATCATTCTGCCGGTGTCGGCATCGATGATGTGTGATGGTGACGTCTCCGCAGGAGAGCGTTCTGCAGGTGTGATCCTGGTGTGGGTGACACGTGTTCTGATTTCAAACAGTTTTGGGGCCGTAGATGGTGGCAGGCCAAAAGTGATGTTAGTCGGCGCCGGAGAAGGCTTTTGAGCTTTTTTCGGCTCGGAGCCCGACGTGTCCTGGAGGACTGCCTTGTCTTTGATGCATTGCAAGGACGCTGCAACTTGCCGCACCTGGAGCGCCGACGGTTCTTTGGCGCCGACCGGTTCTGTAGAGGCGGGCGTGGACTTTTTCTGCGCCACTGGGTCATCGAGTCGAGGAGAGGTAGTAGCTGTCGACGGCGTCGATGATTGTGCCCTTGGTGCTGCTTTCGAAGCGGTGAGAGACGCAGCAGCCATGGTGACCTTTGTGGCCGGAGCCGATTGTTTCGGTGCCGGGAGCCGAGGCGGTTTGGCGGTACCGATGGTCTTTTTCCGTGCGGCGGCGCCGACGTCGGCTGCTGCAAACTCGGCACCGAAGTCCCGTTTGGCGCGGTCGGTGCCGACGGGTTTGGCTGGCGTCGAAGGTGTGGTGGGCTTCGATCCGACCAGTGTCACTTTCAGTTTCGGTTTCTGATGAACCAATACGGCTTTCGGTTTCGATGAAGGGAAATCAGTCGTTTTGGGTATTAATGGCTGCCGCTAAATGTTGAAGGCCGGGCCAGAGGGCGGGGCCGAAGTACTGCGGGATAGGTCTTGGGTAAGGCCCGAAGGCGATCCCTCGACCGGAGCCATAGACTGACGCACTGGGATATCCTCAGTTTGTACGGGTAGGCCTTGCTCGTCAGCGGAGCTACTCTCTTCGGCCCCTAAGGCCTCATCGTAGTCTCCTACCTCGGTGTCGGCTTCGTCTCTGTGAAAGAGTCGTTCTTCGATGTCTTCCGATCCGGAGTCGTGGGCGGAAGTGGGGCTGGAGGGTAGGTTCTCCACGTCTTCGACATCTTCGTCCTCGGCGCTGAAGATGTTGGTCGGGCCGGTGCCGCTTGCTGCGCTTCAAGTCTCGCCGCTCGTCGATTCCGGAGAGTCTTCTTGGATCGGAATCGGGCACAGGCCATACATGTGGACTCGTCGTGATCCGGTGAAAGGCATTTGTTGCACACCGGATGGACGTCGACATGGGGATATTTCGCGTTGCATACAGGACACCGCTTGAATGGTGTCCTCGATTCCATCGTCGATGTCGGGTATGATGCGAAAAAAGTGTTCTTGAAGTTAGTAAACTAACAAATAACTATCGATACCGATCGGGAACAGTACCGACGCGAACTAAAGGCCTTTTGGCCTGTAAAAAGTTTTTCCTAACTTGAGTCAAGATAAGCACATCCGAACCCAATGGCGGAAAAAAACAATCTGAGGATGGAGAGGATGCCCATGCGCACTGTAGTCCAGGGGAGGAGTCACCTATCCCAGGATACTTCGAAGACTCTTCCAGGACAACAACGTGCAAACATCCGGACCCAACACTAGGCGGCGATCTATGCACAGATATGAATTCAGCAGCCCACATGCCTCGAACATTTTAAATCCAAGTGTTGGTTCTAAAATAAAACAAACAATTATTTTATATATAAATCATTGGCCTAGAGTTCAGTTATTGAGTGTGTGAGACCATTTGCTGACTGAGTGTGTACAACAAATGCTTTACACCGTCCTCTGGTACTGCCTTACTGCTCGACCAAGATACCACTTTAGAGAGTGAGGTTATATCTAACTTTAACCTCTGTCAAACCCTGGGGGACTGCGGACTCTGTACACCCTGTACCTATTAGGGAACAGTATATACAGAGCCACTTTCTCAGAGCCGGGACTTGCGCTGCTCGAAGTGTAGCTTGGGCTGAGTCTTATCCGGTTTGCCCATGATGGAGGCGAACGTAGTGAGACGCAGGGCAGAGGGAAGGATGTAGCCAAGAGGAATAAGCACCCACCGGCAAGACACGCACCTGTAAGCTGGTCTGTGCGTTGAGCAATGGCCTCAGGTCCCGGCAGCAGAAGCCCGCCTCACGAGGGCAGCCAGAGAGAGAGGGCCTCCGGGGTGGACAGCAGCCGAAAATAAATGCGAGGTAGAGCACCCCCAGCAACACATCAGACACGAGCCAGCAGGGCTGTCAGGAGAGAAAGGAGGCGCCCACAGCCAAGCTGAAGGGGAACGCACTTCACCGCCTTCTCACCGGGGCTCCAAAGAAAATGGCTGCTCCAAAAGGAAGGCAGACATTCCCAGGTGCCTCTGCCCCACATCAGCAGCAAGGGCACGGAGGGAGGTCACCCCAGCTGGTACGCGGCAGCCGCCGCTCGGAGAGGTCAGGCCAGGCCCGCAGGTGGAGAGGGGCAGCCAGCCGCAGTGCCGCAAGGTAGGACAGCAGGCGCGGGCAGCCGGCTACGTGCAAGCGAGACCAACCAGATCGGTGGGAGAGCCAGTCCGAGGCCAGTGCCCCAGGCACAGCACCGCCGCGGTGCCCCAGCTCGCGCTACAGTCAATGCCGGATAGGACAACGAGGATCTAACAGCCACCGCCGGATCAAACTCCAGCTGAATGCGGCCCAGGTGACCCGGCCACCCAGCAGCAGCAGGAAGATCTCGGGGGAACAAGCGTCGGGCCAGGCAAGTCCAGCAGGCCCGCAGCAGCCACCCTGCGTCTCCAGGAACGTCTTCAGCATATAGCAGCTGGCAGCAGTCGAGCAGGACAGGGCATCCAGTGCAGGCGACCAGCCGCTCTCAGGAGGGGCTGGTCAGAGACGCAGGAGATGGCCAGTCCGAAACTCGAGGCAGTGGACTGAGGGCCCACCCACGCCGCAGCGCCCCAGTCTCCGCAGCCCGTCATGTAGGGTTGTGTGGTGGAGATTAAATCGCTACCGCCAGACCGCTGAGAGGTGAAGCAGTCGGGGCAAGCAGAAGGCAGTAGTCACAGCAGGGATATGGCCGGATCATTAACGGATGGTGGCGGCGTGTAGCGGAGCTCTACGAAAGCGCGGCCATCTTCCAGCCGAGCAAGGTCCACCCCACAGGAGATCAGAGTTCTTTGGGAAGGCAGGACAGGTCTGGTCTCCGGGGTTCTTGGAGGCTGCAGGACATGCCTGTTTCAGCTTGCAGGGGTTCCGAAGCAGGAGACATGCCAGTAGGGCCGGTGCCAAAGCAGTGGTCATCCTCTTCTTCTGCAGCATGGCTCTTTGGTCCTTCTAGTCAAGTCAAATCTAGTTTCTGTGTTCAGGGCTGTCCCCCAACTACTGTATTTAGGAGTCTTGAGGTAGTAGCAAATGGGCCACTGTCCTTCGGGTGACTACACCCCACGTAGGAGAGGCAACTTCCCTATTTGGAGTGTGCCTGCCATCTGCAAGATGGCGGGCACTGAAGAGTGGGCTTCACCGCAATTCCCCACGTGAGGGGTGGGGATGGCAGAGGCAGGCACACCTGAGCTGGTCTACTTTTTCCCCACCTGTCTTCCCACCTAAAAAGGGGGGGGGGGGGGGGGGGGGAGGTGGGACAGGAAGGAGGCCTGCCTCTTGATAGCAAGAGAGGATGGGGTAGCTTTCCAAAGGTGGCAAGGCCTATGAAGGTCTGCCACAGATGGCTCTTTCTGACCTGGGGGAGGTGTGAACACCACCGCCCAGGAAAGGCTTAGTTTCTGGGCCCAGGGAGGGAAGGCTCCCCACCCCAGGAGTCCAGAAACATGTCTCGTAGTGGCAGGCTGGTAGGTGGTCAGTCAGAAACCCACCAGAGGCAGGTTTGGTTCAGGGGTACCCTCTAGAGGGGACCCATGAGTGCAGGGGACAATAAATCTGACACTGCAATCAGTGCAGGTTTATTATTCGGAGACATTTGATATCAAACATCGCAGGATTCAGTAAAGCCATCATGGTGCTGGGAAACTTGTAATGACCAGTTTCAAGACTATATACCCAGGATGGCTTTACTGAGCACTTGTATCTAAGAATGGCCTTAGATATTATAGAGGACTTGTCTGCTCACGCAGATAGCCCTCACATGAGACATAGGGAACCCTACCTTCAGGGTGACTTACCTAGGCCTCATGCAGTGCTGGGCAGGCATGGCCCACAGATGTGTGCCAAGTCGACAATCCACCTTTAGCGGCACCAAAACATTCAAGCTGCAACAGCAGTGGCGCATGTTTGTGGTGAGCGGTCTCTGAGGGTGGCATAATACATGCTGCGGCCCTTAGTGGCTGTTCCAAGGTTACCATGCCCGATACCATAGGTACCCCTTACAAGGGACTTCTCGGTAGGCCAGAGTTGTGCCAATTGTGTAAACAATGGTACAGACAAATACAGACCTCTGTAAGCAGATTGGCAGGGACCCAGGGCACACTCAGTCAAATTGAATCAGGTATTTTGCAAAACAGTTAGGGGAAACCATGCAGAAAGGGCAATTTACTACACAAGGGAACTGGAGGAGAGTTATTCTGAGGTTGAGCTTTGATTGTGTAATGCGACAAGAACCACCTTCGAACTCAGCGGTGCTGGAGAAAATCCACAGTCCAGTACTGAAGGCAGAGTGGGCAGGCTGCAACATGAGGCCAGCCTACACCAGGGCAGAGCCCATTGACTAAGTCGGAGTGAAGGATCCCGATTAATCCAGGGGGCTCAAAGGTATGTTAAGAGGGATCTCGAACCATTCCAACCAAATGGAGCACGGCTTCCATGAAGTCCATAATTAGAAGTGGATTAAACTGTGGGCCAGGGAAATTGGGCCCACTGGCTCCAGAATATGTATCTGAATTTCCTGAATTACTTCTAAGTCGGAGTCTGGAACATTGAATGCTGATGGACCTTTGCCTGGCACAGAAGTATGTGAATGTCAGAACTTTGTTTTCTGCTCTTCTTGTAGTTTTACAACACAATTGTAAAAAACAAAAGTGGTAAAAGCAGAGTTCTAAAACTGCAGTCTACAGGTGTTTGAAAAGAGGAAAC
The DNA here is from genome assembly GCF_964204655.1 of Triturus cristatus. Taxonomy (NCBI): domain Eukaryota; kingdom Metazoa; phylum Chordata; class Amphibia; order Caudata; family Salamandridae; genus Triturus; species Triturus cristatus. The sequence goes on from NC_140583.1 coordinate 954,250,800, forward strand.
AGTTGTCAGGATGTAGGAGTGGTGCCTACATGCAGCTCAGCGATATGCCCGAGGCAGGAGAGACTAACATTTAAGGCCAATAGCAGCACCTGCTGGCAAGCAGGAGCTACTGCAAGGGTTTCCAGACAGTATGGCGCCTCTGGAAATGCGCATGGTTCGAATTGGCTTGTCAGCTAATAAGCACCGACAAGCAGCTTTCCTTTTCTAATGTTTTAACAGTACAGTAGCTATGTCATTTTTTTTTTATCACAGGCGACTTAAGATGTCACACAAACTGAATTAAGGAAATTAGTGTGTTTCTGTACAGGATATTGCAGGCTGACCCTTTCTCTAGCTAAAGAATGAGGTTAAGAGATTGTTATTTCAGAACTGTAGCAGCAGATGTAGAGAATAATCATATGGGTCTGGAGGAGAGTATACACAGTATAAATCATGGCTCAATGAATCCTCTTCCCCATCATGCCTGGACCTCCTAGTCCCCCCCCCCCCCCCCCCCAACTACAATATCGCAAGGCTGGACAGACAAATCGAACAAGAAGGGAGGAGGCATCGCCTGCATCTACCGCTCTAACCTTCTTGTCATGGAACTCTTGGCGGACACCACTGAATCCTGCGAATACCTCACCCTCACTGTTTGCAGCAACTCCACCCTACTGTGCAACCTACACATCTTTTACCACCCCCTGGCATGAACGACTCCTTCACTGACAGCCTCATGGAAATCATCACAGCTAAGATTTACACCAATGAGGATCTTTTCCTAGGTGATTTTAGCTTACACTGGAACGATCCCAAGGATCCACATGTCAACACCATCAAAGACCTCCTGGCAGATCAAGCCTTGACCCAAGCCTGCTCAATGTCAACTCACTCAAAAGGGGCCACCCTTGACTGGATCATCTCCAAAGAACCAACTGTCAAGCTCATCTCTATTGACCCATGCGACTGCTCTGACCATCATGCAATCACCTTCCATTTACCTGGCACCCACAAGGTAAAAGCCCTGCAACCGACTATTCCTAAACGTTGGATCAGAGACACCAAGAACCTGGACCGCAATGAACTTGAGGCCCGATACAAATCCGACCTCCCGCCCCCTTTGCATATCACAACAGTCAGCGGCCTCAATGACCACTACTATGCGACTATCTCAAACATCCTAGATGATTTACCCCACTTAAACTGAAAAGAACCCAAAGCAATAAGAGAAAACCTGGTTCCGGGATCCCTTAATAATGAAAGGAGAGCCCTCCGGCAAGCTGAAAGATCCTGGAGGCAGCATCCCTCTACCGCACATATAAAACTCCCCCGCCCGGCCAGAAATGTCTACAACAGGAACATACTCGATTCGAAAAAAAAAGACTTCAGAACGGAACTAGAGAAAGCAAAGAACAGACCCCACAAGCTTTTCGAACTGGTCAAAAAACAATCTAATAAACTGGCCAAAACAGCGAAAGAAACCCCCAAATCTTATATCCTCAGAGGAATTTTCCTCTTTCTTCGCTGACAAAATCTTAACCCTTGGAAACGAACTCAGTTCCATCACACCCTCAACCCCTTCCTGACCCGCCGTCTCCCATCGCGTCGCACCCTAAGGCTCCACCCAAAAATCATGCTCACTGGACTGTCTTAAAAGACTACGACGAAGACTCCATCTCTAAAATCCTTTCTACCTTAAACCCGAACAACCATTTTAATGACCTGCTACCCGCCAACTGCTTAGCTGCCGTTGCCCAATCCATTATTCCCAGCTAGACCATAATCAACGCCTCCCTCCAGCAGGGAACGATGCCTGACTCTCTAAAAGTCACCCAAGTCCTCCCCATTTTGAAAAAGCGGTCGCTGGATCCAGCCTCCCCTGACAACTTCAGACCCATCTCCAATATACCACTCTTATCTAAAGTGCTGGAGAAATGTGTGCAACAGCAACTAAGCCATCACTTAAACAACTTCCACCTGCTTGATGACTTCCAATCCAGATTTAGACCAGGGCATAGCACCGAAACCACCATGCTCCATATCGTGGATGATGCCCTCCAAGCCCTTGACCAAGGCAAAAAACTTGTCTCCTAATCCACCTGGACCTATCTTTGGCCTTCGACACGGTCAACCATGAAAAACTTCTCGAACACCTCAAACTCAGGATGGGACTGGATGGCACTGTTCTAAATTGGTTTAGGTCCTTCCTCCACGACCGGTCACAGAGATTCCTAATCAACTGCAACCTATCTGCACCATCCCCAGTCACAGTTGGAGTCCCGCAAGGATCAACCCTGTCCCCACCCTTTTCAACTTTTACCTAGAACCACTTACCGAAGTATTACAAGCAGCTAACATCTATCATATGTATGCAGATGACACCCAGATCTACATCAATACCTCTTCTCTCAAAGAGATGCTCTCGCCCTGAATTAAGCCCTGAAACTCACCGTCCAATGGCTCGCATCCAATAAACTTAAACTTAATGCAAAGAAAACATAATTTCTCCTGATCTACCCTCCCAATACCAACCTCGAGATTCAATCAAGGATTAAGGCTATCACAGCCTTAAATAGCCCACCGACCATTGTGAACTCTGCTAAATCCCAGGGAATTACCCTTGACAGCAGCCTGAACATGTGGGACCACATCAATTCGATGGCCAAAACAGCCAGATTCCACCTGAGATACCGTAGGAAATTGAAACCCTTCCTCGATGCTCCAGACCTAAAAATGGCAGTCCAAGCACTCATCTCTAGACTGGAATACGGCTGCTCAACCCTCTCGGGTTTACCCAAGATCTCCCTGTCACCTCTCAAAGCCTGCCTCAATGCGGCCGCCAGACTACTTACCGGCACAAGGAAATACAATCATATTTCCCCACACCTGAAAACTCTCAACTGGCTTCCCCTGGAGGCAAGAATACAACTCAAAGTAGCATGCATCATGCACAAAGCTTTATACTCTAACTCTCCTGCTTATCTGACTCAGAAACTTGTGATCTCCGGAAGAATCAAACTCCCGATCTTCCAGAGACCTCTTGCTCCAACCTGCACGCTTTCGAGGAGAAAAAAAAAAACTTCCAATTGGGCCTTCTCAGGGGCTGCTCCAAGAATATGGAACTCTCTCCCACCAGACATCAGAAGAATCCACTCTGACTCGCTTCAAAAAAGGATGCCAAAACCTTCCTTATGGGCAAATTTCTCAGCTAATTATTGCCTCAACCACCACTATGGCCATCCACTACCTCCCTCGGACTACCTTGTCACCCCATCAGAAACTTGGGGCCTGGCTTGAATAATTGTAAACGTAATCTGTAAATATGATATCTAGTCTTGAGTAACTGATTATGTAAACTGTAAATACGTGTTCTTCTTTCCCTTATGTATCCGGCTCCTCTCCCCCACACTACTTGAGCTGCTACTGGTTGATTTTAAGTCTGTCTATATATTGCTTTGCTCTCCTGTAAAGCGCTCGATAACCTAACGGGTCAAGCTCACGCTCTATAAAACACAAATAAATAAATAAATGTAGCAGCAGTACAGGTAAAAGTCATATGAAAGAATTTGATGATACCTACTTACTCCAGCTGCCACCTACCTACACTGACTTCAGAGGTGATCTGTTTACGAAAGAAGGATTTTAGGACTGGTTACGAAAGGCATGTTATTTGCCATCCACTTTGACCCTTCTCAACTGGATAAAATTTCACAAGGTGCATTAATCTGATTTGATTAATCTGAGATTACATAAAAGTAAAATGTTACAAATCTATAGATTCCTGAATTTAGTTCTCCCTAAAAGTAAATATTTGTGGGATAAATCCATGCCACTTGTGTTTTACACAGATTTACTATTTCACTGTTACCACCAGTAAGTAGTTATAGTGAGCATTGTGTTTCCAGAGCAATTTTTGGTTTGCTTATAACATTAGCACCATTTCACAATCTTCATAAAACTTTCCAAATAAAGGTTTCATCCACCTCATCTCTTTCCTGGAAACTTTTGGGGTGATCGGTCTAGCGGGGCTGGGAAAAAGGGGTGGTGGGGGAGCATTTGCACTCATTCATGTTTCCCCTGGATGCAGTAAAAACTGCTAAAATTAATTACACCTCATTTGGCAGAATGCTGGATCTTGGTCCAGAAAGTGTGCCTTACGTGATTTGGTGAGAATCTGCACGGTACTTTGTGAGAAATTAAGCCTCAAAAACTTTGTATATTACACCCCACGGAGTATCCGCCGATCACACGGAATGCTGGGCAGAATCAGACTGGCTGACACCGCCATCAACAAATTGGTAGCAGCCATCTTACGACTCAGGACGGAGTCCAGAGTCCTAGAAAAAAGATAACTAATACAAGTGGGCAGGGTAGGGCCTTCTTTATATTAAGTGACTGAGATCCACACTTTAGGTTACCACTCACATTCATGATTTATGACTGGCTTTGTATTTGTTGATTCTCACTAGTTGTCAAACAAATACTTAAGCTTTCCAGGTTCTGAGAGATAACCACTTACAACAATGATATAGTGTGCACTTAAGTTCATACTTGTTGCTCCAGCTACAAGAAAAGAGGTATTGTGTTGGTACAATCAAAACTGTACACATGTTCAGTGGCTGTTGAAATCAATCATCAGTAAGATGCCTAAGAGATTTTACGGTCACTGTCGATATCTCCAGCGATCGGGTCCCAAGTTCAAACCCTTACAAGTTAGACTCAACCTTTTTGATGCCAATAAATTGAGTACCATGAAGTACCATTAAATAAAACACTGCAAATGAGTTATTGTCATTCACAAAGTTTAGACATACCAGACAGGTGGTATGCACCACTACAAGAGTAACATTGCAACAAATTCAAAAGTCTGCCTGAACCCACATAGTAATGGATTAAAAACCTGTCAAATTAACCAGAAAGCAAAAAGTGCAGTAATGAGGGGGGAAAAATAAATCTGTACCTGATTAATTTTCTCAGTTAATGGATTAACTACAATGCTCCACATTCTCCAGACGTGCTCCTTGTTTTCCAACAGCTTGGCTTGCGTACCGATGACGCCAACAACTGATTCACTAAATGCCAGAGGAGACGTCGGGCCAGACAGAACACAGCTCACAAGGGTTTCCAAGCATATGAAGAACCTAACAACGTAAATTAAAAGACCCAATTAATAGAGTCTGTTGACCAAAGAAGGTTTTGATTAAGGTAGGTTTAGGTTTAAGGAAAGAAAGCAGTTCAGCATCTGGCTCCAAATTTTGATTTTGCGCTCTGAATCAGATAGATTGACAAGAGAAAGACATTTGTCTCCAATAGCTATTATGATTCTGCAAATTTTTTTTAGAAACTTTTGCTTAGATTACATTCTAATGTTAAGCTGTTAAGGCCCGCAGTTGGGCCTGCATTTCCTTGCAGCAAAGTTAAGCACGGGCTAAGCTGCCCTATTACATAAATATGTACTTACCATAGCAAGTCTAAATCAAAGACATCAGAATAAAAATAAAATATTTCAGCCTCCATGCAGGGAGTACAAAACCACCTCCCCACAAAGAAATACCTCTTGTGTCTAATCAAACACAAAAACAATGCCTAGAAAAGAAACTATTTGTCTTTATATGTATATTTTAATAGGCTAGTCATAACATTAAACCAACAGACAATGTAAAATGAGTTTAAAATACACAGAGTAGTAATCTTTAATTCATAAGCCTTTCACTGTATTTACTGCCCGCAACCCAGCCCCTGCATTGAAGGGGAAAGTAACCAGGGGAAAATACCTATGTAGGCTACCAAGTTCACACAAGAAAAAACACACAATGTGCTTTCAAGACAATAAAGATGCTGCACAGCTAAAGAAGGATGCTCAGCAGCAGTTGGTCCTTCAGACTATTTTGAAAGTCTATTGGAGGATGGAAAGTCTCTTCAATACTAGCAACTTTGCTTTCATTCCACTGGCTGATTCACGGAAGAGGTAGGGTTCACAAAGGCAGCAAGGTTTGGAAAAGGTGTTGCATGTGAATTTTGTTCCATCACAGGAGTGTCCATAGGAGACATGAGAACCATGAGGAATGGCAGCAAAAGCTACACATCAAGTTGACATCACCACCTGAATTATATATCCATTAAGGAAGGGTTGAAGCCAAGAACTAGAAGTCAGGCTACTGTTTGGCTAAAAGTTTAGTGGGTTTTTCTGAAATCAACAACTGCAGAAAATATTTTCAATATGGGAAAGTAAAGTTTTGACGTTTGAAGAAGGCATCAACGTATTGGCACAACTCATGTATTGTGAACCCTTTGCTAATATATAGAAACATTTAGAGTAAGTCGAATAAGGTGCTGGCTTTTCACCTGCTGTAGGCACTTGTCTTGGTGGCCAGCACACCAGTAGCACCCAGCATCAGCATACATATAAGTTTGTAGGTAAGTGCCCCTTTTTAGGTCTCAGCTCTAGTGTGGAGCTGACTGTGTATTTGTTAGCTACGCAGTGTATTTATGTCCTTTGCATTAATGTAACTATTTAATCACTATCCCCTTCTACCACGCTGTAAACTGCCCAACGTTTGTCTTGAAACCAACAAGCCTGTCATGGTCGCCAACAAAATAAGTTAAAACAAATATATCACAAATACCTTACTCTCAAACCCACAATGTCCCGACCTGGCTCTACAAGACTGCTGCAGCAGACGTGAAAAGTTGGGAAAGTGGCTTCCATTTAGGCTGCCATGGAGCGGTCACATGACGATAGGCTGCCATGGAGCAGTCACATGACGTGAGCACCAGAGGAGGCACACTTCGGGGGGCAGGCTTGTGAATTTCCTGTAACTCTGAGCTACACAACCAGATTAGTATGAGTAAATTATGAAATGGTACTTTATCACGGCTAAATCCTGCAATGTTGTACAGAAACACCGCTGCCTTCCGGACTTCTGGGTTAATCGGGAGACCATAGTAATTAGCAGAACTGGAAACTCATACAATGATACTAGGATCAAGGGGGTGAAGGATATAGGATCCCCTACACTCCTACTGGTTGTAGAGGATTCTTTGCCCTGTTACGCATCTCGCCAAGTAATCCAGCAGCCTCTTGGTTGTTTCCTTCATCTCTGTACTTACTCTCAATACTCCTCTATTTTTATATTTACCACAAATGTGGTAAAGGGACTTTAGCTGTGGTCCCGACTTACACCTAATAACTGACTTGAGCATACCTGCAAACCCCCAAATGTTAAAGCCAAAATTACTTTATTTTACCTGTCTCCCGTTTGAAATGGCTTCAGATTAAATGTAGGACAATTGGGAAAATGCACTCCACCGATTTCTTTCAACATCGCCCAATTTCCACTTGTAAATCTTCGTTTGTATGTGTTGTGCATTGTGTCAATGAAGTAAACACGCTTACTCAGACTTAAACTGATAAAAAGAATTGGCAAAGCCAAACTGTCTCGACAATCAGAGAGCTATAGGCGTTGGAAATGTTAATGCATTTGTGTGCATCAATTAAAACAGCCCAGAGCCATACACAAATGCTCTTGGATTGCAGTGACCTACTGGCTTCCCGAATGCTTGTTGACATTGTCACCCCCCACTTTTTGCCTGGTTTCTGTGCAATTTTGACAGAAGTGCACTGGGTTTCTGTTATCCATATTCTCGGTACCAGATCCATATCCCTAAATCTGTGCAAGTGTTTCCCCAATGATAATACCTTTAACACCACCTGTAAGTCCCTAGTAAATGGCACCTCTGATACCTAGGGCAAGGAGGCTAATGAAGGTCCCTAAGGGCTGCAGCACATAGTGTCATCCTAGGAGAACACTCAGCACCAAAATGCAAACTGCCATTGCAGGCTGCATGTCATGGTGCAGTGAAAAGTGAAGACGACATGGCACACATCCTGTGTACCATGCCTGCAGACACTGCACACAGTACAGGTAAGCCAGCCCTACAGCAGGCCTTGCATCCCTAAGGCACGGTGCAATATACTACATATGTGGACCTATCTGCATGAGCAGATAAGCCCCTGTGATGTACAAGTCGATTCTCCGATATTACAAGTAACAGGGATGCCCTTTTGAGTATATGTGCTGAAAACTGTTATTTAGGAGTTCCCCAGCAACATGATGGCTTCACTGAAACTAGATAGGTTTGGTATCAAACATCTCGTATTAATAAACCCACACGGATGTCAGTGATTTTATTAATACATGCAGCCGGAGAGCACCTTAGAGGTGCCCCCTGAAAAGCTTTAGACTACTAGTGTGCTGGCTGACTGGTGTGGACCGGACCAGACCAGACCAGGTGCTACAAAATCTATTGAACAGATTTCTTGGCAGCTTGTGAGGAACTCAGTTTAGAAGTTATCAGTAAGACCAAATTTATGGAGTTAAACTACACAACTTGTTTAGAGGCAAGGTGAAAATGGGGGATGACTTCCTAGAAAAAGTAAAATTATCGAGACTATGGCGGTAATGCTTACAAACATACGATCATGAACCTCACATATTTCCAAGAGCAAGCTTACAATAAAGTATGTTAGCTCTGCTTTAGTCAAAAGGTTTAACCCCTTCCATGCGGGGCGGATTCCCCCGCTGTGCTGACCGTTACCTGCGCGGGCGTGGTCATGACGGAACGGTTCCGTCATGAGCACAGCTCAACCGACGCTCATGACGGAACCGTTCCGTCATGAGCGTCGAAGGGGTTAAAATAAGCACAGGCTGGCTGTTCAAGTCAAAAGGAGTAGGTGCTGCGCAATATGGAGCAAAGATCTGTGGCTCTCAGAATATAGAGGCGAGGAGATTTAGGCGATTGATTGTGATTACCTTGAAATGCGCCACTGACTTTTTGGACTTAAAAATATAGCCCACATCGCAGCATTTAGAACCCTAGCATCTTGGATCAGAGTCTGGCATAACAATTCACCAGTCGCCATGAGACAATCACTGCTTTAAGTGACGCACTCAACACTAAAGAGAACATATCTTGGCTCAAATATGTTAAGACATGGTTACACAGATTTGTTGTGAGCGAACCCTAGTCCAATCCTCTTTGAATACAGAAAAGTACTTTGGTGTCCTTTAAGAGGGATTGGCTTTACATTTGTGGGATTTGGTTGTACCATGGTACTGCGGGTATCTAACTAAGGTTTTTCACTTCAAAGATAACTTGTACTGCGAGAAGTTCATTAATCGAACTAAACGCCCTTAAACAAAATCCTTATATTTGCAATTTAAATATGGTATTTCGCCAATTATTGGGTTTCACTCACTGTAGATGGAATGATCACAATACTTCTATTGGTCCATCATGCCATGTTAGCATTTTTAATTTGTGTCCCAGATATTCTCACAGGAGAACCTGGTTAATCCCGATCTGCTGCATTTTGTCAGCAAAACAAAGGAGGGCCACGATTGGAATGCTCAGGAAAGATACTAGTGCAAGGTTAATTTTGGCCGTGTTCAGATATTGGTTATATGCATCGTGACTTAGATAGAAGGATATGCAAACCTACGACACACAATGAATTGGCTTGCCTTTTACAATTCTCAGGGAACCAAAATATACGCTGTACTTTAGTCATTATAAGACTAATCTGATATTTTATACCGATTTTATACCAAATTGTTTTAATGGACCTTTTAATAGGCTTAAGCAGGCTTTCCTGGCTAGCTGTGCACCCACCTCACAGGACCAGCGTGCTTGTTTACCGACCACTCAGAACACTGGGTCACCTACCTGCCTGTCCCGCTGACAGCCATAGGGGCACGGACGATGAGGCAGGTCCTTCCAGGACATGTTAACCCTCAACCCAGCCACCATCTCATGCCTCAGATAGCCTTGAGACCAGCTCGGATATGCTGGATTGATTGATTTACTTATAGAGCGCAGCTATCACCCTACGGGCATCTTGGCGCTTGCATTGGGAACCCGTCCTGGTTTTTCCCTGTAAGATAACCCGTACTGGGCATCCCCAAGGTGAAAGCCAGGCATCCCGCCGCGGGGGGCCGTTGTGGAGATTAAGCAGGCTTGTTGCCCAGAGCTGCATAGTGTGAACTCGTGCTTAGAGTGGGCACCGAAGCGAGAATTATCGAGTCCGTGGACAATTGGGCTCTGGACCCTGCCGCGTCGGGAATCGAACCCAGGTCCCGGGTCTGATCTCTGCTTCAGGGTATGCCTCCTCTAACCAGTGAGCTACACTTCTCCTGGATCCAGACTAGATCATTCACCCTAGTTCTTCAGAGTGGGCCGCGACCGACAAGGTTGCTAATTACGTGGTGGGTTGTATTCGGAAGCCCATGGAGAAGGAATCTTGCAATTCCGACTCAGGGAAGAGTGCCCTTGGTCCTCCCTAGAGAGCAAGGTGGCCCATACATCAGACAGACCCACAAACTCCCACCTTCCTTCAGACGTTTATGAAAGATCCCAAGAAGGAACTAGATAGGCCTTGGTGGGCATGCCAGGACAAACTCCTGGATGCCTTCTGCCCCTTCACTAAGATTCTAGACATTGCCGAAGAGGTCAAGGCTTCAGGCTCCTTGATTTCCCTGGAGGTGCTTTCTGGATGGGTCCAAGGGGCCATCATTTTTAATCGCCAACGTTAACTGTGCGTGGACTCTGGAGCATTGCCGCTCTGTTGATAAAGGTGGACCCCAAGCTTGGGGATTTAACCAATTCAGAAGCCATAGCACAAGAAGGTATTTTTAGGGAGCCCTTTATCAAAATGTTGGGGAAATTTGTCAACACATTCACTTCCCTGGACAAGGCCCAGTCGTCGATTAAACGACCTCTCCCATGTTTTCAATGGGTCCAGTCGAGGAAGGGGCCGCTCGACCAGCCACTCTAATGCTCAATAGCATTTCAGAGGGCAAAGCTCTAGTCAAGGCAAGTATCAAGACCAGGCCCGGCCAGATTTTTATCAGACCAGAGGGCGTTATGGCAGAAGAGCCAGAGGAGCAGGAGCTTCCACCAATTCTAGTGAGTGTTCTCCCTTCTAAAGTAGGGGCCGGCTGGTGAATTTTTTCCCAGCCTGGACTGCCATCACAGGGGATGCCTGGGTCCTGCAAACCACTAGAGGATTTCGAATCGAATTTTACAGTTCTCGCAGACAGGACATACGCCTGTGGCCCACACAGTTTTCGGCCCACGAGGTTGCTTTGGTGGACAAGGAGGTGGCTTCTCTCCTGGTCCGAAGGGGCTATCGATATCTTGACTGAACACTCCCAAGGATTCATCAGCAATATCTTTTTGCTCGACAAAGCCAACGTTATCAACTTACACAAGCACAACTGGCTCGTGTATCGGCCCTTCAAAATGGAGGGGATCCATCTTTTGCGGGATGTACTAGGAACCCTGGACTGGATGGTGCGTCTAGACCGCAAAGACGCTCATCTCTCCATCCCAGTTTTCCCTCCTCACCAGAGATTTTTTCAGTATTTGTGAACAGACCTATGAGCTCACCAGCCTTTCGGCCTCTCCTTTGCTCCGTGGTGCTTCCCAAACGTTCTAAAGCCAGTTGTAGAGTATCGGAGGGCACAAGGGATTAGTCTGAGTGTCTACCTAGATGATATTGTTATGATGGCCAAATATCAGCACAAGCTGTCTGGCCAACTCAAAATGGCAGTCAACCTTTAATAAAGCCTTGTTTTGTCAAACAAAACCAAGTCCCTTCTGGTTAACTCACAGAAGGCAGGTTTTCTGGGTTTTGTGACACTCGACGAGACCACCCCGAGTCTTCCGTCTCGCAAGGTGATAAATATCAAGTACGAGTTGCGATGTGCCTTAGCCAGGCAGCGGGTATTGATCAGGCAGATAGCTCACCTGGTGGGCCTTACTCATAATCTATCCAGGCCACCTTCTCAGGATCCCTCCACTAGAGTCCGGCAACAGCTAAAAGATGCTCACTTACGCAAGGGCCTCTCCTATTCCTGCATAGTGACGCTTTCCAGGGAAGCACTGGAAGAGATCCGTTGGTGGTTAGTGTTAGAAGGTGGTTCTGACACTATGGGCCGCCCGGATATTTTGCTTTTTGAGCACCTAATTGTTGAGCTTTTACTGTGGGGGAGCCTCATAAGTTGGGACTCACCCACAGTGAACTCAGGATGTAAGACAGCATGGGAATTTTACTGGTGTCCCCCTGGCTTGACCAGGCCAATGCGCAGCAGCTGGAGTAAGGGACACCAGGCTCGTTACATGCAGACATGTGTACCTGCGTGTGCACACATGTAGGGGCTGTGAAGGGTAGATTCCTAGTGTGCGCAGCCAAGCAGCAGGTGCAGATAGACTGGTGTGGTAGGACTGATGCAGAATAGGGGGCTGACATGGAATAGGCTTTATATACTGGAAAGAAACATGCCAGGGAAAGTCAGTGTTTTACTGTGTTTTTCACTTCATTATTCCCTTATGGGGAGGTGGAACCCCTGGGCTAGGGCAACTTCCATAAGGCCTACAGATTCCAGACATGCACTAAAGTCCACTGTAGTAGATGTGAAAAGAAGTATTCTGCAGAGTCCAAAGTCATATTTGTACTGCTATTGGGTCATACAGAACTATCATATTTCTCTGAGCCAGCCATGACCAGACCCAGACTGAGGGCTGACCTCAGCTGGATGGATTGATAATCTTTCTTCCACAAGCTAAGGCCTCCTCTACACGAAGAGAAGATGGGTGGGGCTACAGGCTCATCCATTAGCAGCTGCCACTGGGTGCCAGGTACCAGGCTGCACCAAGGAGGGAAGGCAGTGAGGGGGAGAAGGAGTTGGGTTTCAGAGGCCATGTGGCCAGAGACACTGGACGACGCCATTTTGAACAAACCCAGAGGCTGGACAAAGAGGGGGCAAGGAAGTGTGTCGCTGTTTGATAGGACCAACAGACTTCCTGCCAGCCCCCTACCTTGGACAGGAAGAGAAGCTCTCTGGGGTGTGGTCTGCTGAGGCGGAGAGTGCTGGAGCCTGGCAATGGGCAGTTGGAAGGACGTACCCCTTGACTGCCCCCCAGGGCCCTAACAGCACCAGAAGAGCCCACGACTGGTGCACAGTAGCAGGGGCCTCTGCGCTGGGAGGAGAGAGAGGCCCAGGAAGACAGCCAGGCTGGCGCAGGGAGCCAGTGAAGACCACTCCCTGCAGAATGCACCCTCTTGGAGACCCGGAGGGAGAAGGAGTGCTCCCAGTGGCTGGGGGACGCCACCAGGAGCAATAAGACACAAAAATGGGGCAGATCGGACCCCCCCAGGGGCTGAGATATGGCCCCCGGAAGGTAGGCGACCTTTGACCCCCTAAGAAGACCGACGACGAAGTGCGTGGGGCTCCGCCCCCAGTCTCAGAGCTGCCCCCAGGGTGGGCCAGGTCCCGGGAGCTGACCCCACGGAGATGCAAGCCTGGGAGCGCCATCACGCTCCCCAAAAGGTGCCCCCGCAGGGTGCCAGGAGCCCACCCTGGCCCCCGCCGAAAAATTTAGATCGGGAGGGCCGTTGCGCTCCCCGTGAAGGTTGGCAGGGGGCGGGACCCGGGATACCAGGCCCCGAAGCCGAAGATCAGGAAGGCGGGTGGTGCCAGGAGCCCACCCTGGCCCCCAGTGAGCAGCGAAGACTGGGAGTGCCGGCGCGCTCCCCGTGAAGAGGAGGCAGGGGCCCGGGGCCCCATCTCCGGGCCCCGAAGCTGAAGGGAGGCAGGGGGGGGCGCCGCACTCTACCCGAAGACTCGCCGGTCCTGCAGACCCGAAGAGCAGCACAGGCTCCCGCACACAGGAATGCGGGCCGGAGCAGCTGGGGGTGGGCGCTCCGGGCTGCCCCCACCACCAGAAAGTGCCAAAGTTACGGAGGGCCTGGGTGGGTCCGGGCCCCCGCGGAAAAGGAGAAGCGGTGCCAGGGGCCACCCAGGACCCGAAAACTCTGCATAAGCGGCCGCTGGTGGGCTTCCCGAGCCAGCTTACTCACCTGAGGGTCCGGGTGGGACCGGACCCCAACGGGCAGCCAAAGTGGCCGGAAGCACAGATCGCGGCTCTCCCCGTCCCAGCAGGAGAGCCGCTGCTATAATATTCATCAGCAGGCACCTGAAGCGCCCCACAATGCCTTGCAAGGCATGGGGGAATCGATCGTTTTTGGCGTTTTGGTGGCCCCCAGAGGAGAGGGGTCACCCTCAATGGTGAGAAGGTGATGGGGGGAGGTGATGGGGGGAGCTGCTGGAGAAGCGCAGTCTTCCCCCAGCACGAAGAGACGTCACCCCCCAAGTCACATGGAGACTTAAAAAGAACAACCCCTCAAGGGCTCATCAAGTATGTCAATTTCTCTTGGGCTGGAACTTTCGTTCTACAGCTGGAGGAGGGTTGAGAAGTGCATAATGGAGTGAAGGGCAATGTCACAAAGTAATTCCAACAACTTATGTATATTTGTAAATTGGTGCATAGTATTGAGTAGTGTGTGTTTAATAAATGTACTCTTACTTTTATAAAGCAAAGTACAGACTGGACAATCAATTAGTGTTATTTTTGCGCACCTGCAAATAGTGATTACTAGCCCACACCACCTCCCTTGAGTAAGCCTCAGACTGCTCTGCAACGCTACCCTCAGAGTCAGGCGCTACAATTGGGTGTTTGGTTCCCAGTGAAGGACAAATGTAGTCATGTTATTTGTGCAGGCCTCACAGATGCTGCCTCGTTTTACAACAGTTAGCCAACATGGACACCTGGAGTAGAAGAGCGAGCATCAGGTTTGCCCTGGTCATCAGTCAGATGCCAGCAGGTCAGGTTGGGGCACAAGATATACAAAATTTTCCACAGACAGTTTCTAGTCTCCTCAAGAACCGAGATTACATATCAATTGTATGGAGATGTTGGCCAGGTCCTTTACAGTCCACTGCTGGACCAAAGACTCCAGTCAGTCCGTTCAACAAGTTTTACTCGATGTGTACAACATAGTCATGTGTGCTCAAGATGGAAAACGTATCGGTGGTACAGTACATCCATCATCTGGGGGGCACCCGGTCCAAAGCTGATCATGCCCTCAAAACACCTTCATTTGCATTTCATTGTGGGTGTTGCGATAGCAACACAGGCGCCTGCTAAAGTTTAATTTTCCATTATCAGTAGTCCTCCAATACAAAACTGGTATTCTGTTTACAGTAGGGACAACAATCCAAAAGCTGTGCAGGGAGATGCATTGTTTTTAAACATTTCTCACATAGAACATGCTAGTGCGACAGGCTTACAAAATGCACAGAATAGAAAGCTTACCTTTCTTCCACTGCACACTGTTCCAAGACACCATTATGGAAAAGCAGCTGAATTATGAACAAAGCAGGCGTTCCCTAGGGAAAAAAATATACCAACTATTCAGTAATAATACGGGATAGAGTCTGAACGTAAAAACAAAAAAAATGCAGTTCTCATACAATGAATAGGTTACTTTTAGCATTCTGTTACTGCAAGGGGTCCCCACTTTTCACTGTAAAGAAAGTGAGATATCAACTACAGAGGAGAAACTGTGTATCAGATACAGAACAGAGCAAACACCCCTTAGGAAAACTGATTTTGCATAGCTCTGTTCCCACATATACCAATATGTCCGAACCTGGTTAAATACATTTTTTTAGACCTTCATCCCTTTAAATATTTTGAAGATTAGTTAAATGGAGTAGAAGTTAAACATTCTAAGAAGTCTACCTGGGTTGGAGAAAGGAGGGGTAAAGGGTGCAGAGCACTGACCAGGATACAGTTTGACGTGGCTCTGCCTTCAGGGCCAGAGAAAAACGGGTCAAGATGAGCAGCTGACTGCAAAAAATCCACACGGTAGTGAGAGCCACTGTGCTACTGCAGTACACCTGGGGAGTTTGCAAATGTTATTCATATTTTCTTGGATAAAGCAAAGGACCTCAAGCCCTCCCCAGATTAAAGATGGCAACCCACCCCCACACATATCAAGCTGAGGTGATGTAGCCCTACATCGTGATATGCTATGGTGAGAAAGGGGACTGGGAGACAGTCAGATGAAGATGGGCTTGCAGTCCATGGAGTTCAGGGGAATTAAGTGAAGTACAAGGGGAGGCCACAAGGCAGCACCAAACTGACACCCTGAAATGCATGGGGGCGGCCATGTGCAGAGTGCCAGCACAGGGGCAGCGCCCAATTCAATGGGGGAGATAAAGGTTGAAGAAAGGCTGCAGGCTCAGGCCAGACAAAGAAAACCCACAGCTGCTGAGATAAGTAGAGATGCTAGAGGATGTAGGGACATCGTTGGTCAGGGGCGTCAAGGCGCAGGAGCTTTGGGCGCAAAGGTGTCCTTAGGCATCAAAAAACAACTTACCAGGCAGGTCGATGTCAGGGGGAGTCTTCAAGTTAAGGCTGCCGGTGTAAAGGTGGAGTCTGGCAGGGCTCAGCTAGTGGATGTATGCACATAAGCGCTAGTGAACCTTCACAGAACCAGTGGGCAACTTGGACTTGGGCCGTGGGCGTTTGGTGCAGAGGTAGATCCAGAGGTGAGCTTGCAGTTCCTCAAGGCAGTAATTTTAAATTCTTTGTAGATGGTTTCTTCTGGACAGGTCTGCTGTCCACGGGAGATTTAGTGTCTTTATTAACGGCAGGCAGTCCTCCCCGGGTTTTGGAGGTCACTGGGCCTGCTGGACAAGTAGTCTTTTTGTGGTAGAGGCGAAAGGCAGCAGACAGGCCGGCAGGGCTGGAGTAGAGTCAGTCACAGTACTTTATCTCGAGCTAGAGCAGCTCTTCGGCGTCAGGGCTTCTTAGGTCATCGTAGATCTGATTTCAGGGTCTAGGGGAGCCAACTAAATACTAGATTTAGGAGCATTATAGAGGAGTAACAGGTAGGGCCCAATGGGTTCCTTACCTGGGGTGTCTACACCCACTATTATGCCACCCTACTGTGTGAGAGCAGCATAACCCTAGCCCTGATCGGTTAAGTCGTACCATCTTCAAGATGGTTGGCACTGAATGAGGTGTTTTCCTTCGCCTCCAGCACCTGTGGGTGGAGTTGGCCAAGGGGGTACACCTCCTATTCTTACTTAGTTTTCCCACCAGGTCTCCTGCCCAAAAGTGGGGACTGCCATCTGCTGCTAGCAGGAAAGGCATGGGTTGGATTACAAAGGCGGCAGGTCTTTGAAGCTTCCCTCTCGAGCACTGTGCCCATCCTGGGGGAGGAGGTGAGACCTCTGCCCAGGATGTGTTGTTTCTGGCCGCCGAGGCTCTCGACTCAGGGGTCCAGAAACATGTCTGGTGGTGGCAGGCTGCCTAAAGCCAGTCAGAGACTATGCCAGGGTTGTTAGATTTTCACAGGGGGCCTCTGTGGTGCCCTCTGGGTACATGGCTCAATAAATCTCACACTGGCATCAGTGGGGGTTTATTAAGAGGAGTTGTTTGGTACCAAATACTCCTGGGTTCATTGAAGCCATCATGGTGCTGGAGAACTGTTGTCAGTTACCAGCACATGTACTCCCCATGGCTTCCCTGGCACTTACAATATTAAGGAATAGGCCTAAATATTGTAAGGGTAGATCTGCTCATGCAGCTCACATCAGAGATATATTGCACCCTGCCTTAAGGCTTGTAAGGCCTGCTAGAGGGTTGACTTACCTATACTTTAGGCAGTGCTGGTTGGCATGGCACAACGCCTGTCGTTTTTCACTGCACCAGGGCATGCAAGCTGCAGTGACAGGTCTTGAGGAGTCCCTAGGGGCCCCTCTTCAGATCCTATGCCCTGGGTACCATTTACTAGTTACTTACAGGGGGCTGAAGTTGCCAATCTGGGTACAGTTTCAGGGAAGAAGCACTGGCACATGGAACCTGGTTGGCAGGGACATTGTGCGCTACAATTGAAACCATATCATTTTCAAGGCAAAAAGACGCATTTTCTCACAGAGTCGATGCCCATGCACAGCATTCCGAAGAGGAAGAGTCACTACCTCGTGGCTCAAAACGCTTATTTGAAGAAAAACTAACTGTAAACATCTGTACCAAACACGAGAGGGTAGAAGTATGCAAATTATGCGTATCTAAAGCCACACATGCCTCGAAAACCTATTCCGTAGTGTCAGGTGGAACTCAGTTAGGGTGAAGGGATCATGTTCTATTTTAACTGTAATATAAGCAGCTAGGGCTTCAATTGACTGTTCCCAAGTCAGATATCAGTACATCACCAACTCTCACATTTTAGGTCTTTGTCTGGCAATGTGTCCCAATGATGGAGACTGTTTGCAAACACTGGAGTAAACACTCTGAAGCTAACCCTAAACCTAGGCACCCCCTTTCAGGATATCAATGGCAACAGAGCTAAATGTTATCAAACCACATAGCGTTAAAAAAAAAATTTTTTAAACGGTTGGATTTCAGCCTCAAAAGGCTCTTGAATGTTTGGTTTTCAGTCCATAAAATTATAATCTTAACTGCTCTTTGTACTTGGATGTTAATAAAGGTCCTGTCTTATTTGGAGAGGTTACACTGGATGGACATGGAATTGTGGTGCTGTAGTGTGCTGTATTGAATTGTCCATTACTAGCCACCTCCTTGATTAAGCCCAGGCTGTTTGCCACTTGGGAGTTGTGTGTCAAAAGAGAGTAACTTAATTATCCAACAAGGGAAAAATAGTGGCCCTGGGACACCAGTGGCAACAGGATACTGCCCAGGAGCCCCTTATTGCTCCAGAACCCTCTCATAGTTGAGTTATCTGTCCTCGTTTATCATTCTAATTTGAAATCAACAAGATAGGTCAGAAGAGGTAAACTTTCATTGCAAAAACGTGGTGTAATATGCAGAAAAAAAAATACTAAGTCTTATTTCGGGCTTTCATCCTTTCAAGGTCAATAAAGTGGACAACACAGGTGTGCAATAGCAGCATCTTTCAATTACAATGCCAGGAAACTACTAAATCAGTGGAAGCATGTACCTATCATCACTTGCATCTAGGTGGACTGCCTTCAACTCAGCATATTTATGTATGTCATCTGTGCCTGGCTTCCATTTTCTCTATAGTCATACCTTTTATTTGCCAATCTGTTTTATCACCTCAGCAAGCCTGCCATCATTGGTAAAATTCACCCAGCAGGTCAGCTCCTTGAAGCATCCCAATTCAAAGGGTTGACCATCTTAAGAGTTCTCTATACAAGTGTCACACAATCTTAACTTTCCAAATTGTCCTCGCATCTCCACCCCGAGCTGGTAACCATCCCTCCATGAAACCGCAAAGTGTACCTGCACTGTACAAGTAATTTTTAACATAACATAACCATCACTAATCTCCCACAGCCTTGAAGAGCTAGTAAGCAGTATACTAGCCTTGAATATAGAGTGTATGCCAATTGCTAATTCTTTTAGCTCAAATTCCTGGTCTGGCACCTGCACCTTCTTCTGAAAGACCGGTACATGTACTTTGTATTCAACTGCTCTAAGAAAAGAAATCCTGCACTGGAGTAGGGAATGTTTTTTTTATGCTTGCTATGAATTCATGTTGATATTATGCATTGCTTCCTGACAACATAACCCCAAAAGGAAACAGACAGGAGACTTAACATGCACGCCATCTTCTCCAACATATCCAGTGAATGCGCCATTATTCACTTGTGAACAGACATTTTTACTATGAGGTAGTGACTGCAAAGATTGAATGAATTGCCCCTTGACCTTAAACGTCCAACTGCTAAAAACAACAAAGTAAGGCATTAGCAAGTAGAATGAAGTTTGTATGAAATTGTTGAAGGATACACATTCTGTACATTTCTCCCAGTAAATACAAACTTTTTTTTTTTTTTTTTTAATAAGAGAAATTGAGAAACCTTAACTAATTGAAAACTAGGAAGGAGTGCAATAGAATTCCCACAATGTTTTGCATTCCCAGAGATATATAAATATAAAACCCCAGTGTACAACAAAATAGTATTCCTTTTGTGGTCTTAAGATGATCAGTGTTGTGAACAGAACTAGATGGTCATAAGCACTCAAAGTAATGTAAATGGCGATTTTGTTGATAGTTTACAGTGAACACTTGGAAATCAGGGTTACTACTGAGAACGATTTGCTTAGTGGGAAATATTGCATTCTACTTGGGGAAAGCCTGACATAAACTGGACACCAAGCATATACACTGTACAAAACAAGCTACTTATAAAAGGGAAAAAGAAAATGACCAAAACTGTTAAGGTTTGCAACACTTTGAAACAAGAAACTCTTTACCTGGTATCTGGTTTGGGAGTGCCCCTCTTGCAGTGAAATCTGAGAAACAGAAAAAGGATCTACTGTGCAGTCGCACTAAGTTTAGGCAAAAATAGGAATATTGCAATATTTAAAAATTAAAAAGCTGCAATAGGTTTAAACAAATGCCAATCAAAAACAATGTTCAGCTTACAAACTGTGCTATTCATTAAGTCTCTTCAAGCCTTTGGTACCCTTAATCTTACTAGATTCATGGTGAAATTTATGGCATCAGAATAAATGTATAAATATGAAAAGATGGACTAAATAACAGATACTGCTGGTCTATCCCAGCCACTGTGTTTAAAATCAAGATTGCAAGCGAAGCTTAGACAAAGTTAGAATTCAATCAGGAACCCCCAATTTCCAAGGACTTTATTTTTTTTAATAGGCTTGTGTAGACTGACAACACAGTATTCAGTATTTTGTTCATTTAGGAAAATTAAAAAAGGCACTTACATGCAAAAGATCCATGTTGGCCATCTGATAGGCAGGCGACCCCAGAGCTTTCTGTGGCAGTCCTTTAATAGTGCTTTCAATAAGTGTCTGAAAAGTGGAGAATACATTTGTCATTTGGGAAGAAAACAATACAATCTGCAAAACAAGCAATTTTAGAAGCAGAGATGGGTAACCCATCTCCTCGCCCTGATCCACCACCTCACCCCACTCACATTTAGTTTTAAGTCATACATAATGGAGTCGCCATTTGTGCATTAAATTGAAAAATCTTCTGCTGTAGGGACTTTAGGTTAGGATAAAACTGCAATTAACCAAAGATGGTGCTCATGAACTTACAAGGAATGTTAAAGATGGTCAATGCAACAATAAACATGGTGCTATGAAAGCAAGCACTGTTTGTTACGCACGATCACCAAACGATAACCAGCATGGTTGATCCTACTAGAAGCCCTGCCATTTTCGGTCAGAGTTTTGGGCTCAACCACTTTGGCCCTGGAGGTAAGCCCAGTCCACTGTGTGTGCAGGTATCTAATCCCAAGTGCAACAGCAGCTTAACTAATGTTATAAATTATACTCCATTCTCACACTCTTGCAGTTAAGCAATCTAACAATGGAGTTGATGCCCATGCACACTATTACCAAAATAAGGTGTCCCCTTACCTCGTGACTCGAAAAACGTCAAAGAAAAACAAATTGCACACATCCTGACCCAACACTAGATGGCAGGAGTACGCAAAGAATGTGCATCTACAATCACACATGCCTCGAACAAGAGCAATCTCTTAATTCAAAAGGAATTTTTCAAACCCAGTCAATTTATAAATGTAATTAAATCATTTGAAGCAACAATTACCTTTCATAACCCAAATATTTTAAAAACAGAGTGGACTGAAACTAAAGCACAAATATAGCCTACTCTTGAGACAATACTGCCTGGGCAAAAACAAACGAAAAGACCGCTTACCATTATGAAGACGACAAACCAGAACGTTGATTTTGGTTAAAACATTAAAGAATAACCAAAAATATTGCCAATTACATTTAGAAATGTTCAAATTCTTGCTACTCGTCCTTTGAGTCCACTTTCTGTGCACAGCTTGCTGTCATGCAGCTTGAACATTTGTTACCCTTCAATTTATTCACATCTCCCAACTAAAGCGTCTTAAAATATAATTCCAGTCAATACTGCACATGCATTTAAGGTTAATAACCTCTTAACGCAGACCAAGGCAAGGCACAGCTCACTTTTGGAAACTGCCAATGACATTTTGGGGTGTCAGCCAGCCAAAATGTTGAAACCCGAAGCCCCTTGGAATGCGATTTGCAGCACTAGGCTCTTCCGAAATTAACTGTCATTCTAGATTTATTTGGCTAATGGAAGACTAACCATTTCGGTGGAGATTCCAACTGCACACAAGTGACACCGGATTGAATTGACCGGATATGATCAAAAAGTGGCTCACTTTGTACTTTCAAAATACAGTATTTACACCACAGCTCAGGGCTGGATTAGTTGGGTCAAATCCTCTACACTGTCTTTGAGGGGAGGAAAGAAAACGGTCTCAAAGCTCTGACCAGAAGTAAAATAAAGAAAACAAAAAACAGCATACTCAGGATTGATCTTGGAAAGAGGAAGCATGTTGCACAGCATTGGGGGTGTTAGGCGGGATCAGGGCCTGGAAGCAGAGCCGCGACAATCTTGGGCTCGCTTGCTATGCTAACCCTGGCTCTAGGCCTCTGCACGACTTAGAAGAAAGCCTCCAGATACATTAAAGGTTAAGATATGGAGTACATTTGTAGACATGGTTATTCTGGGTTCTCTGTAAAGTGCCGTCATATTTATGACCCGGTATGAGAAACAGATACATTTGACCTTTTGGGCAGATTCATGAAAGCTACATAAGCCAAAATGAACACACGATGCTTCCATCAGTACTTTTCATTTCTAGTAACTTCAAATTGTAGAAAACCAAAGCAATTTTAATGGATGGCCAATTAAAGTCCAAGCAGTAACTTTGTGAAGTTGAGATGGCGCAGTAATTGGATGGAGAAAGAGAAAATATGCTTCCATCTCCTTCGATTTGTTTTTCAAAGCACACGAATATACAACTTACTAGTGCTTTCTGTGCAGGAAGAACGTCAGCTGTGACAATGTTTTTTAAGGCTTGCAACAAGAGGGGCAAAACATCGGAGCCTTGTCGGTCTCGCTTATTACCTGCAAAAAAGGAAGAAAATGTTTAATGTAATCAGCTTTCCATCAATGCCATTATGTTAGTCATAAAGACACTATTTCCGGTTAGATACAGGTAACTATGAAAAGCAATCTCTCTTCATAACAAACGTTTTACACACCACTTTTTGGAGGCTATATATACACACACACACATACATATACACACACAATCTCCTCCAAACGGCTCATTTTCTCGGCAGTCGGCACTCTAAGACAGTGCGCTGTGGAGACGGCAGAGCCCAGCCGTAATTAAATCTGCAGCGGTATTCCTTACGGAAAGATTCCACACGCACTCACGGTAGATGTTTACATAGCTCTCGTTTTATTTGGCAGCAATATTCCCGGCAAGAAACAACCCTACACGTTTCAGTCTGTACTCGGACCTTTCTCACGGGTAACCAGTGCTAGCCTTGACGCCAGTATGTCATATCAAGTTAACATTACATCACTTCCTGGTTTCCTAGCGCTTGGCATTCTGGTTGTAGTAAATTTTTTAGTGCAATTTTTGTGACAATAAATGTGAATAATATAAATTAAACAAAATAAATGTGACTGTGAAATAAAACCCTTCTATATTTTTCATAATTCATTGTTTTTACCTTTCTAGACAAATCACGGTTATATTTACTATCGGTTATCTTGCACAAATAATACCGCCCTCTTGTGGGCCAATAGTTGAACCTTCGCATTCTGTATATAGGTTATTGCCCCCAGCTTTCCAAATTTGTGTGCTCACATTACTTCACACTATTACATCGTGCCTTCCAGTGGGCCATCATATCGCCTCCTCTTGATATTGGTAATTTAACAATAGTGAGTCACGTTCTACTTTATAAGTGATAGTCAATTAAAATGATGCTAACTTCCTGCAATCTAGAAGATTACATTATATCATGTATAGAGAATACATTTTTCTCAACCATCATGCTTTCTGTGACACAGCCTACTATAGGAAAATATGAATGAAATCCAGGGCAGCAGCAACGTGCTTGCAACCGATTCCCTTGAAATAGCCTTTAACTGCCATCTGAGGTAACGCTTTGTAAATGTAATTCATAGGCGCTTTCCTCTGAACATCTGCAGTGGCTGCCTTACTACTTGCTGAATTAGTTCTGGACGCACAGCGAAGGGTCAGTCGTCTTTGATTGCACGTAGAAGTATGGGACACTACTTGTCTTACCATTTTGAAAAAGCCCAGAAGAGAAACCATCTTAATGCAAAACTTCTGCCAGTGCAGGTACAGAAAACAAAACTAGACACCTGTGCACATACAAGAAAAACATTTTTTTCCCCAAAAACACATTTAAAAAAAAGGTTACAATCGGGTGAAATGATCCAACATGCCAGCCATTTTGTATATGTAGCTGTTATTACACTTGCAGTTTAAATCTCCCTGAATCTCCAAGGAGATCAGCAGACTTAAAGCTTTGGATGTAATAAAAAAAAAAGCAGACTATAAACTTTGGTTTTCAAAAATAACAGAACGTCTAGAATTAAGAGGTGAAGAGAAACTTGTAGGTAACCTGGAGAGTTCTTACCAGCCTCAATGGTTGCTTTCACAAGGCTGATCATATCCTTCCAAATCAGCTGCACAATGGCATCTGTGAAGAAGATCATACATATTGATGTCAATACACAGGCATATATATTCTGCAAAAAAATCACTTTGAATATTAATAGCCATATGTGGGAATTGGCTCATTTCAGTTCGCCTCAGCCAGGCAGAACCTACCATTACAGTCAGGGGGTGTGCGATTACACTTCCAGTATAACCTGCGCTCACCCTTTGGTAGCTTGGCACTGAACACTCAGGCTGATCACAGAGGCAATGTGTAAAGCATTGGCACAGCACTCACATATATATATATATACACGGAACTTCACAAAAGACTATCACACGGTGTATGTAAATAAAGTTTGCATTCACCACATGTTAACTAATACAACATAATCATCATGCAGGACATTCAGAAATATCACCAGCAGAACTAGGCCCAACCTGATTAAAATGACATCAGTAATATGCACACTTGGGAAAGATCCCATTTAACATGCACCCTTATGCGTGCTAAACGTTGTCAGAGCGAGGCCCACCCTTTCAAATATTCTAATTTAACACCACACAGTTATAGGGTGCACCTTAGATCAAAACGATTTCAGGAATGTGTACACAGAAAATTTCAATTTGTTTAAGCAGCACCATGGGCCAAGGCCATACGGGTAAAAACAAATCAAACATAGTATTCTTTTGGCAAGGAATCCACGTGTAAAGAAACACTGCCATGCGGTGCAATTGCATCACAAGCAGTCGTTCCCATTCACTCACCACCGTAATACGGTGCAACTGAAAACCGGCAGGCGAGTTGATAAAGCACATGCAGACCCAAATCCTACTCCGCACTCCAGCGGACCCAGACTACACCCACAGTCTAGAGAGAAAGAGAACCTTCTCCCCGATACTAAGCCAATTGTGGCCGGAGTCACACTTAGTCAGGGTCCCAGGGAAGAAGGTGGACGTAAGCGCACGACTCATAAGGCAGCAGTCGACAAATGGGGATTTTGTCACTTCAAGAAGTTCACCTACGGTATGTAGAGCAGATGCAGGCTGCGGGCAATAGTCGTTCAATCAAAGGATTCCGCCGAATGCATTCTGGCACCATCCTAGTTCTGCGAAGCATTGGGGGGCGGAGGGGCCCTTGCAGTATCTTGAACCTGCTTCTGACCGCCCTGTGAAGTGTTCTTTAGCCCAGTCAATTACTCTGACCAGCCAGGCCTGATCCGGGCAATACTACATGGCAACACTAAATCGGACCAGGTGAAGACATGGCAGTTGATCTGCTGTACTGAGGGCACAAGAAGAAGCAATTGATAAATGGGGGATGAAGCACGGAAATCTCTCGGAAGAAAAAGGCACCCCGTAAGACATGTTGATCAAAGTATCGCCCAGCCAACCTGGAACACTAACCCTCTCTTCCACGTCTCCCTGGAAATGAGGTACAGTGTCTGGTAACAGACCGTTCCGGTCACACAATGCAGAGTTGCAAACTCGTTTCCTCCCTGGAAATGAAGCACAAAGTCTGGTGCGCGTTGAGCTGGGTAGCACCAGACAATTCGGTCACACACAACGAAGAGTTGCACTTCCGTACCTCCCTGGAAATGAGGCACAAGGTCTTGTGCACGTTGAATGAGTCGCCCAGACAATTCCGGTCAACTACGCAATCGCACGCTCAGCAGTCCTGCCTATTGTAGAATAAGGTGCCATCACCTCAGAGGGTCGTAACAGGAGAATCAGACATCACAGGCAATGAGCACGCAGTTGGAGTGTTACTCTAGAGAGATGCGGCACAATCGACATAGCAGGGCATGCAAGGACACACATCCGGTGTATCCACTTACCTCCAACAAGACACTTCTGCGTGTTGAGGTCCCACGATGCAGCGGCCACACTCCGATGCGGGTAGTACTTTTGGGGCTCCGCACCAGCCAATCCTGTCTCCAGGCACAATACTACATTCACGCCCACACGGTGCTACCAGTTTGGATCCAGCAGACGATGTGGGCACTTAAGAGGGCACCGCTCTCCAGGGGGTCACTGGTAGATGGGGTGGGTACCCCGTGGGAGGTCTTTGATGTCCCCCAGACCTCCACAAGAGAACAGGGGGCAATCCAACAGGCCCTCGGAGAGCACACTTCAAGGTGCCACACAGCAGCAGGTAGTCAGCCCAGGCCAGCCACTATCCAGGACGGATGCACGGTCGCATCCAATGGCTGTAATTCTCCTTATGCACAACAGATTCCTCTGGCAGTATGCAATACGCAGTTCCAGGATGTCTGGTCCCACATTGTCGCAAGTGTATCCCTGCTCAAGTATGACAACAGTAGTTATACTGTAGTGTGCCTTTGAAGGTGAGGTGGGTCAGAGGGTTCTCTTCAACCCACAGATATTTACCTTAAGTTCCAGTTCTGTCTGCCATGGGGCCGTGGAATGCAGAGCATCTTAAGTGAGGCCATAATCAGGCTCCTAGAAGCCAAGTGTCAAAACCTCTTCCTCGATTCTATCCAGCCAGCCCTCAAACACCAGAAGTCTGTCATTCCTGTTGCATGCCCAATGTTTATAGCTGTCTCTGGGGAATGCACAGATGTGCTCCCCCAGCCTGGACTAGAGTCAAACTAAAAGGCACACAGTTTTAGAGTGGAGAAATAAATGCCCACTTTCTAGAAGAAGCATTTCTGAGCTATCAATGACAAATCCCTCTACCACAGTAGAGGGTCTGTTATTGTGAATCTAATGGCAGGTAACATTATGAGCTGTGTTACATCTGTACTAGGTCCCTTTAAGTGCATGTGCCAGTCAATCTGTATGGCAGCATGCGCTGTGTTATGTTTCACATTACGTTCTTTATTCTCTATTGGAATGTAGTATGTTGGTTCCAGTGGAAGTTCAGTTGTACTGGAGGCTTTCATCTGGAAACAACATACTGCCGTGCTGAGTTTAATAAACCTTATGAAGATATACTGGATTACAGAGTTTCAATAAGCTGCTCCACTGTAAGCCACTATTGCAGCTTTAAGTAATCTCACCCATTCACCCATGTTAACCAATGGGAAGAGCAAACCTCATAGGCAGTGAACACGTGGGTATACTTCACAACTTGGGCACAGAACACACATGTACCTGCCCTGCCTTTCACCTACCACTTGCTTCACCCCTTAATACTTTCTCCAGGGGCGCTCTAATGGTAGTGAAAGGTCCCCTCAGGATTGGCCAGTGGTTTAGAAAGGACAATCTGAGCATAAGATAAACTGCGCACATAGCCCTGCAAGTTAAGAGACTGAGCTCTTGAGGCGGAAGCCGAGAGCAAGAGAAACGCTACTTGTTAAGATTACTTGAATTTGTGTTTGTGTGAATACTGAGATTGCTGCAACTTTTAAAGACCCCAAGGACGCAGTCTGCTAAATCCGCACTAAGCAGCCTACACTGGCTTCCAGTAAAACCGAGAGTGGCTTTTAAGGCACTATGTATCGCGCACCGAGCTTTCTGGAAGTCAGGTCCAGCGCTCATTAACAAATTGGTTACTCAATACCATCCCAACAGAACCCTTCGGTCTACGGAGGCCTTCCTGGCCGTAGTCCCGAGAGTAAGGAGAGCCAGGACCGGAGGAAGGTAGTTTTCCTTAAATGCCGCAAAGATGTGGAACACACTCCCGCTACAAATCAGGTCCAATTCTAACCTACTCTCATTCCGTAAACAACTGAAGACCTATCTATTTGCCAGGCCCACCTAAATCTTATTCTCTGTTACCCCCCTAGCTCTGTTCTCTGCACTCTAGCGCTTGGACGCCCTTGGGCAGCAATCGCGCTTTACAAATTACAATACAATACATGGCAGGCTTGGCACATTTTTAAAACCATCATAGGTGCAAGCGCGCACACACAGGTCTGCAGTGGCACACTGGAGACAGGTTTAAAAATATCAGGTAAGCACCACTTCCTAACATGTAGGAAGGGCTCACGCACTTTGACACTGCATTTACATTGCAATGTGTCCAGAGCCTCAAGATCACTAAAAGAGAATCAGCAAAACCTCGGAGGAAAAAGCAAAACATTTAGGGAAACACTACCAAAAGTGTGTAAGGTCTAACGGCATAATACAGAAAATACAAACCTCGGAGAAGCTGCATCTTATTACTGAAGGTGCCCAAGACCCTTTTAGTATTACTCAATTAGTGTCTGCTCCACAAGGATGCCTTACTATGAATGATAGAACCCTTTGTATGCTTGATAGTACAGAAGCACAGGAATGAACGGTGCACACATTTAGTTCTCTTGGCAGAGGTATGTTGGGATAGGCCCGCTTGAGTGCAAGTTAGATGAGCTTCACAGTACTGTCACGTTCAAAATGCAACCAAATGACAAGAGAGCCTCTGTACAGATGCAGACAGTAGCAGAAGCACATAAAGCCACATCTTGAGGGAGTGTGTAGTCTCAGGCGGTTTCCTTCCCTTACAGGGCCGGTAGTCTTCATGCATTGACCCAAACTAGCAAGCACACCAGCGTAAACTGGGGGACATGCACCTCTAATAATGCAACAAAATTTGTTATGCTGTGGCTTACCATACTTCGAACTGACCATTGCTGTAGTACAGCAGCCTAATTTCAGCTGGTTGCTCTTGTACCCAAAGATCACCCTTCAGTCGCTTGGTGGAGTCCTACGTTGGTGAATCATACAATCCAAACCCCGTATCTCCCTACCCCAGCTTCTGCAATGAAACTCTGGTTCTGAGGAGCCACTATGTTCGAATTTTAGTGGCTGGGATTTACAACACCCATCAAGAGACTTTAATTTCGCCAACCCTTTCAAAGCAAAACCTAAAGAACATCACCTTCCTTACCTGAAGCATCTTTCCCGACAGCTATGAAGCCATCCTGAACAGCATTCAGGAGTGTGCTGGCGTGCTTGCAGAAAAATGAAGCGCTACTAATCAATGGGTGCAGCAGAGGCTCTAGACAAACAAAAGGTATATAATTTAGGTAGTTCTTCAAATAATCCCTTTCGGTTTGCAGTATTCCAAGCAGTCACAACAAATATTAGTCACACAACTACAGAACGGCGGAAACACGAGAGGCACGGAAAAACAAACTCTAAATAGATGCACAAATAATCAAAAAAGCAAAACGCCAGCATCATGGCAGCCAAACTTCATCCTAATGAATGTAAATAAACTCAAAGGCAACCAAAACAATTATTAACAGACAATATTTTCAGACGTGAAGAGGAAAGCTACTTACCTAAACCAAGTACTAGATTATTTTTCTTGGCAAATGGTACAACCTCTGGTCCCAACAAGAAATGGACCAACATTTCAAGCCCCAAAAGCTGAACAGATGTTAGTGCCGGTGATGAAAGACTGCTAGAATTTAAGTTCATCTTGGGTGTTGCAGGGCTTCCAAATGGGAAGGGTCCTGAGGAGAAAAAGAAATCTCTAAATTTACATTCTTAGTTTTGCTGGAAACATCTGGAAAGTAAGTAGTAAGAAATTTACTATTGGTAGAAGTGACCTCACTTTAGGCACTTGACTTTCCAGGGGGAGCAAAGTCAAGCAATAAAGACCACATATATGAGTGAGTTAGGGGATGGATAATAAAAGTTAACAGCAAGAAATAAAATCAGTGTCCAACTTGACTAGGTCTTAAGAAAAAGGGGTTAAAAAAAAAAATGACACAAAGAACCCCAAACCGCGCTACAATCTTGAGGGCAGGGTTATGGCCCCAAACGTTTTTGTGTGGTTATAAGGCTGATTATTGGATAGAGGTGGCAGACAAAATTATACCTTGCTTGATACACCTCACATTTCCCTTCAGTAGCTCTCGTCAATGGTTGGCCAACTTAATGCACTAAAGGCAATAAAGCAGCATCTTTTAAGTTACTAGCTATTAACCCCGGAAACCATAAATATGGGTTTACACCCAGTTACGTGGATGGTGCAATACATGCCCACAGATGTACCCGCTCACCCAGCACAGCGCTATTCGGCAAGATTATCTACAGGAGCTTTGTGTACCTGCTTTCATCCCAGTCTGATTTAGACTCTGGTTAGCTGATCCTCGTGCAGGAGGTACAGGAGTAGACGAGGAAGAAGCATCCACACTTAGAGTGTTTTGAATTAGTGGAGCACACACCTAAAAGATAAGATACAATGTTAAAAAACAAGCAGAATGCATTTAGTAGCGTCTTAATGGATAATGTAAAGAGTTACAGCTATTTAAGGCAAGCTATTAAACGAGTTTGGCTTACAGAACCGAGAAACATCACTAGACGGCAACTAGTACCATTAGCATTGAACTGATATCAAACAAAAACCTGCATCTCTTTTTCTCGTCATAATACACAGAGTAGTCAAGCCTTTCAGGTGTCTGTAGTATCTCCAGAGGGCTTGTATCAGGGGTCGAGGGTGCGTAGGAGGATACCATTTCTGCACATTTCTCAGACTCTACTGAGGAGTAAGCCATAACTGATCTAGTCTGTCCACCCACAGGAAATTCAGGAGGCCATTTGTACACGTCATAACCAATCTGGGACACGTTCTATATGGCGAGAATAAACTCAGAGGGGTTAAAAATCAATCAATGTGCCGAGAAGGGCTGTTTACACATGTTAGCTAAATAGCTATGTTGTTACAAGCTGGGTTTCGGCCCATTTCTGAATGCAAATTGGAGTGCAAAAGGGTATGCCAACTTGTTTATAGTGCAACTAAATCGCCGACTCGCTTTTGCACTAGTTGACCACGTGGTAACATTCAAATGAATGGTACAGTTTGAAAACTCGACTTTACTTAATTTGCATAAGCAAAAAGGCCTGGCTATGTGTTCAGATTTTATTCATTTTAAACAATTTGAGCAAATACGAGACTGACCGTAACAAACCACTTTCAACATTAAAATACAGAACTACACAACTCGTGCAACCACAGCAAAGCAAAATTTCATTATAAAAAAAAAGCAAACAAAGAATGTTGGTAATTGAGAGAGAAAACGTGTTTCTCAAATGCAAATATGCCAGAACCACGTGACATTTTGGGGCAACTGAATTGTGGAAAACAGCTAACATGCCAAAAGGAAGATCTTGGAAGTCTAGTGAGAAGAACTTGGGTCTTCAGAAGAGCAAACAGTGTAAAACCGTAAGCCACCTGAAAGGGTCATTTATTTGTATTTATTTTTAACTTCGAAGTCTGATATTCCGGTCATTGCATGCACTCTCACCCCAAATGCATTTGGCAATCCCTAATGGTGCATTTATTAGGTAAGGCCACTGTAAAAATGCGCAGAAACTGCACAAGTGGCATAGAAGTCACATTTCAGACGTGGCTGCAGAGCAGATTTGCACCACCGAGATGAAAAACTAAAACATGACACTAGGGTTGGTTGCTGTAGGCCAGAAGGTAACAGTAAGCCTAGGTTAAGTTAAGTCTTAGCATGGTTAAATAACTACTTCACACATTATCCAAGTCATCTCGAAGTGATGATTTGGAAACCACATAAGGACTTGGCGCATAGCGCTTACGTCATAACACTTATGCCAAAAATGTAGCTGGCGTGCCTCTGCAATAAATTCAAAAATGATATTTACAGCAGAATATGAGCATGCTTACTATTTGCAGAGGCCTCTTTTGAGGATGCCCACACAAAGGGTTGCTCTTTCAGGTAAGTGATGGCACCAAGACACGCTCAAAGCCTCCAATCACCAATCTGTGGCTCAATGCGTTTCAAACTTTCGTTATTTGTCAAGAGCCTTGCATGTAAAAACACAGCAACCATAATGTGGAACCCCTTTGCATTTTATTCTATTTCCCGCCCCAGTAGGCGTGTCTTTTTTGAAGAGAAGCATTCTGGTAATTGCAGTGTTCACACACAAAGATTAAGTCCCAGTGGATAATGCTGTATTTAAAATAGAATGCAAATTCAATTCCCAAGTGGGTTCATGTAAAGCTGAGACATTGCCTGCTGCCAATTCTTGCACACTTACTCACTGGCCCTTTTGTTCCCATCTGGTACTCGGACCTCCGAGCACCCATGATCCGCTATTCGTCCTCGCGACTTGGAGAAAGCCGCTACTATCCATCAACTAAAGTTTGAAACGCATTGAGCCATCGATTGATGATTGGAGGCATTGAGCGAGTCTTGGTGCCATCACTTACCTGAAAGCCTTCGTGTGGGCATCTGAACTTTATTGCCATATATATTAATATATCCTCACCTCTGTCAGAGAACGGAGACACAATCCCCTTTACAGCGTCTTTTATTCAAATAAACAGCAATCCGGAACCAATACGTGCACTTGGGCCAAACGCGTTTTGAACTCTCATAGTTCATGGACACGGGCCATAATGGGCACACCCAAGCTGCCGCGCTTTTCAAGCCTCACATTTGCATACTTTCAATTAAGCTAAGCTCCAGTGAGAGTCATAATGGTTTCCTTAGTAATGCAATGTGGGATCAAGAGCTCACAGCATTTTGCTAAAATTCATAAATCCTGAAAAAGGTAATTCTAGTGTCCAACCATAAAACGCAATGCAGACACGAGCGGTCCGAGGACCAGAGAATTGGAGCCCTTGTTGGAACCTCCAGCAATTTTTATTTTAGAGAGACAATCTGGACAGCGCGTTTTAGGGTTGGACACAAGAATTAACCATTTCAGGATTTATTAATTTTATATTATAGTGCCTTGGAGCTTGTTTTATCAGCATATGTTGCACTATATAAATACAGAATTATGACACAACATAACTGCTTCAGAGCTAGTTAACTTCCCACCATACAGTAGAAGTACTTAATATTTTGCTTACAGAACTGTATGCAATAGTAAATAAGGCAACACCGACGCTGAAGATACTAAAGTTAAGTAGTATTTGTTACCTGTTCAAAGTTAGCTGAAAGCTGAGGGCCAAGTCTCATCAACAGATACCACCAAACCTCCAGTTTGGTCAGTGCCAATGCCTCAGTCCTCACATGGATGGAACACAATGGCTGCATCAAGAGCTTCAGTCTTTTTGTGCTAGACAGTATATCTTCAACAGAAGAAGAAAACAGCATTAAACAAACACTCAATGACTATACTGGTATTTCATAAATAAAGGCATGCAGTTAATTTAACATAAACCCAAAAGAGTGCTTGATACAGACAAGATCACACTTTCATAATCATACAAATACAGTAAATCTTTTAAAAGTGCAAAATAGAAACAGTCATGTTTTACAAATCTGAACCTGAAATTTAATAGGGGCTGAACCAACCTGGATTTAGAGCAAAGTTATCTATTAGACTCTTCCATGCAATGAAGGCAATTTTCTTTATTACAGGTGATCCACTGCGAAATCCAAGTTCTTCTAACTGCAACAGAGAGTTGATAAAACTACCGCTACGATGGAGTGTCTGGAAATTGAATAAAGAGAAGAAAAGGAATTTCAGAAAACGAACCGGGTGTAGCAAAAAACAAAACAATAAATAAATCAAGATGGGCATCATCACCCTTTACCTTTCCCAGTAGCTTTACAAACAAAGGCCACAACTTCAAAACATAGGTTTCATTTTTAGATGAGAACAACCTCTGAAGTTCAGATATGATTTTCTGTGGCAACAAACAGAAGAGAGGAAACAAAGTCAAACAGTTAATGGTCTGGTAGGAAATAGTGCAGAACAGCCTGAACAATTGTTACAAAAGGACATCTAACACCACCACAAGGGAATTGCATGTTAGAAGATTACCATCACGTAAACGAAACCAAGCACAGATACAATGTGCTTGCTCAAGCTTCTACTCATGACTGGAGCAGTTTCCAGAGACAAAATACTTGAGGACAGACAGCATAGAGTGTGGAGAGTAGTCAGCCAAAGGATAAAATTCCTGGGTCACCCTAGAACATTTTTACATGAAAGCTTATGCAAGTCCATTGTTGTGATGCAAAAAAAGAATACATTTAGTAGCCCTTTAAGAATTGTTGTACATAGCAACTTTTAACATACATCAGATCAGATTGAGGAACTCATTTACAGAATGTAATAATTACAGTAGCTTGTTTGATTGTTTAGAGAGGCTATATTTATTGGGATGAATTTTGTGTGATTGTATCTGCTTAAATTGTGAGAAGAGGTAGTTCCGATTCTAGAGCAGGTGGCTATTTAGATCAAGGGATCCGCTTTGAGGCATGCAGGGAGATTTTGGTGTTGTAAAATAGGAAGATTGGAAGTGTAATGAAGGTGATGAAATGTGGTGGAAAAGCTGTCTAGAGAGATAGAGTGGGTCTCCACCATGAATGCTTTTGGAAACCGGTGTGAGCATTGCGCAGTTGGCTATGGACTTGGCTGACAGTCAAGCATGCATAGAGATGGAAACACAAGCCAGCCATTGTACTAAGCCAGCTTATGCATAACCAATATGTTGTCCAGGGCTTTAGTCTCCTGGAAAGGGAAAAGTCAGATGTTTCTAATGCATGACCTTTGGAAACTGTTTCAAAGGAGAGAGAGAGAGAAGGTGAAGGATTCAAGTGACATGGCCCTATTAAAAAGTGCTACTAGGTCCATCACTCAGAGAACAAACTGGATAAGGACAGTGGTGGAAGCAACGGAGCCAGGGATGAAAAGAATTTCAGTTTTGGAAGAGTTTAACAATAAATAGGGAATCTACAAACTGCAATACCGCTGGAGCCACTTTGCTTTCTCATCTATAACTAATCACTCGAGTTTTGAGAACCAACAATTGGACAGACTGAAAGTAGTAGCTATTTATGTGAACACTGCTGTATCTTCCGATTCCCTGTTCATTATTAATTTTAATTTGGCAGTTCAGCCGCCTATAATTTCTGGGACTGAAGAAACCGCAAATTAGAATAAATCCAAAGCAGGTATTGCATAAACAATTACAACCAAAAATACTACTCTTCATGATTATGCTCATTATTCCAGGAAAAACATAATTAACATTACCCTTAATCACCTCTTTACCCAGAACATGGTATTTCTCGGTTCTATGTCCAGTTTCCTATAGCCCTCGAGCAATAAAATAAGCATGAAGGCCTTCTGGGACGGGTGGAAGAAAATGAGGGTGTGGGAATATGTGAGATGTATTTGCCAGAAAATCATTTTCAATGACAAGTAACGGGCAACAGATGTTTTGAAAGAATACAAGATGGATCATAGTGTCCAGTAACAGTCTAGTTAACATTACTTCAATATCAAATTATACATTTTTTACTCTGTGCTAATTTTAAGAGGGCCAACACAACAGTAAAGAGATTTGAAAACGAATTAATATGATACACTGTATTCCTTCAACACCGAAGAAGTCGACAATTGAGGAAAATATTACTTTGCTGCAATATTAAGCTTGCAGCATGCAGTTCTATAGATTAATATGTTGTGCACACACCGGCCCTTGACCATTGGGTCCAGAATGTTAGAAGCAGTTTTTCTTCAGTGAAGCGCCTTCGTTCTTTGGAGGAAACTCACAAATCCTCCAGTAAAACTACCAAGGTACCAGGATAGATCACATAATATGCATTCCCATCCCCGTTTTTAAGTTGTGTATAAAAATAAAAGGATGTTGTGTATGCCAACACCGGTGAAAACAGCAGTCGAAGTACCAGAGGCAACTTTCAGCTAACATTAAAGGTAACAGTAAGGTGCGTGTGAATCTACAGCACTACAAGCTGCAAACTGATTGTTAAAAGGTAAGTAGCATTTCCATTTGCAGCATGATTTATGCAGTACATTATAGCACTCCTTGCAGCTAGAGTGTGTAAAGCAGTGTGAGCTACAGCTTGCTTGGGCACTCTGAGATATTACCCTTTAACTTTCCCATAAGACCATTTATTAGATGGATTTGAAAAACAGATTAATGATATCTGTATGGAAGTATGGGGTGGTTGCTTCTAGACATTCAAGTATACAAAAGGTATAAGCCAAACCTGCTTTTAGTAAATGTTGCAAACAGTGTTGAACTGTTACTACTACAAGATGTATATTTTGGGTTGTACAGCCAGTGGAAAAACGTGCCCATTTAGTTGCATAACATGCTTGCATAATGGGTTTCCAAGATTATATATATATATTATATATATTATATATATACATATACAACTGCTAGTAGCCCATATCTATGATCTCAAGTGCCAAATCTCTAGATGAAGTTACTTTTGACCACATATTGGCAGTAGAACAGCTGACAAGCAGTAGATAACTAGCCTGCATACAAACAGTCTTTAAGGATCAATTCGATTCCTGGGGCACCGTCCCAAATTAATAGTGCCAATATTCATTTACCAAAGGTTTTTTGTATAGCAAGAGGGAATCGCAAACCGAGGCAGATTCTGTAGTCCTTAAAGCAGAGCTTTGGCAGCCTTTGGATTGGCTCTGAAGTGTGCATCCAATCAAGTTTTAAGGCAACTAGGTCTCAGGCTCTGTGTTCATGAGAGAAAGTTGTTATAAGTGGTGCATAGCGGTTATGGGGCAGTAAAAATGGCATTTACAGCCCTATATTCACACATCTGAAGATATCTAGTGTCTTAAACACAAAAGAATATAAACACATTTACAAAAGTCTTACTCAGCAGAAACAACGTAGTTAATACGTATGGTGGCTTATGGCCTGGTGCCAACAGCATGAAAATAAACATTAACATGCACTTTGACATATGAAAAGTATGTAAAAAAGAATTCCACCTCTCAGAGCTGCTGCTAGAAAACAGACAATACATTAACTTCCGTGGGAGCTACAAAAGGAGACAATCACTTACTGTAGACATCAAGGGTTCTGTTATGGCAGCAACGTCTTGCTGTTTTTGAAGAAGTAGTGGCATTCCAATCTCCAGGGCTGTTGCACCCCTTAAGCGCACTCTTGGTGCAGAATGGACCACTAAAGGGATGACCAGCTTTGCCCATCTGGCAGCTTCCTCTCCCATTTGTGTTGGTGTCTGTTCCAATAGTCTGTGTGTTACACAAATACAACACTTACATAGAGAACCAATGGGGGGGGTGGGGGGGGGGGGGGGGGTTTGAAGACTCATCACACGGATTAATCCATTTATTTTATTTAGGGGGTGGGGTGTAAGAAAATAAAACATACTACCATCCAACTACTAAGAACATATGTAACTTTTAAAGATATGCACAGGCGAGCAATAAAAAAAGGTCTGAGGGGGTAAACCTCACTACAAAGCTATACACCCGCGAAAAGCTGCAAGTGAATGAGAGATGACCAGCAGCAATCCATATATTACTCTACTTTAAGTAAATAACGTTCAATAGGATGTATAGTATTTTCCTATATCCTTCTACAATGCATTAAATTGTTTTCTACTTACACAGCAAGAATGGTCTAGTTCGTTTCTAAAAAGAACATGACAGTCCGACTTTGCAAAACCAATGACAAATAATATACTAAATGTAGTTAAATAATAAATGGTACTACTTCCGACAACTGTAGGAAAGTGCCCTTTTTGGTATGGTTACCCCCCACTTTTTGCCTGGTATTGTATGCAATTTTGAAAGAATCCATTGGGCTCCTGCTAACCAGGCCCCCAATGCTAGATCGCTTTCCCTAAAACTGTGCACTTGATCCCCCAACTGACAATACCTTTAGTACCCCTTGCATGTCTCTAG
This sequence comes from Triturus cristatus, assembly GCF_964204655.1. Taxonomy (NCBI): domain Eukaryota; kingdom Metazoa; phylum Chordata; class Amphibia; order Caudata; family Salamandridae; genus Triturus; species Triturus cristatus. The sequence goes on from NC_140583.1 coordinate 954,288,800, forward strand.
TAAATGGTACCCCTGGTACCTAGGGCAGAGAGGCTAAAGAGGGTCCCTAAGGGCTACAGCATGTACTGTGCCACCCCAAGGGACCCCTCAGCGCAGTCATGCGAACTGCCACTGCAAGCTGCATTACATGATGCAGAGATACGTGAAGACAACACATCACCTATGTGCCATGCCTGCAGACACTGCATACAGTATATGGAAGTCACACCTACAGCAGCATCACAGCCCTAGGGTAGGGTGCACTATACTGCCTGTTTGGGCATATCTGCATGTGCAGATATGCCGCTGTGATGTCTAAGTTGATTCTTAGATATTACAAATGAACAGGGAAGCAATTTTAAGTACATGTGCTGGACACTGGTAATATAGTGCACCCAAGATACACTATGGCTTCACTGAAACTAGCGATTGATTTGATTAATCCATGTACCCAGAGGGCACCTTAGAGGAGCCCCCTGAAAACCTACCGACTACTATCTCTTTGGCGGGCTGGTGTGGACCAGCCAGCCACCACAGCCAGATTTCGGACCCACTGCAGGTGAGAGCCCATGCTCTGAGGACAGAAAAAATGCCTGCTTCGGATGGTGGTGTTGTCACCTCCTCCAAGCAGGATGGCTAAGTAATCAGCATATCAAGGCAGGATGTTTCAAAGGCCTCTACCACCTTTAATGTGTGACCCAAGGCTTCCCCAGACAGAGAAAATGCCACCCTCTGCCCAAGGTCCATTTGGCACCAGGTCAGGCAGGAAAACTGACTAGTCAGGAGGCATCAGTTCCACTCCTAAGGTGGGCTACCTGATATGTTCACAAAACCTAGAACTCCAAAATCTTGTTTTTTTGTAAATTAGGCTCACTGGGTCAGGGTTATGCACACTTTCCGCAGGAAGTGGTCATAAAGGGGGTGTAGTCGTCCTAAAGGTAAGTAGCCCATTGGCTACTACCAGTCACTCCCCTTAACACCCCTAAATTCAGTATTTAGGAGGCAATCCTGATGCCAGGAACTTAGATTCAATGGATCCAGAAGAACAAAACAGAGAAGAGCCACGAGACAGCGAGAACTGAAGAAAGCTGTGGACTTTTGCCTGCCTGCACTAGTCTTGACAACACTGACTTAGTGACTCGTCAAGCAGCTGAGCAACTACCCAAGGACACTGGTAGACTACCAGCCCTTCGCAAGTTGCCAGCAATCTCCCTTGGTGTAGAGGAGCTACTCCCCTGCAGACCAGACACTAAAGCAGAGTCTAGTTTACTGTGTTGCTGTTTCCCAGACAGCCATATGCAGCAGCCCTGCCCTCCCCCCGGGAGAAGAACCTGTGCTCCTGAAGGTCAGATCTGTCCCTCCCACTAAGTGAGAGGACACCAGAACCAACCGGCGCCGCTCAGCACCAATTACCGGGGTATTGCACCCCTTGCAGCAACCAAGGCCTGTTTAAGTCCAGTCTAGGCTTCGACAGCCGCCGAAGGACGACAGCACCTCAGAGACCCACTTCCAGAGTGGCCCAGCTGTCCTGATTTTTGCACCCTCAACCAGCGAGACAGACAATCGCAAGGACCTAGGATGGACAGAGCCCAGCTGACATATCCACTCTGCACTCACGCGCCCCAGACCGGGTACTGTCTAACAGTCTGTGCCCCCTTGTTCCCAGGACCCTTGTGACTCTAGCCCCCCCTCCCCCCGCCCCCCCCTTGGGAGCTCCCGGGCTTGTTCCCAAGTCCCCCTCTGCAGCCTGTTTTTGGGTGGCCCTCCAATCTATCCACCAGCGTAGAGCGCAAAGCTACCAGCACCTCTGCACTCGGACGCCCCAGGGCAGGTAATGTATAACTGTTGGGGGTACTTTGGGCATTGGTCCCCTATGATCCTAAGTCTCGAAAGAGACCCCCAGAAACAGACCATAGATACCTGTATGTAGCAACTGCCTTTTTCCCCCCATAGGAAAGCATTGCAACATAAAGATGCATTTAAGTGAACTGTTTCCTTACCTGCAAAATTCAATCATTAACCCCTTCCATGCTCATGACGGAACGGTTCCGTCATGAGCCACGGTTGAGCTGTGCTCATGACGGAACCGTTCCGTCATGGGCCCGCCCGCGCACGAACCCTTCAGCACCGCGGCGGAATTCGCCCAGCGCTGAAGGGGTTAAAAAAAGCCCTTAACTGAAACATTTTGATACCAAGAACTTCGTTATCTAAAAACACAACTTTTTTTCTAAATTGGTCTCGGATTTATTCTTGCGTGTCTTATTTATTGCCTCGGTGAGTAAAACAAATGCTTAGCACTACTCTCCGATAAGTCTCAACTGCTCCTCTAGACTAGCACAAAAGAGAAATTAGTGCTATTATTTTTGTCTCCTATCCAAGAATGGTTGCCTGGACTCCACACACTGTGCCTTGTTTTGGTCCAATCCATAAGGAGCCATCATCTTACAACAACAAACAATTTGCCAAAATCTTCGAATCATAGCTTTCACCTGCTGACCATGATTTGAAACCGGGTCACAGGTTTTCCACCCTGATTGAGTGGTGCAGTGTTGACAGAGTTTACTCAAAGTTGTCACTGCAGTTCCCAGGGCCAGTGTTCACATCCAAAAATGCCCTTTTCAAATCTTCAAGATCTTGCATGAAACAAGTTCAATTTCAAACCAAACTCCTATGCAGAGCATAAACTTGAAAACAGCAGAATGGGTGGGATTTACATGTGGAAACTCTAGTTGGCAGCAACACCAACGCAAACACATTCGACGTAATTCCTTAAAGCCCCAGGGCCAAGACATTTTGAGGTGTACTAGGCAATTTAACAGACGCACCAACTGCGGCACACATGGTTCAAGATCAGTTGAAAAGATGGAATACCACATACCGTATAACTGTGTTTAGTGCTTCATATTCAATTACCATCGACTGAACATCTCCTCTATTAAGTACCGTTTCTAATGTAGAAAGTATATCGGGTACCTAAGGAAATGCAAAAGTGGCATCAGCAACAGTAACGCCAAACCTGGGAATATTCTTTGTAAAGTAAATTATACTCACCAGTTTCCCAACTTCCTCGGAAGGAAAGCATTGCTTGGCAATCACCCAAAGTGCACGTGTGCAAGTGTTTTTGTCAGGACTTTTTGTGGCAATACTGATTAACGTTGTAAGCAGCTCGTGAATTTCAGTAACTGCAAAAGACAATGAGGTACACAATATTTTCAAAAGGGAGGCCTTAAAGTCGTGGGCATATTTTTACTAGAATATTCTGTGCCCACGGCAGATTTGCATAACAACATTTTTAAGTCTGGTGCCGCAATTACAAGCCTGCAGAAGTAAAATACAACTTCACCCACGTCCATGAATGGAGTCGCACTGAACCAAAACGAACCTATCCTGGTTTACTAGCCTGAATAACCTAAAACCAGTTAAAAGGCTCTATCTTAACAATACAGTCCTTAAAACTGTCTAGAAGTATTTAATTACAAAAAGTAAGTAGGTTATGCTTTAAAGACCCACTGACCTGCAATCATGGGGTTTAGGTGTCAGGTAAAAAAAGGAACAGGTGGTCTGTTTGGAATAACACGACGAGACAGACAAGCACACAAACAGGCACAGGTTAAGCAGCAGTAGAACACACCCACACACACGCTCTTGCAGGAAGGCTCGATGCCATACATGGTTTATTTGCACAGGCACTCAAAACAAATACTTCAGAGGTTTTTGCAGTGGGTGCTGTTTATTGACAAACAGGTTTAAGAAAGTGCTGTCAATGTGGGGGTATGGGAGGCAGGGTGCTAATCATTTGTAGACAACTTTATAGAGAACACCCACACACATGGTGAAACATCCGGCGTCAACAGCCTGCACACAATGGTAGTCAAGTAAAAGGAATGAACCTTCATGGAACTTAATTCAATAATACAAAGGATGATTCAGACACAGCAAATTAAGTCTCAGGCACGTCAGCTAAATTGGTATAGTGCTAGAGATGACTGGTATGGAAAGGCTATATTCGGTAGAAGCACTGATTGATTAACAATGGCAATGCCCGCCGGTGTGACCTTTACATTCAAGCAAGACAGATTGGCATTGCCAATCTCTCTGGCCACCGTCTCACGTATCTACAAGACCAGAGCTGGAGGAAAGTCCTCCTACCTCGCAGCCAAAGCCTGGAACGACCAACTCCAGCAAGCTCCCACAATGCCCCAGTTCAGGAAGGACCTCAAGACCTGGCTCTTCGAATGATCCCCAGCACTCAAAGAAAAGCCTCCTCCCTCCCCTTGAGACTCTCACGGGTGAGAGGTTACACTTTATCAACCCTGATTTCTTGCCAATGCTGGTTTATGTTGTTTTTCAAGATCTATGCTGGATCTTCCACATTTCTGCTGCAGTTTTTCTAGTGACCTATTTCGCACCAAGCTGCTACAAACTAGTGTTTAACGCGGCTCTTTGCAACACTGTTAAGATCAGGGCAAATAACGATCTACCACTAGCGAAAACAAAAAGCTCAAGTGGGTGGGTCAGACACAAAGGGAGAAAAGCCATAAATAAAAGCAATGCAACGGAGATAGACAAGACCGCCACCCAAGCTTAAGAAAGAATGGACTCCGAGGAGTATGGTATACAATGCAGTCTGATCAACAAGAGTGGTCTGTAGCGAGACAGCAATACACCAACTCATAACATTTAGATTCCTTTTCCTTTCTAGCCAGATCACAAGTCATTCTTACAAGCAGTTTTAGGTTCTCGTATGTTTTTTGTACTAGTTAACGCTCCTTGCGTTATAATCACCATTTCCAAACGCATATTTGCTTATTTTGAAGACTAGTCATAGTTGACGATTTTCTGTAAATACAGAGCTAAGGACACGCAAAAAAGAATGAACCCCTTCTCCCAAGAGAAAAACAAGCTTGTGTCCCTAGGACTGTTCCCAGCAAGGAAATTAACAAATTCAAAAGGTCAAACAGACTAACTGGACTGGGATGCGTGGGTCATTCTGGAAAATCCCACCCAAGCTCCAAATACTATCTTCAGATAATCAGCATTTCTAAGGAGAGTGGGCAGTAAAACTAGGCTGGAATAATGTATACTATTCACCCCATCTCCCCTGGCACCCCCAAGTAAGAGCTGAGAACAAGCAGGTAGGGCTTTAGTATGAGGGGGCTGCCATGAATATGCAGCGTACCTTGCTATAGAGGCGGAGTAGAGTGGTAGTGCCCATGATATCATGTGTATATTTAGGGACCCCAGTCTGATGAGGGGCCAGAGGTCATACAATAAAGCAGTAACTGCTAAAGATACAAGTGACTCCTAAGATTCCTGTGTCCCTGGGTCCCAGTTATCCAACACCACAACAATCAGTGATATCCTTTCAACCAAGAAAAATGAAGGGCAAAAACAACTTTCACCCTCATGCCCACTAAATGTACCTTTTCAAATGGATTGCGAACAGTGAGCTGAACGAACAAGTTACTTACATTCGGTAACAATATATCTGTAAGAAACATTAGTTATAGATTCCTTACCTTAGAATTACCCACCCAGGCGTCAGACTTGATCCAGAAAGTTTTTTCGGCAGCAGTACTCTGCGCATCAGAAGGTGGCGGTCAGCCGGCTCCGATTCGGTTGTTGGCGTCGTGGTCGCCGGGATGGCGTCGTGGTAGCTACTTAGACGCTGCACTCGCGCGCAGACGTCAGTTCTGCACGCGACATCCCGTGCCAGAAATGCAGAGCCATGCAAGACACTCACCAGTGGTGCACAAAATAGGTCCCTGAAAGGATATCCTGAACCCTAGAAATCAGTTCGCAGAACGGGTAGGATGGATGGGGCAGTAAGGAATCTATAACTAATGTTTCTTACAGATATATCGTTACCGAGGGTAAGTAACTTACTCATCTGAAATAAGCACGTTAGTTATAGATTCCTTACCTTAGAATAGATACCCCAGCAATACAAAACCCGGTGATGGGTCTGCGAATGAACGAAGATCACACCAGAAAATCCTGGATAACAGAACGGCCAAAGAAGCAGTCTCTCTGGACTTGGCTATCCAGACAGTAGTGTTTCATAAACGTGTGCAGTGATGCCTACGTAGCTGCCTGACAGATGTCATGTAGAGGAACTCCTCTTCCCAAGGAAGTAGTGGCGGCCGTCGCCCTGGTGGAAGGGCGTGTAGCCCCAATGGAGGCTCCTTTTAAGCCAGAGAATAGCATGTTTTTATACACAAAACGATCCATTGAGAAATGGTTCGCTTGTGTACGGCCCGACCTTTCTTGGCACAAACGTAGCCAACAAAGAGTTGGTCATCCACCCGCAACGGTTTTGTGCGATTCAGATAGAAAGAAAGTGCAAAGAAGGTGGGCAAAGTGATAGTCTGCCCGATGTGGAAGGCAGTGACAACCTTGGGCAGGAAGGATGGACGAGTCCCAAGAACAACTTTGTCCGGATGTACAAAGAGAAAAGGAGGCTTAGAAGAAAGCACCTGGAGCTCACTCGCTCGTCTGGCAGAGGTGATGGCCACCAGGAACGCAGTTTTGAGAGTCAAGAGCCTTAAAGGACAGTTGAGAAGCGGCTCAAAGGAAGCGCACATTAAATAAGTTAAAGCCAGGTTAAAGTCCCACTGAAGCATAAAGAAGGGAACAGGAGGAAAGAGACAAGTTATGCCTTTCAAGAAGCGACTTACAACCAGAGTCAACAACACCCACGACAGCAAGGAACTCTTCAGCATCGTCAAGGAGTTCTCCAACCCCAGCAACAACGACATCACTCCCTAACAAGACCTCTGCGACTCTCTCGCCTCGTTCTTCCACCGCAAGATCGCCGACATCCACAACAGCTTCGGCGCACCATCAACGCACCCAACCGCCGAACCAATGACCTCCATCACCACCCTCCGATCCTGGACCACAGTGAACACCGAAGAGACAGCCCGCACGATGAACACCATCCACTCCGGATCTCCGACCGACCCCTGCCCCCACCAAGTCTTCAACAAAGCCGACTCCATCATCGCACCCCAACTACGGGACATCATCAACGCCTCCTTCAACACCGCCACCTTCCCGGAGAGCTGGAAGAACGCCGAGCTCAGCGCCCTACTGAAGAAACCAACAGCAGACCCCACCGACCTGAAGAACTTTCGCCCCATCTCGCTCCTCCCCTTCCCTGCCAAAGTCATCGAGAAGACAGTCAACAGACAGCTTGCAGCCTTCCTCGAGACGAACGGATCCCTCGACCCCTCGCAGTCTGGTTTTCGAGCCAACCACAGCACCGAGACCGCCCTCATCGCAGCCACCGACGACATCAGAACCCTGCTCGACAACGGGGAAACAGCGGCCTTCATCCTCCTGGACCTCTCTGCAGCGTTCGACACAGTCTGCCACCGCACCCTAGTTCAACGCCTCAGCAACATCGGTATCCAAGAGAAGGCACTGGAGTGGATCAGCTCATTCCTCACCGGAAGAACACAGAGTCCGCCTCCCCCCGTTTCGATCCGAGGCCACCGAAGTCATCTGCGGCGTTCCGCATGGATCATCACTCAGCCCCACCCTCTTCAACATCTACATGAGACCTCTTGCAGCCATCGCACGCCAGCACAACCTCATCATCTCGTACGCCGACGACACCCAACTGATCCTCTCCCTCACCAGAGACCCCGCCACCACCAGAACGAACCTACACGAAGGGATTAAAGACGTCGCCGAATGGATGAAGAACAGCCGCCTGAAACTGAACTCAGACAAGACGGAAGTCCTCGTCCTGGGACCATTGACCTCCGACTGGGACGACTCCTGGTGGGCCCCCGCCCTGGGCGCCACCCCCAAGCCAACAGACTACGCACGCAACCTGGGCTTCATCTTTGACTCCTCCCTCTCGATGACCAGACAAGTCAACGCCGTCTCCTCATCATGCTTCAACACCCTACGCATGCTCCGCAAGATCTTCCGATGGATCCCGACCGAAACCAGGAAGACGGTCACTCAGGCACTCGTCACCAGCCGACTGGACTACGGAAACGCCCTCTACGCTGGAACCACAGCCAAGCTACAGAAAAGACTCCAACGCATCCAGAACGCCTCCGCCCGACTCATCCTGAACATCCCCCGACACAGCCACATCTCCGGCCACCTGAAGGAGCTGCACTGGCTCCCCGTCAGCAAGAGGATCACGTTCAGGCTCCTCACCCACGCACACAAATCTCTCCACGACCTGGGCCCCAAGTACCTCAACGACCGCCTGACCTTCGACAAGCCTCGCCTTCGCCGCCGTACCACGCATCTGAAGAGCCACTGCTGGTGGCAGATCCTTCTCCTACCTGGCAGCCAAGACATGGAACTCCCTCCCCATCCATCTTCGGCTGACCCAGGACCATCTCGCCTTCAGGAGATAACTCAAGACCTGGCTGTTCGAGCAATAGCAGACCCCTTCCCCCAAGCGCCTTGATACCCTGCCGGGTGAGTAGCGCGCTATACAAGTGTTATGATTGATTGATTGATTGAGCCTTGAAAAAGTGAAGGCCGATTTGGAAGCCGGAGGAAGGCAGAGATGGACTATAGATAGCCCTTGATAGTGCCCAGAGCAGAGCCCTACTGAGATAGAGAAAGAAGAAACAAGAGAACCTCAGAAACCGGGGCAGAAAGGGGATCCACAGCCTTTGCTGTGCATCATGCCACAAACTTGTTCCACCGCAGGCGTATACAGTCTTAGTGGAGGGACGCCTGGCTGCCAAGATTACATCACAGACTTCAGGAGGCAGGTCAAAAGACGTCAACTGCCGCCGCTCAATCTCCACGCAAGGAGGTGGAGGCTGGACAGGTTCGGGTCGAGGACCATCCCCTGCTGCTGCGACAGAAGATACTCCCGAAGAGGCAGTCTGATCTGAGGATCGATGGCCATGTTGAGCAGCTCGGGATACCGGACTCTTCGTGCCCAATCCGGAGCCTCAAGAATGACTTTGGCCCGGTCACGCCCGATCTTCTTCAGCACTCTGACCTGAAGTGGTATAGGCGGAAAGGCATATAACAGACCACAACTCCACTTGTGACAAAAAGCGTCACCTAGCGGGTGCCGCCTTAGAAATTCCAACGCGCAGAACGGCCGACATTGCACGTTCTCTTCAGTGGCAAATAGATCCAACAAAGGCTCTCCCCACTGTGGAAAAAGACCTTACACCACCTCCGAGTGAAGACGCCATTCGTGATCCATCATGCACGGCTGAGTTTGTTCGCCCTGGCGCTCAGAGAAGCTGCCAGGTGTTGAACCACTGGAGATATGCCCTGATGTTCCAGCTTTGTCCAGAGGCAGAGGGCCTCTTGACATAGGGTCCACCACCCCACCGCGCACCGTTTGTTGCAGTACCACATGGCGGTGGGGTTGTCCGTGAACACCTGCACTACTCTTCCCCGGACAGAGGGAAGGAATCCTTTCAGTGCAAGACGAATTGCCCAGAGCTCTAGAAGGTTGATGCAGAGCCCGGACACCACCGGAGACCAGAGGACTCTGATCTCCACCTCTCCCATGTGGCCGCCCCATCCCAGAAGGGATGCGTCCATTACTATGGTGTGGTCTGGTTGGGGAAGGGAGAGGCATCGGTCATTGACCCAATCGTGGTTCGTGAGCCACCACTGCAGCTATCATGCAGTGTCCTCCGAGATCTGGACGCAATCGGACAGATTACCCTGATGCTGCGCTCATTGAAACTTAAGGTCCCACTGCAGAGCTCGCATATGCCACCTGGCATGATCGACCAGCAGGATGCAGGCGGCCATGTGGCCCAGCAGCCTCAGAGTCATTCTGACCGAAACCTGGGATAGAAGCTGAAAGATCGGAATCATAGCCTGAATATCCCGGATTCGCTGTTCGGGAGGATAGACCCGAAGCTGCGTCGTGTACAGAACTGCTCCGATTATGAGGAGCTTCTGATAAAGAATCAGGTGTGACTTCGGCACATTGATGGAGAACCCCAGCGAATGCAGGAGGTCAGCTGTAGTCTGGAGGTGGGAGAAGACAGCCTGGAGAGAGCCTGCCTTCAACAGTCAGTTGTCGAGATAGAGAGGGGGGGGGGGGGGAAAGACTGCGCCGATGAGATGCGACCACCGCCATCACTTTCGTGAACACCCAAGGGATGCTGACAAGGTCAAAGGGGAGCACGGTGAACTGAAAATGCTCGTGGCCTGCTGTGAACCTTGGGTAACACCGGTTGGCCTGGCAGTATGGGGATGTGAAAATAAGCATCCTGCAAGTCCAACGCTACCATCCAGTCATCCGGGACAAGGGCAGACAAGACCTGAGCAACCATCAACATCTTGAACTTTTCCTTCCAGAGGAAGCGGTTGATGTCCCTGAGATCCAAGATACGACGCAGGCCCTTGTCCTTCTTGGGGACCAGAAAGTAGTGGGAGTAACAACCACGACCTACTTCTGGGACAGGAAAGCGCTTGATGGCGCATTCCTGTCCCAGAGTTTGTTTCTTGGCCAAGAGAGCCGTAACTTCCTGCTGGAGAAGAGCAAGACGATCCTCCGACATGCGGTGGTATCTCGGTGGCATGGCTGGAGGGGTAGTCTTGAAGGGAAGGGAGTAGCCCCTTCGGACCATTTGCAAAACCCACCTGTCCGATATGATCGTGCGCCAGTGAGGGAGGTGATGGCAAATCCTGCCACCCACTGGCGTTTGTTGGGCCTGAAAAGGTCGGACTAGGAGGGTTTGGAGGCTGCTGCAGAAGGGGGCGTGGGGGAGGGGGTTGGTGGACTGGCCTGCCCGCTGGCCCTCGGAACCACGACGGTTGTTCCCATGTCCCCGGCCATGAGAAGGTTGGTTAACTTGCTGCGGCCTGTGGCTCTGGGCAGGACGTAGCGGGGCACCCTTTCCGTAACCACGAAAGAACAAAAAGGAGACTGCGCAGGGTAGGTGGAGAGGCCCAAGGACTTGGCCATAGCCCACGAGTCCTTTAAATGCTCTAGAGGGTGGCTTGCTTTGTCGCTAAAAAGGCAACGTCCATTAAAATTCATGTCCATTAAGGTGTTCGGGATATCCCCTGAAAAGCCAGACTATTTCATCCAGGCGTAGCGACGAAGCGCTACTGACACTGAAATGGTCCTGCCCAGAGAGTCGGTGGTGTCCAGCCCACAACGGATGGTAAACTTCACCGCATTCCTCACGGCGGAGACAGCCTGGGAGAGCACTGCCCGGGCTTCCTCTGGACACAAATGCAGCACCTGCGCAACCATATCCCACACTAGTGGGATTAACAGCCCAAGAGACATGCGGTGTTTATCAACCGCAGTCCTAAGCTGGCAGAAGAGAACATTTTCTTTCCAAGATGGTCCAGCTTCTTGGATTTCCTTTCCGGTGGAGCGGTAGGGAATGCACTCTTAGAAGTGGAGGCTTAGACCACCAAACTCTCCGGGGTGGGGTATTGGGAGAGGAGAGGAAAGTGGGGTTGCCCGGCGCCGGGCACTGGCGTTGGGCAATCATCCTGTTCACGGGAGCCCCCATGTTGGGCCTGGACCATGTGCCCAAAAGGAAGTCGGTGAGGGCCTCGTTAAATGGCAGCAAGTGCTCCGAAGAGCTTGCAGCCGGTTGAAGCTCCTGTCAGGAGGTTAGTCCTGACCGCCACAATAAGAAGCTCGAGGTTGAGAGCCTCTGCCAGCCTACGCAACACCACTGCGTAGGATATTCCCTCCTCCGTAGCCATGGGAGGAGGAGACCGCATGCCAAGGTCAGGGGAGGTGTCCAAACCACTGGCATCCCGCAGTTCCTCTCTCCAGTCCTGTTCACTGTCCAACTGTGAAGTCAGTCACCTGACCCCTCCCAGTCCTCCTCCTTTGGGTGCCATTCTGGTCAAAAAGGGACCCCAGGAGTGAACAGGGGCAGGCACCACCAGTGTCCCTCGTCGGGTCGGCCACCGACGAGAAGTCGAAGAGCGACGGTAGTTCTTCGACTTCTTATGCTTTAACTTACCCGACCCAGAGTGCGAAGACTTTGACGAATGGTGGTGGCTCCGCGACTGGTCCCTCACCTCCCTCGCGACCGAGACCTCGAACGCCACAGAGCCAACTGCCCATGCAGCTTTCGAAACCCCTCCCGCAAAGCCTTCGGCGCCATCGACCGTCAGTCGGAGTACAACTTGGGGTCAAGCTCCAGGCGAAAGACACACGCGGTGCGCATCCGTCACCGACATCATCCAATGACAGGAACTGCATGACTTGAAACCAGGCATCCTTTGTGCACAAAAGTAGCGAAAAATGTCGGTCAAAAAAAAAAAAAAAAAAAATGACAGGAGCTACCGCTCTTCCTGTATCTGCACTGGCTGGCGCGAAAAAAGAAAACTGACGTCAGCGTGCGAGGGCGGCGTCCAAGTAGCTACCGCGACGTCATCCCACTGACCACGACGGACGCGGAGCCAACCGATGCCACCTTCTGACGGTCAGAGGTACTGCGGACGAAAAAAACTTATAGAATCCAGTCTGACGCTTGGGGGTAATTCTAAGGTAAGGAATCTATAACTAACATGTCTCTTTCAGATAGAGGCGCCAACCCACAGAAGAATATGCAAGTCAACAAGTGGTGCATAGAATGACAAGATAACAAGAACACAGCAATCTCTGAAACAAAAAGCAGCTTAGTTTTCATTTTGAAAGTTAATCTATTTTAAAACACCAACAGCAGCGTGGTCTTTCAAAATTCTTCTCTGTAGAGAGAGCGTACAGAGTCCCATGGACTTTGCCAAAGCTGCGTGCCCCACCACGACCAATCATTGCTCGCATTTTTAACTACAGAGACTGGGATGTAATCCTGCAAATCTGCACGCACCACACCTCCAATACGCTGGGAAAATAGCACTATTACCTTTTTCCCTGATTTTACCATACAAGTCCAGAAACTGCGATGTTCATTGCTAGAAGTCAAATGAGTCCTAAGAGAAAAAGAACTTAAGTACACAATGTTCCGCGCAGTGACGTGACCACAGACCCCGCAGGAGACTCACACCAACATTAGGGACAGGTCTCTGGCAATACCAAACATTCAAAGATAGCACTGGGAACAATCCTCACACCCGTGCCATGAAAGGATCAGGGAAAGATGCCTCGGAGCATGCTTGAGAAGGTCAACTGCAGCAGGCGTACAACAGACCCCACCTAGACATTAACTCTGCAATGGTAATGAACAACATATCTGAACTGAAGGTAGCGGCAGAAATTGGGAGGCATGGTCTTGTGTGTGTGTTGGGGGGTGCATTTTGTTTTGTTTGAATTGGCTTCTTTTACGGTTAACAGCCAGGAACAAACAGTAGTGTTGCATGCTCCGATCCCCCCTGTTCCTAGCTAAAACGGTGGATTTGGCGGGTAACCCCCCCCGCCCAAGAACGAATATCATATGAGGAGGGGGTTCTCCCCCTTCGCGGTCCAAGGGGTAAAAATACAGGACACCCTGCCACACAAAATAATCTCTTTGGGGGTACTGGCTCACTTATTACCACGCTTTCGTAAGGCACCTCATTTGGCCGGTGGGATCTCAGACTACTCCCTAGTGTATGGGTGTTATGAATATGCCCACTCCCCCCAAGCCGCTCTAATCAATGGGGGATAAATCTGTGGTATCTCAAAATTCCCCAGATAAGAACCAAACTCCAAGAGGCTATCAACCACTATATCACAGAAAACAAGGGAACAGTCAACTCTGCTGATGGGAGGCTTATAAAATTATGATTTGGGGACATGTTATCTCACTAGTCGCAGGCCATAGGAAAGAAAAATGGGCAAAATCCTTGAAAAAGAGCTCCAAGATTTGGAAACACACTTGGTCCAAGACGACAATGACTCGATAAAACACCGTCTAATACTTAAACAGAGTTCCGGGTGGTAGCCGAAGAGGCAGCTAAGGCCAGGTATTGTGCGTTACATCACCTCTACAAAATTGGAGACCGGGCGGGCAAATTATTAGCATAGTTGGATAAAAGAGAAGCGGCAGTGAGATGGGTCTATGAGAATAAACAGGACGGCCCTTCAGTGCAACACGAGCAGGTAATTGGGTATACGTTCGCAAAATATTACAGTCACATATATATGCCATCAAGTATGGCCACAATAGAAGAGGTATGAGAGCTACTGGCCACCCTTCAGGTGATGGGACTAGCAGCAGAAAGAGGAGACCTTCTTGACCAGGAATTAACAGACTGAAATAACTCAGGCATTTAGGGCACTGACCCCGGGGAAGGCAGGGGGCCAAAAAATGGCCTACCGATAGGACTATATAAACACATGGCGTCGAATGTGGCTCCACTGCTCCTCAAAATGCTTCAGGAGAGTTGTAAGCTAGGTATGATGCCAAGAGACCAGCTAATAGCTAACCTAGTAGCGAACCATAAGACTGCGCCTTCTACAGACATCACTTTTAAACGCGGAGGTGAAAAAACGGACCAAGCTACTGGCAACCCGCTTGACCAAGATCCTACAGTCTCCAATTCACCCAGACCAATTTGGCTTCATGCCGGGAAAAAATATGGCACTCAATTTAAGAAGGCTACATGGGGGGGCGTGGCCAAAATGGCGACATAGGAAGACGCAGGACCTTGAGGCTCCTCGCGCCCGGCCCTCTTCCCCGGCCAATTCAAGCATAAAAGTCCACAGTTATGCCTTGATATCGGCAGAGAGCTGAGAGGAGACGAGGAGCCATATCTGTGAGCATTTTCGGGGGCGAGCTACCTCAAAGACCCCGCAGTAGCCCGCAGCCGCGAAATGGCGCCCAGGCCGAGCAGGCACGGTTGTGCCCCGCTGTGGAGACACCAAAATTCCGGTGGCAGCCCGCCGGCCTCCAGCTCTGCCAATCAGTGAGTGGGCGGCGGCTGCTGCGGAGTAGCGGGACAGAGGATGCAGTGAAGCGCAAGCAGTGGTGAGCTGAGAGGCGATCCTGAGCAGCTGCGCAAAAACGGAGGCCAGGGCTGTTGGGCCTACGTGGGTGCGGTCGCTGCCAGTCTTGGCGGGGCATCGGGGACTCCGGTATAGGGACCCGTTAGCGACGGCAGCGAAGAACTGGAGACGGCAGCCTCTAGCAGAGCTATGTGCAGGGAGAGCCAGACATTTGCCATGGGAGGGAGGAGAGGCAAGAAGCCGCAAATCGGCGCATAGACCCCAGGACGAACTATCGGACACGCCGGGGGGTGGTACGAGAGCGGCGTTCCCTGTCAGCAGCCCCCACAGGCACGCAGAAGGTGGATGCGAGGACCATTCATACCAAAGGCGCCTGCATAGCGGAGGATGTGCGCCCCCATTAAAGTCAGGAGCATGGGCGGACTAGCGGTCATTGCAAGGGCGCTGGACGGAGCAGGTGGAGGGCCTCCACGAACAGAGGGACAGCGGGGCCTGCCAGCGGCGCATAGAGATAGGCCCAGCGGGTGGCGGGCCTTACAGGTGGGCCCTAGGAAACGCAAACCAGCGGCCTGGTCAGGGCTGTGCACGGCGGCCCTCACTGCATTCCTACATCCAGAGAGACGGGCCTGTTTCAGCAGCTAGGGTTGGCTGCCACCGCCGAGCCCTTATTGGCTGGGCCCACATACTTAAGGTTGGCCAAGGAGACTGAGAGCGCACCGGGGGCCCCGGCAGGGTGGACATCATAAACCCGGCGAGGAGAGAGGGATGTTGATGTAGACAGACAGCCCGTCTGAAGCCTATCAGGACATCTACACAAGCCTCAGCACGGTCATTGAGCAAGTGGGGCCACAGGTGTGGTGTTCGGATACAAGGAGTGGCCTGGCAGGTGGTTCAGAGGAGAGTGCTCACATACATAGATAAACTCAGACTATACTGCCACCGGGGTCCTTGGAAGGGGGCGGCGAGTCCCGGGCCCCCCCTCTTCTACAACCCAGCGGGACCGTTAGGGTAATCCAGCACTGGGGGCCCGGCCAGAGAGGTCTGCGGTGGGTGGGCAGACGCGGAGGTGACGCAGGAGGATGCTTGCAAGACAGAACTTGGTGGGGGGAGTGGTGCTCTCGCCTAGTTCCCTGGACAGCTGCACCCCTTGGCGCCCCCTGCGTGGGTGTGCAATTGCTGATCAACAGGATTGGTGGGGTGCCACACGATGGCTGGTTCGCGTAAGAAGGGGGAGAGAACGCTCAGAGAAATGCTCACCAACACTTCTACCACAGGAAACAAAGGGTGTCTTGCTTCGCCGGCATCCCAACCTCTCCCTGAACAGGAGCCAAAATACGCGCCTATCACCAGAGAGTTTCTGGAAATGCTCTTTAACACGCTCGGGACGATTTTCAGACGCTAAACAGGAGGTGGCAGGTGAAGTAAGAGAAATACGTCGGAATGTTGACCTCTGGGAGCAGGTAGCGGCCATTAAGAATGGAGAACAGTCCAAAAGCGAGGAAGTAGAGCTCCTTCAGCAAGAAATCATTAGACTAAAGGATCAGCATGCGGACCTACAGTCGCACGCTGATGATCTGGAGAATCGGTCACGACGCAATAACATCCGCGTCAGGGGGGGTTCCGCTGCGGGAAGAAGGGACAGATGTGGCCAGATAGATCCAGGGCCTCTTCAGAGAAATCCTAGGTGAGCCCCCCAGACTTTGTGTGCTCGATCAATGTGGATCTCAGAGTGGAGGCTGGGAGGTGAGCGCCGGCTCCGCCGCCTGACATTCTTGCCTTCCTACAGGACTTCCCGTTAAAGGAACGTATACTATGGGAGGCAAGGATGAAACAACCTCTCAAATACCAGGGTCACCCCATAGCCCTGTACCAAGATCTGGCCTCCATCACCCTGCAGAAGAGGAAAGCATTCAAAAAGGTGACAGCCTACTTAAAAGACAAAGGAGTGCCGTATTCATGGCGACATCCTTTCCGCCTAATCTTTAAATGGAACGGCAAGATACAGCAGTTGCGCTCACTCCAAGAAACTTGTGAATTCCTGGGCCTAGCAAGCCACAGCCAGGCGTCTTCCCCAAATCCATCGCAGCAGTCGACGGGGAGCGGTTGGCAGAGAGTGGGACGTAGATGCTCGCCCACAGCCGAATCAAAGCCAGACCCGGTAGCTATATCCCAAGAGAGGGCATCAGCCCTGGAAGCGGTGATGCGGTACACCTCAACTCCCGAGTGACATGAAAAAAGCACATGGGGACCCTATAGCACGGAATCATGGCTGGCCAGGGAGGAGGGGTTGGGGGGGGGGGGCGGGTTTACCTGGGCTGCACGAGGACCCTACTCTTTTCCCCCCCCCAGAGCTCTCCCTAGTCGGGAGTACTAGGGCTGCGAGCAAACTTGCGTGTATCATCCAATTCCTGTCGTTTTATTGATCAGAAAGTAGCGTTTTTAAGCAAAAACATTTTTATGTGCTAAATAATTTGGGGGGACTTTTAAAATACAGTGATTAATTGGGAATTGAGAGCAGGCACACTGACACCTACTCACGCTGCACTATCATTCTCTTGCCTCGCCTTACCGCTTTTGTTTTGGGGAAGGCGGCGGCGGGCGCCATCTTGGGTGTGGGCTGGGGCTGCGCTCTAGTCGCGCTGGCCTCCCGCCCTCCCCAGACTATTTAGCTGTGATTTTATCGCCGCTCGCTGCCTTCAGAGCTCTCCCTAGTCGGGAGTACTAGGGCTGCGAGCAAACTTGCGTGTATCATCCAATTCCTGTCGTTTTATTGATCAGAAAGTAGCGTTTTTAAGCAAAAACATTTTTATGTGCTAAATAATTTGGGGGGACTTTTAAAATACAGTGATTAATTGGGAATTGAGAGCAGGCACACTGACACCTACTCACGCTGCACTATCATTCTCTTGCCTCGCCTTACCGCTTTTGTTTTGGGGAAGGCGGCGGCGGGCGCCATCTTGGGTGTGGGCTGGGGCTGCGCTCTAGTCGCGCTGGCCTCCCACCCTCCTCACGTTCTATATAATGAGTACCATGTTCAGACGGCGCAGCGGGCTGGCGCAGCGGGCGCGCGCCGAAGCCGCGCCAAAGCCAAGCCCGTCTGCGCCCGTCCGCGGCCGGACACGGCCCAGGGCCATAACCCCTGCCCCCCGACTGATGTACTCTTCCCGGCACTTAAAAGAGTTGCATGTTGGTAAGATCTGTCCGACCTGTACTACGGCCCCCTTGAAAGATGCGATGGCCACTCGATTATTTGTGTGTCCAGGCTGTGGATATCTTCTCCCCCAATCCAGCATTCCTGCCCATTCTGGCCTACAGGATGGCAGGTCCTATGTTGTAGTGAACAGAGCTTCGCATGGATGTCGAGCTGCGCTCATCAATACGCGCTCACTTCCATGTCATAGCTTTTATATCAATGAATTTATCGTTACTCATGATCTGGATCTACTGTTTGCTACTGAGACCTGGGCAGATGCCGGGTCTGGTCCGGATTTCTGTAATGCTACTCCGGTGGGGTACAGTGTTGTCAGACATGATAGGCCTGTAGGAAGAGGTGGCGGCCTTGCTATTATCTTTAAGGATAAATATCGTACCACACTTGATCCTATAAACTCGGCTAACTGCGAATCAGCCGCTTTTGCCATTAGCATTACCCCCAAGCAGGCACTAAAGGGTGTCATACTTTATCGTCCCCCTGGCCCCCGTAATTCTTTTCTTTCCTCCCTTTCTGACCTAAGTGACATTATTATATGTTCTGATACATACACTATATTGGGAGATTTTAATTTTCACTTGGAAGAGCAGGACAACTCCGATACTGCCCAACTCACAGCTGATTTTTCCAACTTAGGGTTGCACCAACTAGTCAAGGGCATTACGCATCAAGCTGGACATTCCCTTGATGGTCTATTCACGAATGACCCTAGTATATCTGTATTAGATATCATCCCAATTACTTGGTCTGACCACAGGGCCATTATCTTTCAAATAGACATACGACCTGTTGCCCCTTTAGTCTCCAGGCCGGGAACCAGAATGGGCACTCGTGCCTGGAAAACTGCAGATATGCCTCAGATGCTACATTCCCTGGCTTCCTCCCGTCCTCAGGGTGGAAATACTCCGGCACTATCGGCCTTGGCTTTTCAGGACTGGATCCGAAGCGCCGCTGACTTAGTGGCCCCAGAGAAAATTACGAAGCCCAACAGAGTATCCCCCTCGGCCCCCTGGTACAATGAAGAGCTTCGACTACATCGCCAACACTGCAGAAATCTAGAAAGGCGCTGGAGGAAGGTCTACTGCCCCATAGCCAGACAAACTTATAAAGATGCCCTTCAGATTTACAAAAAGGCAATCTTGGCCCGAAAAATCGAATTTTTCTCGGCACAAATTAAGACCGCTGCTAACTCGGCCAAAGAACTCTTCTCTGTTGTCACCAGCTTGTCTACCCCCCCTGTCGGGCCTGAAGTGGAGCCCTCACAGGCTTTTTGTAACGAATTAGCAGCCTTCTTTATCACAAAGGTTGCAGATATATATGCTTCCTTTGAAGATAACTCTAGTACTGAATGTAGAGGTGGTAGCGGGAAAGAAGCATTGTCTTACTACAACCATGACCATTTTCCATGCTTTCTACCCGCCTCACATGAGGATGTGATTAAAATCGTCTCTACCATCAAATCGGGCTCCCCACTGGATCCTTGTCCCCCATCCGTGATGTCAAAACTCACAGAAGTGATTTCCCGCCCGCTCATGGAGATCTGCAATACTGCTTTTTCGACAGGCCAATTTCCAAGTATATGGAAGAACGCTGTCATAAAACCCCTCCTGAAAAAACCTTCCTTAGATCCCACAGCTGTTGTAAGCTACAGACCGATCGCGTGCCTGCCCTTTCCTGCCAAAGTATGCGAATACCTGATGAATAGACAGCTCTCCGAGTTCGTCGAGACTCACCAGCCTCGACGATACGCAGTTTGGGTTTAGGAAAGGGCATGGAACAGAGACTGCCTTGATAAAGGCCTCTGACGAGATCAGGGTGATCATGGACCAGGGAGGGGCGGCTGTTCTTATCCTTCTGGATCTGTCAGCAGCTTTCGACACGGTCGACCATGCCACCTTGGTCGACCGTGTCACTGCTTTGGGGATTAACGGTTGCGCCAGGGATCTTATCTCATCGTTCCTGGCAAACCGTACCCAGACAGTAAAGTTGGGAGATTTCTATTCCCCTATCTCTGCACTCCCTTGTGGAGTCCCACAAGGCTCCTCGCTAAGTCCCATGCTTTTTAATATCTATGTAGCGGACTTGGCGAGGATAATAAAGGCCTATGGGATACAGCTTACATCGTATGCAGACGATACCCAGCTGGTGCTGGGCATCCATAAGGATGGTCTCACGGTAGCAGCCAACTTTCAGAAAGCTATGCTTGAGGTTAGTAGCTGGATGGCTTTGAACTGCCTTCGCCTCAATTCGGATAAGACCGAGATCATGACCTTTGGAAGACTCTCCCCTGAATGGTCCTTTGGTTGGTGGCCAGAAAAGCTTGGCCCTCCACCTGTCCCAGTAGAAAAAAACCAGAAACCTGGGAGTGATCTTTGATAATAAGTTGGTTTTCGACCTCCACACCAACAAGGTTGTGTCGTCGTCTTGTTTCATCTTGAAAAAAATCAAGAAGCTGCTGCCTTATCTCCCGCCGTCAGCTGGGAAGACCCTGGTCTCTACCCTAGTCTTCTCCAGGATAGATTATGGGAATGCACTTCTCCTTCACACCCAGAAGCGTGTCACAACGAAGCTGCAATCTATTCAGAATGCGGCTGCTAGGATTCTTCTCAACATCCCTCGTCGCAAATCTACCACTCCTGGTATTCGTCAGCTTCATTGGCTGAGAGTGGAGAGCCGCGTCAAGTTTAAGGCCCTCTGTATTGCTTATAAGGCTGTACATGGCATTGGACCTAGGTTCCTGGTTGAAGCTTTCCAGCTGTACACTCCTAGGAGGCAATTAAGATCGGCCAATAACAGTCTCCTCCCGGTGCCACGCACAAGATCGGTCACCTGGGGAGACAGGCGCTTTCTTGTGGCCACTCCAAAACTTTGGAACCTCTTGCCACTAGCCATCAAAACTGCCCCGAATCTGATGAGCTTCCGCAGGCTCTTGAAAACATGGCTGTTTAATCAGTAAGAGGATGACTTGATGATAGATTCCAGTTGCTCTACAGCGCCGAGACACCTTCGGGTATTTGTCGCGCTATAAAAGTTGCGTAAATAAATAAATAAATTTACCAGCACCTTTGGAAGGCGGGCATTGGACAATGGTGGCTTGTTGAGATTGTTCTGTTGGGGTGGGGGGGGGGGGGGGGGAGGAGGGGGAGATTTGAGAAAGGGGGTGAGGGTAGGGGGAAGGGACAGGGGGTGGGATGGAACCGGTGTGTTACCCTGGGTGAGATCTAAGGAAGGGCGTATAGCAGGGGCAGAAATCCGATGACAATGCGGTATCACCTCATCATGACATTATGGCAAGACCTACTATAAAAATTGTTACCCTTAATGTAAAGGGGCTAAATAACCCCATCAAACGAAGAGCCATTCCGTCATATCTAGGGAACTCGGGTGCCTCGATAGGTCTCCTACAGGAAACGCATTTGTTGTCTAGAGACTGGCATAGAATGAGATCCCGGGCCTTTCCCCAGCAGTATTACTCCTCTACTACGGACAAGAAGGCCGGGGTGGCTATACTGGTTGCCAGACACTTCCAGGGCACCGTGGGTGATAAGGTGGCGGAGATTAAAGGCAGACTATTGGCAAACACGATGAAGGTAGGTGAAACTACTACGGTTATGGGGTCTCTCTAGGTCCCCAACTCAGGTCAGGAAACCTCTCTCAAGGGCGCATTGTCAGAACTTCTAAGATCTCAGGATAAGCATGTTCTCGTGGGTGGGGACCTCAACCTTGTTATGGATTCAGAAATTGATAGGTCGGGCGCCCGCTGTGACAACACAGGGGCAATATCAACCGAGGGGAGGAATTGAATGAGACCGAGGGGGCTACTGGATATTTGGCGGGAGGCCCATCCTAGGAGCACACATTACTCCTTTTACTCACATGTGCACCACACATACGCCAGATAAGATTATTTTATTGACTCTTTGGAATTTAACACATTAGTGGATGAGGTGGACATCGTCCCAGTTGCGCTCTCCGACCACGAGATTGCGATTGCGGGAACCCTTACTACACAGAAAGGGGGTGACCCAACAGCTCCATAAATGCATTACGGATTATCTCAACAAATGACAAGCCAGACATCTCCATCTGCGCTGTGGGGGACTCTTAAAGCGGTAGTGAGAGGGGAACTGATGGCGATCTTGGCAGCAGAAACCAAGGAGCGAAAAGAAAAAAGGGAAGCACTTACGGCAAACGTAGTGGAACTCGAAAGAGTGCATATTCGCACAGGTGCTCCCATGATATGGCGGCAATTGAAGGCGGCCAGGGCACAACTCGCAGGCCTGGATATTGACAGAGCTGAGTAAGTGGCCCTGCGACTAAAACACACATTATGTAGGAGGTGACAAAACCGGGCATCTCCTCGCGAGCAAACTCAGAGCTCGTATTCAACGCTCTAAAATCACCACCATCCATGACGCTCGTGGAGAGAGGTTGGCGACCGATGATCAGATAGCGGAGGCATTAAGGGACTTCTATTCCTCTCTCTATAGCAAAGACCAGACTATCGACACAGATGGGGAGGCCTACCTCCACCAGGCGGCGACCACAGCTAATACATCAGGAGCAGCAGCTCTAGACGCGCCAATTAGGCTTGAAGAGGTGATCGGAGCGCTCTCCCACCTCAAGCCCCTGAAATCTCGGGGCCTGATGGCTTCTCAGCAGGTTTCTATAAATCATTCTGCCCGACTCTACAATTCCTTTTAGGGGCCAGGTTCTATACCTCCAGACATGCTAGAGGCAGACATAATTGTATTGCCTAAGCCAGGGAAAGACGCCACTCAGTGTGCCACTTATAGACCTATTTCCCTACTTACTTAACTTGGATCTAAAACTTTACAGGGGTCCTCGCTGCCAGACTGGGTCCATGGCTACCAGGCATCCTACAGCCAGATCAATCTGGTTTTATTCCGAACCGACAATGCAGTGAGAATACTAAAAGCCTCATGCACCTATTCGACAAAGCCCACTATAATGGGATGGATGCCATGCTCTTGTCGATAGACGCTGAAAAGGCGTTTGATAGGGTAGACTGGGGATTCCTAGACAAAACGCTGGCCCACTTTGGCATTGGGGAACGCTTTAGGGCCTGGGTCGCGAGCTACTACGATAAACCGAGAGCGTCAGGAAGGGTGAATGGTATAAAATCACGCCCATTTGACATTAGACGGGCCACGAGGCAGGGATGCCCGCTGTTGCCCCACTTCACGTTATATATAGAACCCCTAGGCCAGAGGATCTGAGATAACCCCGATATTGTAGTTATTCCCTTTGGAGGGGAGCACCATACAATAAGTCTGTACGCCGACAACATCCTAGCGGCTTTAGACGCACCTACGAGGTCAGTAGAGAGCTGGAGGCCACTGGGAGGGTGTCTGGCTTCAAGGTTAACACAGGGAAATCAATGCTCCTACCCCTTGGGTGCAACGACCACAAATCACATCTCCAGAATACGGGGACCTCCGATCGTATGCCTCGATCCCATACCTGGGGATTATTCTAACACCGACCACGGAGCAGACGGTCTCCCTGAACTGCGCAAAACTCCTCTCTCAAATACAAGGAGATCTGAGAAGATGGCAGCAACAACCACTGTCGCTCCTTGGCCGCATTGCGGCAATAAAGAGGTCCACCCTACCTAAAATATTATATGTTTTTCAAACCATCCCAGTTGGGCCCCCCATGGGAACACTCCGAAAGCTACAAGGTGCCATACAACAATTCATATGGGCTGGGAAGAGGCCGCGAATGCGCAGAGATCTCTCACCGGCCTCCAGACGAGGGCCCTCGTCACCAGCAGACTAGACTACGGAAACACCCTCTACGCCGGTACAACAGCCAAGCTTCAGAAAAGACTTCAACGTATCCAGAACGCCTCCGCCCGACTCATCCTGGACGTCCGACGCAGCCACATCTCAAGCCATCTGAGGGACCTGCACTGGCTCCCCGTCAACAAGAGGATCACGTTCAGACTCCTCACCCACGCACACAAATCCCTCCACGACCTTGGCCCAAGATACCTCAACGACCGCCTGACCTTCTACACGCCCACCCGCCAGCTACGATCCGCAAACCTCGCCCTCGTCCCTCGCATCCAGAGAACCACCGCAGGAAGATCCTTCTCCTACCTGGCGGCTAAGACATGGAACTCCCTGCCCGTCCACCTGCGACTGACCCCGGACCACCTCGCCTTCAGGAGACAGCTCAAGACCTGGCTGTTCGAGCAGTAGCAGACCCCCTCCCTCATGCGCCTTGAGACCCTTCCGGGTGAGTAGTGCGCAATACAAATTTCTTGATTGATTGAGGGAGGGCTAGGGATTCCGAACATCCTAAAGTACTTTCAGGCAGCATAACTTCGGTTCTTAGTAGAGGGGAGCCGGCCTGAATCTGAGAAGAGGTGGCTCTTCCAGGATAGAGCGATGGCACAGTCAGACCTATGGTGGATACCCTTCCTGAGGCGAACTGACAGGCCGAAATATCTCCACAAATCCCCAATCACCCGCACAGTGATGAGGGTTTGGGATGTGGTTGCGACTAAGAAGGGGCTTACATCGTTCCCCTCACCGCTTACGCCATTGCTGGACAATCCGGAGTTTGAACCCGGGATGAATAGACTGGCATTTTCGCAGTGGCGCACTTCGGAGTGCAAATCAGCGGGCCATTTATTTGACCTAGACTGGTTCCTTAAGTTCTCAGACCTCTCAAAGCTATACGATCTCACCAACCCGAAAAGATACCAGTGTTTTCAACTTAGACACTGGTTGATGCACCCGGAGATACGCCTGCTTGTGGGAAGAACACGGACGACCTACAAAAAAATGGCTCGTTACTAAACAGACCGAAAACTGATCACCGGGCTTTACCGGATGCTCTGTTGACCGACTCAAGCAGCGCTCCGCAGGTCAGAAACGCTGGGAGAAGAAGCTGGGGAGAGTTCTTTCTGAACGGGAATGGCAGGCCATAAATTATAGAGCAAATCACACCACCAGGAACACTGCAAGCAGAGAAGCAGCGGTCCAAGTAGCAACTTATTAGTACCTCACACCGGTCCGATTAAACAGGGGTAATCCCGACCGCAATTCGACTTGCTGGAGGGGGTGTGACGAGGAGGGCACATTGATTCACCTGTTGTGGGAGTGACGAGATATTGGACGGAGGTTCAACACGACAGACAACAATTAGACACTGAAATCCCTCATTTTCCAGCTTATATACTCTTGGGGCTGCCCAATGCACTTGCATTTCCTTCGAAATCAGTTAGGGGAAAACAGATGGGATTGGCATTGGGGACGGCTGTTGAACATATCCGATCGCTTTGGGGCACACAGACTCGCACTTCGCACACCGTGTGGCTCCATAAGTTAAGGTACCTAGTTGGTATGGAGCGCATTCAGGCAACTCTCACCTAATCCATGCCCTCTTTTAACACCATATGGCACCCGTTACTTTCTCTGCTAGTTCCGGGAGGGGGTGGGTTGAGAGGGGTAAGGGATTTGGGGCTTCTGTCAAAACGAGTTTGCTTTGGATGTACCTGACAAGGGCCTTCGCCCTGCCGGGTAGCTTTGGACGATGGCCTCACGGACGAACTCTAGCTATGATTTACGAAAACGTTGAATTGGCCCCGGCGTTGGGGAGGGTCCTGCTTACCCAAACAGGAATATGTGGGGTTTGTCTTGCGTTTCCTTTATTGCCTGAAAATCAATAAAATAAAGTTAACAATAAAAAAGGCTACATGGAATCCTGGGTAGAGCAGCTAGTATAAGAGAAGCAGTGGCGGTCTCACTGGACGCACGAATGGCCTTCAATACGATCGAATGGCACTTCATGTACGCAGTACTAGAAAAACACGGCTTTGGGACACAATTCTTATCATGGATTAGACTGCTTTATTCTCAACCACTGGCCCAAGTGACTGTCAATAACTTGCACGTCAAAGATTTTGCAGCTGAAACGGGGTACTAAAGAGATGCCCTCTTTCACCGCTCATATTGGGCTGGTGTTGGAACCCCTGCTGGTATGGATAAAGGGGACCCCCTAATCTAAGGACTGAGGTGGACGCCAGACTGAAGATAGAATTTCACTCTATGCGTATGTTATCCTGTTATACATAGCAAACCCAAGGGCTACTCTCCACAGAATCCTACATATTTTTGAGCTACATCGTAAATTCTCAGGCTATACTATAAATTGGAAAAGTCAGTGTTGTATGTATTATCATGCACCCTCGAGGCAGGGTCGGTGAATTGCCCGAGACGTATAGCGGCATAAGGGTTTAAGTACTTGGGTGGTCTTTGTCACCGAAGACCACAAAGCTTTTTAGGACAATAATCTTGAACCCCCGCTCAGTCATTAACGCTGCGACGTGCATTATTGGATATCACTATCAACTACTCTTTTGGGTAGAGCATTACTTTTGAAAAGGATGGCCCTGCCCCAAATTCCTTTATGCACTTCAAAACTCCCCCTACCAGGTACCCCCGCATATTTTCAGGCGGCTGAGGCAACGGTGCACCCACTCCTATGGGACAGTATCTCTAAAAATCTCCCTCCAGAAAACAAGAAGTTGTTAGGACGGCAGGCAGGCACTCTGCTCTACTAAAATATTACCGGTATGCTCAGCTGACAGTGGTTAATCACTGGGTGCATTATCCTCAGAATGACAGCATATAAAATGGACGGCCTATATATGCAACCAGGAGGCTATCCAAGAGCAATTTATATGGGGAAGAAAGATTAAATCCTTCCTAGAACCAACCTTAACCACATTACAGGTTTGGAAAGAGGCACTAGCAGCTCTCGGAAGGCAAGACAAACTCACACAAATGACACCTCTATGGGACTTTGTGAGATTAAGACCCTTAGCACGCCAACAAGATTTCAACAAATGGGATCTTATCAGTCTCTCGAGGCTGGGGGACATGTGGGTGAAGGGAGAACGTACTACCATTTATGGCACTACAACAGGAATTTCAATTAGAACAGTCAGAAACCTCCAGATACCTGCAAGTCCAACATGCTCCGAGGGCAGTGCTGTCAAGAGGGGAGGAACTTCCAGAATAAGGGCTGGCGCTAGGCATGGGCAGTGTGGCAGCTGCCCAGGGCCTTGCGCTCAACTAAAAACAGGAGGCCCGGTTTCACTGTGAAAGGCTTCACATTCACAGTTATCCCACCTGCTCCTCCTGGGCCTCCTACCCCACACTATCATATGAAAAATATGAGATGTCTTGACCTTGCTGGTCAGGGTGTGGTGGTATTCCTGGGGGTGCAGGGGTGGGAGGAAGGGACAACCCGAATGGGGCTGGCACAATCAGGCAGCCAGGGCCGTGCCTCTTAAGTACTGGCCAATCTAGGCACCTTTCTGCATATTTTGTTTCTAGGCGAATGAAGGCCCTTTTGTTTACAGGACCAGCTGGACAGAGGTAAGGAGGGGCGGGTGAGGGGTGGAGGGAGCAGCCAGATCAACTGGCTTCTATTAAACTTTGCATCACCCATAGCAAAGATTTTTTGATGTGAATGTGCATATGAAATGCATGTAGAACTGCCAGTGGTAGGGCAGTGTTTTACTAAAGGCCTAGTTACTGCTTCGAGTCCCAGGGGAGGGGCCGTCCTTCCCTCTGCCTCTAAGCACTAGAGCAAGCTGGAAGGTCCAGGTGTGGGTGTGAGGGCGCCCTTGCCTGGGCCTTTTAGCAATTACTCCCCCTTTCCTCTCCTTTTGTGAAATGGCTCCAAAAAAAAAAAAAAAACTTTTTTAAAAACACTTCTGCTGGAAACTTAGACATTTTTCTATTCGAAAGTGCAGCCGCGAGACAAAAGGCTAAAATTGTGAAAAACAACTAAATAAAGCAATACAGTGTGGGTCGCAAAGTGGCCAGATTGATTTTATTCACACCCAAAACACATCAGCGCCACTTTACAGAGCTTGCCAGTGAAGCGCTACTTTTGTTTTCTTGCCTTTCTTAGAACAACATTGTTTTCCCCGAGTGGGGAAGTGCACCATTCCTGGATGTACTGCACACTTGGTTGATGGATGGATTAGAAAATAAAAGGCGTACCACAGCTCTGTGTTCATGGATGTGGTCTTTTTAATATCAAAAACCACTTAGACGGACCCAAACTAGATAGCTGCATCATGCTGTAGTGCCAGGCACCACTAAGGTTGGTCAGAAGAACACTCCCACACCAACCTAGTTGGTGTCAAGCTTCATCAACTGGTTCCCAGCTGAGTAGTCGAATGCTACCAAGCTGTGCTGCAACACCTGGTTACAGTGGAGTGTTTTTTTTTTCCTTTTTGTGAGTGTGATGAAATGGTGTGAGTTAACCTCTGGGGATTTTTACTGATATTTATTTATTCCCAGCAGCCCAGGGTATATTCAGGGGCGTAACACAGGCCCCCGCAGCACCCGCTGCGGGGCCCCCCACGCTCCAGGGGCCCCCTCACTCTAAGCGGAGGGAGACGGCTGCGCCTGCTAGCAAGCCTCTTCAGCCTCCCCAAGTCCCCATAAATTAAACTGTGCGTGCACACCACGATGACGGTATCTAAGCCTCCGAGTCTTCCCCCTCGTTCTGTCTCGCTCCTCAGTTAGTGAAAAGTGAAAACCGAGACTTCAAGAAACGGGTATTACTCCTTTCGTTTATTTGCTCCCCTGTGAAATGGATCCAAAAAGTATAACATTTTTGCTGGAAACGTCTTTTTCGGACACAAGTGCAGCCTCGGGGTGAAGAGAAATAAAACATTCCAAATGTGAAAAATAAATAACTAATTAAAGCAAGACAGAGTGGTTGCAAGGTGGCCAGATTGATGTATTTACACCTAAACACATTAGCGCCACTTTACAGTGTTTGCCAGTGAAGTGATACTTTTGTTTACTCCTCTCTCTTTGAACAACATTGTGTTTTCCCTGTGTGGGAAAGTGCACCTTGCCTGAAGGTACTGAAATACCTGCTTGATGGGGGCATTGGAAAACAAAATGTGTTCAGCGACTGTTTACGAATGTGGGGGCATATTTACAAGCTGCGATAAAAAGTTATCGCTGCTTTTGGGGCCGTTTTTGGCCGAAAAGTGGCGATAATTTTATCGCCTAATTAGCAAGGCCACGCTAATGCGTGAAACCTTGCTTTAGCGTGGGGATTCCTAACGCCCAGCTTTGCATCTCTAATGAGATGCAAAGTGGGCGTTCCTGACCTAACATGACAGGAGAAATGTCGCTAAGCAACATTCCTCCCATCATGAAGCATGGCGGCAGGAAAAGTAGCGATAACCCCAGTTATCGCTACTTTCCTTATGCCTGCTTCAGGACTGACTTAGCCATGATATCCTATGGAAGGTGGATATCATGGCTAAGTATGTGAGTCCCTATCAGCAAGCTAACGCCACACTACGTGAGATTATCGCTGGGTTTCCAGCGATAATCTCATGTTAGGCAGTTAGCATGAGGATTTTTATCGCTGAGGAGATAAGTGTTGCTAATAGCACGCTATCTCAGCGATGAAAATCCACGTTACCTGGCGATAATTATCCTCACGCTAAGAGCGCTGAGCGATAATTATCGCCGGGTGTTGCTGATATGCACCGTGGTCTTTTTAAACCATATTGCCTATGTTTTGAAAGGATATAAGCAATGGGCACTGAAACGGGTCCCTTCCGGGCCCTGTACTCATGGCCTTACCTTTTCACGCAAAAGCACTCACTAATTTCAGAATGAGTGCAAAAGGAAAAAGGTAACCATGTTGTTCCTGCTTACATTTCACATGCTTTACTTAATCTTGCATTCCCTATGAGTGTTTGCTTTTTCTAGGATGTTGTTAATTTGTTTTAGGCAGCATATTGCTCTTCTCTAGTGTGTAATTAGAATTGAGTCACATCCAGGTGTTTATAGCGGGTCAGTGCAGTGCAAGTTTCTCTCAGTGGGGCAGTATGGTGTTCAGTAGGGGAGAGGATGTGGCGCTATGGTCAGAGCTGCTGAAGTGGAACTGGTGAACCAGGTTCAGCCTTAATGACCAGGCTCCCAGACCACTCTTCTGAGGGAGCACATTCCTGTGCTACACCTTAGAAGGGGCAGCGAGATCTTAAAAGCCCTGGTGTCTTAGCACCAGCAGGTGGACCCTAGCGGTGGCAAGTGTGGATTAACCTTGAAGGCCTGTCCACCACTATCTATGAAGTTCACCTCCAGTCTTGGGGACAGACCTAAGAAGCAGCACACCATAGAGTGGCAGGGACTCCGTCACTGAGGTCAAAGGGCCCTTGAGCAGGGTGGTTCTAGGGCAGTGTGACCGCACCGGGCGCTAACTTCAGGTGGGGGCATTGTGTTTGTAAGTATATTATGGTTTTAAAAGCACTTGCTTCCTCCTTCCTGGTCTCCAACATTTTTGGGCAACAATAAAAATGTCTTGATAACTCCAGTGATTAATGTTCTTAGTAGAGAGAGATTATGTTTTGTCTAGTGGAAGGTTTGACTCATGAAAAGGAATGGCAGAGGTGTAATGTGCATACTGCTAAGAACATGTGCCATGCAGATCACAAAGTGCACATAATGTGACTAAGGTCAGTGGGTTACTGCTTTTGTCAGAGAGACCCTATTGTTACTTGCAGTTAATAAGTTAAAATCCTAACATAGAACAGTGAGCTGTTAACTGTCATGTAAGAGCTGCATGCAAACTCCAAGGTATAAATTAGAGCGTTATGTATTTTTCCCCAGTCTTGGATTATCCGAATGTTGCAAAAAAGGGTTAATTTAGGTAGAAATCAATTCTGATTATTAAAGAGAACCCCTAACCATGGTATTATGTTTTTAATTCTGAGTTTGTGTTTCTGCAGACCAATCACTATTAAACTAAGCGGGCTACTAGTATGGTTGTCATGTGACTCCTACACCTTGTAGTCCTTTGTCTTATGTAACATTTCCTACACAGTGATTTGCACACATATGAATGAATGTCTCTGTGCAATATGTGTGATGTAAAGTGCTCTGATACCCTACACTGGTATAAGTGGTGCTGTAAATTTTCTGATACTTAATTATTTTGAAATTTTTACACATGCTAACAGTCTCTGCAAAGATTTTTCCTTATTAGTACTAGTGGAACATACAACTGCAGCAATGAGAAAGGTGACCAGTCAACCTTTGCAAAGGGCCCTCCACTTCACAGCAGCACAAGTCACATATTTAGTAACTTTTGATGTGTTTTAGCTATAAACAAGTTATTAGTTAAAATCGTCAGATTATGCAGCAGATGATGTATTATGTGGCAAATATGGCATAGTTATGTGGAAAACATTTGCAAACTAGGATATTTTGCCATTCATGTTTGAACTCTCTCTCTAGGCATCTTGAAGCTGGAAAACTCCTGCATCCATCCCAAACTGGGGTTCGCCCCTCTCAAGGGACTGAAACAGCCTTACTGGCAGTCGCGGAAGACTCTAGAAGGATTCTTGATGCACATGGTTCTCTAGCCATGATATTGTTAGATCTCAGCGCGGCATTTGATACGGTTAATCACCGTATCCTAATTCATCGACTCAAAGATCTGGGTGTGACAGGAACAGCCCTGAATAGGCTGTGCTCTTTCCTCGAGGGTAGATCCTTCCAGATCTTCGAGGGCGAGGCCATTTCAAGCCCTAGGCCCCTTTATTGTGGAGTGCCTCAGGGGACGTCCCTGAGTCCCACTCTCTTTAATGTTTACATGGCTTCTCTCGCGGACATTGTTCTACCCTTTGGGGTGCATATAATTACATATGCCGACGACACTCAATTAGGGGTGGCATTTAACTACAAAAGCAGTTCCACTTCTTGTCTTGGCCCATGCTAAGAGGAGGCGATGAGGTGGATGCGTCATTCCCATCTAAAACTGAACGGTGATTAGACCGAGCTTATGTTGCTCGGTAATCCCTCCCCCCCTCGAGGTTTCCTCTATCTGGCCAGCATGTATGGGCCCTATGCCTGTCCCCAAATCCGAAATAAAGAGTTTAGGTTTCTGGCTTGATTCTGAGCTTAGCTTTAAAACCCAAGTAAGGAAAGTTGTTGCCTCCTACTTCGGTATTCTAAGACTGCTGCGTAAAGTGTTGCCTTTGCTACCCCCTCAAGCAAGAAAGCTTGTGGTCCAGGCACTCGTCTTATCCCGCCTGGACTACGGCAACGCTCTTTATCTCGGTGCTCCCTGTGCTGTCTTTAAGAAACTTCAAATCATGCAAAATTGTGCCGCAAGGATTCTTGAGGGTACTCCAAGCCGCCAGTCAGCCAAAGCTCCACTTAGGTCTTTACATTGGCTTTCTATTCAGGAAAGAGTCCACTTTAAAGCCCTCTGCACCACCCATAAGATGCTAGGGGATGTGGGACGGCTATACATTTTTCCTTTGTCCAGCCCTACCAAGCCAACAGGCGGTTACGTTCAAATGACCTCCACGTGGCGTCTGTTCCCAGAATCAAGAGGTCCAGAAGTGGCGGCCGGCTCTTCTCTTACAATGTCACTAAACTCTGGAACTCCTTGCCGCTTCAGCTACGTAAAGAGCCAGACCACACAGTCTTCCGCAGGAGGCTCAAAACCTGGCTTTTCCCCAATTGATTGCGACAGCTTAGTGCGGTTTCTGCCCTAGCGCTGGGATGCCTTTGGGTAACCATGCACTTTAGAAATGCAGTTTCATTTCATTTCATTCATTTCAACTGCTCTTGTGGAAAAAGGGAGGAGAAGTGCTGATGACAGAAAGTCCATGGCTGGGAGACAAATGGATTTGCGATTCCACTTTTAAGAATATTTTGGACATTCCGTGATTGGAAATGTATCCCACTTTGTGAATGTATTTTTTTATGTTAATAACACATATTTAACCTTAAAGAAACATGTGTATCTATTGGTTAAATTAAATAATTTAATAAGCTGTAACCGGTTAGTGAAATGGGAAACTAATACCAAAAATTGGGATATTTTGCTCCTTCTGCCACACCTCTCACTCCGCCCACTGACCCAATCCATTGATTATTCCCGCCCTCTGATTCTCCTCCCACAGTTCCCCTACTTTTTTTCCCCCCCACTTCAACCACTGCCTGGCACTAACATGCATTAGAGATAACTGTGGGCTTTTACCACTGGGTCTCTTAGAGAATGACACCTCAGGTCCATACACGGGGGCTAAACACAGCACGTTTCTGGGTTCTCCGCACAACGTGTTTGCTATTTGACGCCAGACTTCTGCAGCCTGTGTTGAGGAAATTAAACATCCCCTTGTGCTTGTATAGAACATAGCTGCCAAGTGGCATTGGCACCATGTCGTGTCCATTTGTAGCTTTTATCCAACAACACTTTGCATGCTGGAATGTGAAACCCCTTACTTAGATGGTCACAGCACAACTCCCAGAATGAAAGGCGCTATTGGCTTAAAATCCATGCCTGGCTGGGTGTGTCACACGTGACAATAGAGCCATTTGGAGGCAATGGTGAATCTGTAATTTAGCAGGCGTGTCTATACTCTTAGTAAATTGTAAATACCGCCAGTGTTAACACACTGAGGTCTGAGGCCTCTGTTTATTATGAAGTAAGGCCCAGTCTGGTGGTTCAGGTCAGTACTTGTGAGGGAAGCTGCTGGACTTGTTTTTACCATGCACTTTGAAAGTATTTTCACCTTGATGCAAGAAGAAAGTTGGATTGTTTTACAAAACATGCATGATTTTTGTATATTGCTGGACTGGCGATTGCTTTATTTTGCACTTTGAAAGTATTTGCACTTTTTCTTTACCAACTACAGTTTGTATAGATTGTCATTAGGTACTTGCTGATATGATTTGTTTTTATTCTACATGCAGTGTCATTTATTGTGTTGCTTGCACTGGTCTATAATACGTGTATCTTAAATCTTGTATTTAGCATTGTTTACACTACAGAAATGATAAATTAAAACAAACATCTGCATCAATGTTCTGAAGCATCCTAACAGTTTTCTTCCTCTGCCTTGTTTGCCTGCCTGTTTTGCAATGCTTACTAATAAAGACATTATGATTGAAATTGCTTCCTCAGTTCACGTTATTATCATGCACAACCCTTGACAGTCGCTAGTGTGTGGCTGCAGATAATTCACCAGTCTATTTCTCTTGACTTTCGCAAGATACTGAGTTATAGCTTGTGTACTTCTCATGTATACTGTCAGTCGAGTCTTTATGGAATTGCAGGTTTGGGTTGGTCTTTCAAAGTTTCAAGGTATTGTCAATTCTATTTCAGACCCTTCAAAGTTGTGCTTTGTTCTTCAGCCATAAGCAGTTCCTGAGACAATAGGACCACTCCTTGGCATTGTTCTGATTGCTGTCTCAGTTAAATAATCTGCTTTTGACAGTATTGTTACAAATGGCATAGCTTGTATGTTAAGAGTGTTTCCCACTTTCTCATTAGAACTTAGAGAAAGACAATATAGAGGCATTTCATTTAAATGTTGGAGGTTTCAAATCAAAATATGCTAGATTTCTGGGTGGTAGGGCAAAGTGGCAGATGGTGGGCCGCGCCGCCGGGGGAGGGGGGGCCCCCTCCATGTGCTTTGCAGGGGGGCCCCCTCAAGTTTCGTTACGCCACTGGGTATATTAAAAACATAAAACGGATAATGTATCAAGACTAGAAAATTGGTCTCAATTATCCTTTAGGTCTACATGTTTCAGCCTTGTATAAAAAAATAAAATTGCAAGGCTTTCTTCAGGACCCAAATAATGTGCAAGTGGTGATAAAAAGGTGTAAAAGTGAGTGGTAAAAATAATACCACGTGTATTTGCATTTTTAGCACACACTAAGGTGTACTATGCATGCTGTGGACTGATCGTATTAAGGGTCCACTGCTAGAAAGTACTGAAGTCGTGAGAATTTCACAACTGTTCTGGTCCCAGGAGGGGCGAGCCCCTTTTGTCAAACATTCACCTTGATGAAGGTCTGTGCTACGCTGAGAAGGCCAGCAGCCTATTGGCTGCCCAAACACAGTCCCTAGTGGGTCAATGCTCACTGCCAAGGCCGAGAAGACACCGTTTCCTAAGCTCCGGGCTGCTGCTCTCTCACCCACCAAGCTGCTGGGAGACAGTACAAAGCGGAGCAGAATGGAAAGGACATTTCAGGTCGAGGAATGTGGGAGGTTCAGAAAAGACGTTGTCGGGACAGAGACTGCGGGAGCTCATTTTCTGACAGTCTCAGTCATGTTTGTGTGCTCCTAGTGGGGCCAGAGCTGAAATGCTCTACGGGCACCACCAGAGGGCTCTTTATCAGACATTTTTTGTATTTAGCTGAAATGATGCAGATATTTGAGGATGTGAAATGTGTAGGATGAAGTAGGTGAAAATAAAGTTGAACATGTTCCAGTCAAGCAGAGGTGGGGTAGGTCTCTGGCGCTCTTCATGCAGGACCACTCTTCGTAGCAGTGAGCTACCTTCTGCTTTTGACCTAAGTGGCCTGACAGATTGATTCAAATAAGTTGGACAATCATAGAAGAAGGTATTTTCCAATAGGGAAGCACCCAGCACTACACAAATCTAAGTGTAGGGCAGGGATCTTCTCGGTCTTGAAGAAACTCCAAGGATACAGTGGGATCAACAGTCATGAAACATGTCGACCTGACAACACACACGTTAAGGCTATCTTGGTCCACTGAGCCCTCATGAAAGCCCCCCTTTTCCTTGTTTTTAACTCTACCAAGGGAAACATCATAATAAAACCTGTTTAGTACCCTTAGACTGTTTTACACTACATTTGCACCCACTCCACCCAACACATTACACATCCTCACGCATAGCTGCATCATTTCGGCTAAATACTAAAAAGAGCTCTAATAAAGAGTCCTTTGTGGAGCTCGCTGGCCATTGCAGCGCCGGCCCGACAAGGAGTACACCTTATGATGAAGCACGCCATTCATTTGGATGTGTGAGGGCACCAAGAAATTATCACAAGGATCCCCAGGGCTTCTCCAACCTAGCCTTTTCCTCTTCCTTCTCCAACAGGAACAGTACCATCTTGATTCGTGTATTACGTTTTAGAAGCATGGGTATCTGGACCGTTATCAGAGGTGTGGCTCACTGGTTAGAGGAAGCAGACCCAGAAGCAGAGGACGGTCCGGGACCAGGGTTCAATCCCCGACGCGGCAGGGTCGTGGACCAGGGCCAGCGGACTCGATAATTCTCGCTTCGGTGCCTACTATAACCAGGGATCACACTCGGTGACTCTGGGCATTAGCTTGCCTCATCTCCACAACGGCCCCCCACATTCGCCGGGGATGCCTGGTTTCACCTTGGAGATACCCTGGAGGGACCATCTCACAGGGATAGCCAGGACGGGTTCCCCAGCGGTCTACAGCGCCAGGACGCCTCAGGGCAGCAGTGCGCTTTACAAGACACATACATTTACATTTATCAGCTCTCTGTGCCGCCTCCCCCACCCCTCCCCTCCCCTCCCCCCCCCCCCCCATGTGTATTTAGTTCAAATGAATGAGCTTTGCCCAGCAGGAAGTGCAATTGTATTCAATTACAGACCCTACATTAGGCACTCATCCTAAGCAATTTTCAGAGCAGAACAGAACTGATTAAAGTATGTACAAAACTCGTTCACTGTAAGAAACTTTGCTGGAGGCCCATTAATACTGCTTTGACAAGTGTCTTCAGGAGGACCGAAAAGACACAATTAACAACAACTTGATAAATATAGGCAGATCCCACCAAGAGCTGCAGACACCAGTTAGTCAACTAACATGTAAAAGTTAGAAAAAAGTTAATTAGTAATTCTTCTATGAACAGGTTGCCTTTAACTGCTGGAACCCAATACACTATATTATATACACGAAGTTAATTACCTCCAGACCGGGGGAGGAGCCTAGCGCGCATCCAAGATGGTCGCGTGAGCACAGGGCTCCCCGGACCCTCTCTGCTCCTCGGAATCTATCCTGAGAATATCCTGACGTGGCTTATGGAATCTGGGAGATAAAGACCAGCTGAGCATATATCTCTTTTCAAAACTCAAATCGGACCTGGGAATCCTGAGTTGTCGCCGTCGGAACTTTTGGGACCCACCCGACGGAGGTGACCGGGGTGAAGGTGACCCGAGGGGCCGGGCTGCAATTGAACAACAGCGGCTTCAGCGCGGTGCCAGTTGCCGATCCACCACTTTCGGTTTCGGTTTTGCACTTCAGGAGACCGGCAGGGGGCTGCGCTCGGGGTGGCGAGGTGCTTCCTGGGCCTCTGAATGAGGTTTTCTTTCACCTGCTACTAGAGTGCCTATCGCCTCGGACCCCCTATACCGACATTTTGTGGTCTTCTTGCTGGTGCCCTTACACCTCTGGATTGGGTGTCCCCTTGAGTGACCGTGTTCACATGGGGGGCAAAGGGGGTCCCGAGGGCCGCAAGACCAAGGCTTCCCTCCGCGGGGGAGCAGTCCAGAGCAATAACATGGACCGATACACCCAGGGCAGGGGGCCCTCTGGCGCTGCTGGCCCCCCCTCGGATACTGCGGAGGGAGGCGCGACCGTCTCTACGGAACTATCCCTGCAGGACATTATGGGCGCCATTGAGGGCATTAGGGAAACCATCGCGACGCAATATGAGGCCCTGGCCCGTAAGATTGACACTGTCGCGATTGATGTCACCCTGATCCGGGCCGACCTCTCCAAAACTAACGAGAGGGTCCAGGCTCTCGACACACGGACCTCCACCCTCGGTGCGGAGGTGTCGGATCTGCGGGCCGCGCTTGGAGACATCAGGGTGGTCAACGATCATATGGCCCGGCGGCTTGAGGACTTCGAGGGACGGGCCCGACGCAACAACATCCGCGTCATAGGTGTACCGGAGTCCTCTGACGGCCGCCCGGTTGACCTCGTGTTTGAGGAACTTATCCTGAAACAGTTGTCCCCGGCTGGCCTAAGTAAGTTCTTTGCCGTGGAGCGGGCCCATCGAGTTCCGGGCGGTCGGCCACGGCCGGGGGCCCCCCCGAGGCCTATCGTGGCCAAACTGTTCTACTACAGGGACCGCGACGCTATTCTGCAGGCCTCACGGACCCACGGCCCGGTTCGTCATGAGAACTCGACCATCAATTTCTATCCGGACTTCACGCAACTGGTCCAGAAACAACGGATGGGATTCCAAGGGGTTAAGCGTCGTCTCCGCGAGCTGGGCCTAAAGTATTCGATGCTCTACCCTGCAAAACTCCGAGTGGAACATGGGGATCGGACAGCCTTTTTTGACTCTCCCGTGGCTGCAAGTGACTGGCTGGACTCTCTGCCGGACGGAGGTGGCCGTCCCGGACCCTCTGCGGGCACCGCGGGTGACGGGTCCCCTTTAGAATGACTTTTGGTCCTTGACTTTGCCGTTTTGCACTGTACAGTCGGGTCTTATTTCACTTGCATATTGTGTTTAACCAGGACCAGTGAGGGGGGCGGGCGGGGACGGGTCCCTTACCTCCTCTGGGGTCTTTTCGTAGAATGGGGTTAGAGGGGCGACAGGCACACTGCAAGTTGGGGGGGTTTTTTGGCCCGCAGGGGTGCAGGGTGGGGGGAGTTGGTCCTGGGGTGGGGTTGGGGGGGAGGTGGGGTTGTTTTGCTGTGTGTTTTTTGTTTACAGGGCGAGGTACTGATTTTTGTCCACATTTGGGAACTGTGCTGCAGGCTGGGGGACCCTTGATCTATTGGGGGGGATGGGGGGGGACGGGTTGAGGCTTATGTCATGGAACGTCAATGGGTTGGGGGACCGTATCAAGCGGGGTGTAGTACTGCAATATTTGCGTCGTTTGACTCCTGATGTGGTGTTTCTCCAGGAGACGCATCTGGTTGGTAATGTTTGTCATGCAATGAACAGGGGGGGGGATACCGCCTCGTGGCCCATTCTGGTTTCACAACTGGTTCCAGGGGGGTGGGCATTCTCCTGCGAACCTCACTTCCGGTGGAGATCACTAAGATAGTCTCGGATGACAGAGGGCGCTATGTGTGCTTGATTGGGAGGTGGGAGGGGCAGCCCCTTGCCCTGGTTTCAGTTTACGTCCCCCCGGGCCTCCAGAACTCCACCTTCACTGACTTGGGTCGAATGCTGCTTGACCTTCCGGACAGCCTCCTGCTCATGGGCGGGGACTTTAATTCTGTGGTTTCGGGTGAACTGGATCGTCACCCACCAAGGACCCTCCCCGCTGCCCAGACATGGCTGGGTGGGATGCTGGATACCTTCGGCCTGGTGGATAGTTGGAGATTAATGCATCCGACCCAATGTCAATTCACCTTTCACTCGGGGGCGCATGGGAGTCTCTCTAGGTTAGACTACTTCCTTATGCCCGCGGCGCAGACTGGTCGGATTCGTGAGGTCAGGCACCTGGCGCGGGGTATCTCCGACCATTCTCCGCTGTGGCTTCTTTTCGACACCGGGCCGCGGTCTGCAGGGCGGATCGCTCCCATTAACCCATGGTACCTGCGAGACCCTACGACTCGTGACAGCCTGGTCAAGGCTATGGACCAATACTTCCTGGATAACGAGGGGTCGGTGTCGTCTGCAATGTCCCTGTGGGAAGCCTTTAAAACCGTGATCCGCGGACACGCCCTTTCCCAGATAGTGGTGGCTAAGAGGGTCAAGAGTGAGGCAGTGGTGAGGCTGGAGACTGACATCGTGGGGCTGGAGTCGGCCTTGGAGGCGAATGTCACTCCGGACGGGCTTCATGCCCTCAGCCTGAAACAGTTTGAGTATAGGTCCCTGGTCACTGACGCGGCCAAAACTATGTATAGGGAGCAGCAGGGTCGACTGTACGATGCCGGGGACAAGGCGGGAAAGTTGATCGCGTGGCTGGACAGGAAGGAGAGAGTGAATCGTGTGGTCCCGGAGTTGCGTGCTGCGGATGGTGTGTGTGTGACGGAGCCTAACGAGATTGTGGAATGTTTTGCCGACCACCTCCGGGCTGTGTACTCCCCAGTGACTGACAGGGATGAGGACGACTCTCGCCTTCTTTTGAGGGATATCGCCTTGCCCGGCCTGTCCGTTGAAGACCGTGAGCGGCTGGACGCCCCCTTGTCGGCGGATGAAATAGCGACCGCGATCCGCTCCCTTCGCTCGGGCAAGGCTATGGGTCCCAACGGTCTGCCCATTGAGCTATATAAATTGCGCCCTGACAAGCTTGCGCCCTTCCTCAGTCGCATGTTCCGTGAGTCTCTGGCGGCGGGTTCCCTCCCGGCCGACCAGCGTTTGGCCACGATAGTCGTTATCCCCAAGGAGGACAAGCCGCGAGACCGCTGTACTTCTTACCGGCCTATTTCACTGCTAAATGCGGAGCCTAAGGTCCTGGCGAAAGTCCTTGCCAATCGTCTGTTGAGCGTCGTGTGCGATCTTATTCATCCGGACCAATGAGGATTCATCCCGCATCGTAACACCGCTCTTAACTTGCGGCGTCTTCACGGCGCCCTTGCCAGGGCGGAGCTCCTCTCCGAACCGGCCGTGCTGGTTTCTCTGGATGCCACGATGGCTTTTGACACCATCGAGTGGCCATTCCTCTGGGCTGTCTTGGCTAAGTTTGGCTTTGGGGAAGGATTTATTGGCTGGGTGAAGCTTCTTTACACGGGACCCATGGCTCAGGTGGTGGTGAATGGGCGGGTCTCTCGGCCCTTTGCCCTCGGCAGGGGCACGAGGCAGGGATGCCCGTTGTCCCCTTTGCTCTTTGCTCTCGCCCTGGAGCCACTCGCGGCTTGGCTCCGCTGGGAGCCCTCGCTTAGAGGGATCCGGTGGGCCCCGGGCTTTGAGGATCGGGTTTCGTTGTATGCGGACGATATTCTCCTATATCTCACCTCACCGCGGCAGTCGCTCAACGTCCTCTGACGTTTTGACTTCCTTTGGGAATAATTCGGGCCTCACGATCAATTGGTCTAAATCCTGCGTCTATCCGATCTCCGGTGGTCCTCCTCTCCTGCCGCCTCGGCTTCCGATCCAGGTATCTCTGAGCGGCTTTAAGTACCTGGGGATATACGTTTCGCTGGACCCGGTGGCTCGCTATGAGCAGAATCTCCTGCGTCCGCTTCGGCGATTGCGGGAGGACACGGCCCGGTGGTGCAGGCTGCCCCTGTCCCCGCTGGGTCGGGCCGCGCTGTTCAAAATGATGTCCCTTCCCAGGTTCCTCTATGCACTCCAGAATTCCTTCGACGTCATCCCAGTGGCCTACTTTCGGGAGGTGGAGAGCCTGCAGAGGAGATTGGTGTGGGACGGGCGGGCGCGTATTGCTCTTGCTAAGCTTACTCTCCCCTGGTACGACGGGGGCATCGCGCTTCCCGACATTCGCAGGTATTATTGGGCCGCGCAGCTTTCGGCCATCAACCATGCCACGTATGCGCCTGGCCTGAATCCGGCGTATGAGATGGACAAGTTCCTGCTTCCCGGCGGGGACTATAACAGGGCGCTTTACTCCCGCTCGGCTGGCCGGACCCTTACGGGTCCTACCAAGATTGCGGTGCGGACCTGGAGGGCTGCCACTGCGGCCACGGGCTGGAGTGAGCGACTGACATGTGCTACTCCTTTGTTTGCCTCCGATCGCCTGGGGAGCCTCTGGACTACGAAGGGGTTTGACCAGTGGGATACGATTGGTATCAGCAAAGTGGGAGACCTGTGGCATAAGGGCGCGGTTAAGACTTTCGCGGCTCTTCAGGCCGAATATGAGCTTACGGACAGGGAGTTCTTCCGCTATGCCCAAGTTTGACACGCCCTGCTTTCAGTCTTTGGAGAGGGGACCAAGATCCCGGTTTCTTCGCCCCTCGAGGACCGCATACTTGACGGACATGTCCCTGACAGTACTATTTCTTTAATTTATAAGAAACTGATTAATCATCGGGCTGACCTCTTGGTGCGCCTTCGGGAGGCTTGGACGGGGGATGGGGTGGAATTGGACGACGAGGACTGGCAGTCTGCACTGTCGTCCCCCAAGGAGGTCGCCATTCCGGCCCGTCTCCGGTTGGTACAGCTTAAGATTCTTCACCGGGTGTATGTGACGGGTCCTCGCTTAGTCTCGATGGGATATTCCGATGATGGGCTCTGTAAGCGGGGTTGTGGGCTCAGCGCCACCTTTCTCCATATCCTGTGGGAGTGCCGCGAGGTGGCGGACTACTGGCGCCGGGTACATACGGTTATGGGACAGGTCACTGGGGTTGTGCTGCTGCCGGAGGTGCGTCGCTGTGTCCTGAATGTGTGGGAGCCCAATGATTATAGCGCAGCTCAGACTCGGTGGGCGGCCCTGGGGAACATGATTGCCAAGAGAGATATAGCGCAGCTTTGGGGTGCCCAGCGGCCGCCCACCGTGTCAGTATGGAAGGAGAATATGGACTGGTGTATGTTCAGGGAGAAGACTGTATGTTGCCCGTGGTAAGCCGGGGGCATGGGGCAGAATCTGGGGGCAATGGAATGCATATCGCGGGGGTATCTGTACGCCCCCCCTGGTGGACACCGATATCGCCATGTCCCCCTGACCCTTGACGGTTCCGGGCACCTTTTGGAATGACTACATATGGACGTTCGTTTCCCTTGGCCCCCCCACCCCCGTCCCCAGCCTCCCGGTACTCCTTCCTTTCGCGTGCTGCTTAATGGTCTGAACTGGAGTTCCCCGGAGGAAGCCTGACCTGCACTGTTTGTCTTTATGCCTCGCCTTTTGTTTTTCTTTTAGTTTTTTGTGTTTGTTGGACTTAAGTCTCCTGTTCCTTTAGAACTATCCGGAGTCACTACGGGGCCGAGCCCCGGGAACCGACTGCAGCTTTGATAAATGTATATTTTATTCTGTACTTAGCGGCCGGCCCT
The DNA here is from genome assembly GCF_964204655.1 of Triturus cristatus. Lineage (NCBI taxonomy): Eukaryota > Metazoa > Chordata > Amphibia > Caudata > Salamandridae > Triturus > Triturus cristatus. The sequence goes on from NC_140583.1 coordinate 954,331,593, forward strand.
GGTGGTTGTAGGCCCGTGCTTGTAATCGAATTATTGTTCAATAAAAACTTAAAAAAAAAAAAAAAAAAAAAAAATTACCTCCAGACCAAGGTAATATTGTAGATGACAACTTACACTTTACTCAGTCTGTGAAAACACAACCGGACTTTCACATCTTAGTCACATCACATAAGTATTCACAGTGGTAAAAGAAAATATGAAGACAGTCGGGGACACAAAACATCAAATCTTTACCAGATAATCCAGAAGCAATTTTGGAATTAAAAACACAAAATCCCAAGGCTTGTAGTGCTGCATTGCTGAGATCGGAGTTTTCACTGACAATGTGTGTCTGGAATATAAACAAAGAAAAGCCAACGTAAACTCAATTGCTTCCTTTTAAAATGTTCAAAACCAAATGAAGGATAAAATGAAGAGTAAATTCACAAACATATGGCTGGATGTTTGAAAGCAGATGCACGGTTTATTTTCTGTGCCTGCGGGTAAAATATATAAATCTGATCAACATGCTAGGCAGAGTCAGGTTAGGAGAGCATGTGCTGCACTGAGAGTCAGGATATCTATTCATGTATACTAGAAAGGAGGATATGTGCCCACTGCTGTGGTACAGGTTAACTCCAATGTGCCATTTAGGTGAAGAGACACTAGACCTATTACTTCATATACATCACCCACTACTGTAATGTATGGACTTTTTAAGGCCCCAATATTGCAATGTAATGAACTCCTTTCCTGCCACTACTAATCTAGGGTTCGAATCCATGTAAGTCTGGGAAAACAAGAGCATCAGAGTTCACAGAACTTGCAATGCTGGCAGAACATGTTTTAGATTGGTCTGATGTGTGTACCTTTAAATCACCTACTACAACAGCGGAACAGGGATCCATGTTAGGTGCAAACAACAATAAGGACCTGTGACAAACAGGAATGCTGCAACATCTGCACCCATCGACCCTGTACTAAAGGGCGCGGTTTAGGCTGGATCATAAAACATGTTGACAAAATTTAAGGAACTCTTTGGCATCTCTGGCTAATTTCAAACAGGAAGCTAAGAAAACAGGTTAGGAACATGTTTATTGGGGATACTAAGGCCCTGGGTAAAAATTATTTTTCAAACTACACTTTGTGCAACTTCTTTGAGAAAAGGTTATCAAATTACTCGACTGCTCACTTGACAAAGGTGACAAGCCATTAGTTTATGCAGATTAGTTTTTGTTTTTTCCCCCATTAAGTCCATTAATGGAATTTAGATACTCACGGTTCTTAGTCAATAAATAGTAAGAAAAGCCTATGCGGTCGGCATTTTGAGCCATTAATCCATATATGTACTTGTCCCTCAATAGATGAAAGTTGAAAATAGCCAAGGTCCCCCCAATTATTAGAAAGAGCATCTGACAAACTTTACATGCTGTGAGGTTAGTCCTTAGGGATGTTGTTAAAAATTCATGCACGTGGTCTTGTTTCACCATACCAAATAAAGTCAATGTGAGAAGCTGGTCTGGTATATGATGTACACCTATGTAACTGGACACCTTGCATCAGTTAAGACAACGCTTATGGTGATTTAGGAGGTCTTAGACAACCTTAGAAATCTCTCTGTGGTAGCTGTGGTGAGCAGCCTTCAGGGTTAGTCCAGAAGGAGTGTAAAGCAGTCTGTTTTACCGGAATGCAATCTTTTAGTATAGATTAATTGAAAAAGAACCACACAAAAGTATTTATAAAAATACATATTTATTATATAATACTCTCTAACACTCATAGATCTCTTCTGCCAGGAGAGATGCACAATGCACACAATACTTTAGCAAAGAAACACCGTAAATAGCATGTACTACACAGTGGACCCCAGGGGGGGACCAAACATTTACTAAGAAAGAGGTATAAGGACCACGACTCGGGTCAAGACAATGTCGAGAGGACGTAGAAGTGATGGGGACCCACAGAACCACCCAAGGTAAGTAGATAGGGAGCCCCAAGGAGAGCATGTGCAGTGTGGGAACACGACCACGTACAACTATGTGTAAGTCGCGGTTGGATTTTCAAAGTTTAAGGACACTTCCCAGTGGACCCTGAAGAAACCCTGTGGAAGACGGAAGGTTGGAGAGCCACCCCACCCGTGGATACCCTAGTACCCACGTTACCTACACCAGGGAAGCCAGGTGCATACGTGTAAAGTGGTGTCGGAAACCGCCAAACTCAATGACTTCAGGAAAGTGCTGTAGTTGCAGAAGGAGAAAGTGTGCGGTGGAATCCGAAGGTGGGTTCTAGATGAGAGGTACCTGCAAGCAGAGGGGACAGAGTAGGTCACTCACGTGTGACCAGGAGACTTGGAAGACGAATGCCCTCCTATGTCGGGTGTTGCAGGATGTGTGACAATGACCTTGACTCTGCATCTGTGAGGACCAGGCGACACTGAGAAGGACCAGGAGCCATGCATGAGCTGGCCCACAAAGGATGTGGAGTGCTGAGGGGTCAGTGTCTGGCGGGAGCACCAACAAGCCTTGGCAAACGCAACCAACGCATGAAGTGGCGAAGGAGCAACGTCAGGCTCAGCAAAGTCCAGGGGTCTCACCAGAAGCAGTGTAGTCAGGGCAGGCCCCGAGCAATCAGGGGAGCCCAAATGAAACAAAGGTGACCCTCAAATGGACTCACAGGCCAGAGGCACTGGAGTTGCAAGAGGACCTCCAGCAGCTCACCAAAAGATGCAGGCCATGATGCACACGATGCAGTGTGGCTGAAGATTCTCGTCACTGGAGGTGCTCGAGGTTGGGGCTAGTTGGAGCCTGAAGATCTTCTTGGAAGGAAGCCAACAAGCCTTTGCAACTGCAAGTTGGACGTGGTGCAGAGGGGTACGTTTATTGCAACCCCCAAGAGGGATACTGGTCACAAACTTGGTGAGAGGGAAGGGCAGGCCTCAGGAGCAATGGAAAACCACCACCTGTGTTGCAGAGCCCACAGAAACCGGAGGAGCTCAGGATCTGCAGAGCAGTCAACTTAGTTGTGGTGTCTGCAAATGCAGGGGAGCGACTCCTTCACTCCAAGGGATATTCTTCAAGTGTCTTTGATGCTTCACAGGCCTTGGAAGGTTCCTGTATGATGCACAGACGATGCAGCAGACTGGAAGGGAGACGAAGTCAGGCCCAAACGAAGTCCAGAGTGCCCAGACGGTAGAAGTGGGGTCTGATCTGAATCTCATCCCATGACGAATCTAGGGACCAACACCCAGGTAAGCCCTTAAGTACCTAGGGAAAGGGTTGGGAAGATTCAGGGGACCCTCCCATGGGAGGGTATGGACAGGGGGGAGGTTACTCCCATGTCCTTTGTCCAGTTTCACACCAGAGAGGGAGCGAATGGCTACCAGGACTAGTTTGAACTGGAATATGCGCAGGGACACCAGATGTGTCCCTCATGTAGACTTTGCGGCGCTTGCAAGCACACCCACCCGGTCCCAATACACTAAATCCTGTCTGGGAGGAGGTCACACCTCCCTGTGATAGGATGCCTATTGTTCTGCCTTCCCCTGCTCGAGCTTGGCTCAGCAGCAGGAGGGCATCAGTGTGTCTCTGGTCGGCAGCAACCATTTTGTGCTGTCTGGGACTAGAAGGTTGGCACCAGGAACACAGAGCCTAATGGAAGGCTCTTCAAGTGCTTGGAATCATAGGGGTATGATTCCAACATGTTGGATACCAAACATGATAGGATTTGTTGCAGCCGATTTTGAGATAGTCATCGCGTAATTACGCAGTGCCCCTCTATATAGTATATGGCTGCTTCACTGACAACCTGGGAAAATGGACTCCGTAGGCTGTAGGGGTGTCCTGCTCATGCAGTGGCACCCTCTCACTTAGAACCAAGCACCCAACCTTCAGGATTGAAAAGGCCTGCTAGAGGGGTGACATAGGTTTTAAGTGGAGTGACCCTAGCTATAGGAAACCTATATCTTTATTAAGTGGTGCAAGCACCAACCAATACTGCCTGCAGTGGCAGGCCTGTAGTTCCATTTTGAATGGTCTCTCATGGGGGAGCATAATATATGCTTCATCCCATGGGAGACCTCTGGGGTACTATATACTAGGGACTTATAAGGGTACCCCAGTATCCAATCTGGGATGTTCCCAAGTACTGAACATAACAATTTAGGGAAAAAGCAGATAGACTGGGGTCCTGATTAGCAGGATCCCAGGCATACTAGTCAAATACAGCTTAGAACCGGGCAAAAAGTGGGGGTACCCATAGAAGTAGATCCTACTTTCCTACAGTCAGCAAAATAAACTAATTAAACTGTGGTTATTTTCAGAGGTTGTTGAATTGTCCTTTTGTTTTATGGCGTATATCACTCTTGTGATACCACTAACGGATGTTTGCACTGTTGTGTTTGTCTAGTTATATAAAAATGACATTTTACTTGCCAATACCCTCATCACATTGTATGATGGATTTATTAACATATTATTCCTGTAAATGTTTTACATGTGGCAACTAACAAGGTCACATTCTGTGACTACAGAGCCTTTATGCTCACTTTTTACTGTGGAGTTTGAGTACGATTGATTACGGTTCATTTAGTGGGCGATTTCAATCGAGCGACAAACTTACTCACTTCAACAGGCAAAAAGTAGACATGGAGCACATGTTACACAAGCAAAATGTTGCTTTTAGAATTAGCACCTGCACAAAATAAACATCCTCCGATTTGCACAAGTGCAGATGAAACAACTAAAGTCTTCTCTTTGCTCAGTGGTGTAACCAGAGAACCGGCAGAGGAGGTTGACTCAGCGGCAGATCAAAAATGGGTCTTGTGATTTCTCAAGTTGCAGTAGCTCTACAGGGACTCATTCCCAAACTGCTCTGCACACATCAGGATCATTCTGGAGGCATCACAGAAAGTCTATCTATATGTGCAAGAACATCTTTTCCCTAGACAAGGGTATTTTTGCTTTATGGGATTGAGCTTTAGTGTGTGTTGGGGCATGGGCTTAAGGGAGCAGTAACACACCGTTAAAGAAAGTGCTTTTAGGACAACTTTCACTCACTAGCAGAAGGTTGCTGTGTTGCTTTTAACTATTGGGAGATGGCTGAATTCTTCAAAAGGATGTGGATTCCTACACTGAGAAGGTTAGGGCCTTTTCTTAACTCCACATTGAGGAGCAAATTACTAATCCAGTATCTACAAATCAAGCAAGCTGTGAAGTGTATAGTCACCGGACTATGCTTTTTCAGAGATTAAATAAGATTGTCACCAACTTGAAATACGCTTCCCACTCACATAGGCCTTCCGCCATTTGTTGCAGAACCTCCCTAGACGTGTGAAAATAGGGAAGGAGGTGCAAGAAAAGATCGGTGAGAAATAGTAAGGGAGCTAGTCATGCAGTTCAGAAAGTCATATTAAATAATTAGTTTAGATAATCACCTTAAATAATTTGCAAACGCGAGGGAACTGCTGTCCAACCACTGCAGTGAATTCTTTGCCTTCCTCTCCACTTAGACGACTAGAAAGAACAGAAAAAAGCCAGTTTACAGATCAGTGGAAAACATACAAATAGCCAACTTTATTGGATATTGCTCTAAATTGGGTATAGTATAAAAAAAAAAAAGAGAAAGCTGGAAAGAGAAGCAGAACAAGGGAAACAGTAAGGTTCTATTACAGTTTAAAACTCTATTTACATTCATCATAGCTTTATTTATCCATGAGATGAGAGATTTTTGAAAGATAGCTATGCTATTTAAATACTGTATTCGTGTATGGTTTTAAGTAAATTTATCATGATACAAAATAAAGTAAAGTAAGATAACAGATGCAACTTCTAATCTCAACACAAACCTTTCGAATAGGATGGTACTTGTAGATGATTTCCTAACACCAATATACTTCAAGCACTTTTGAAGGGCATGAACCATAAAGTAACATTTCCAAAAAGCCCACCATGTAACGTGTGAACCCATCAAAGGACTTGAGGTGCGACTTGTGAATCTTTCTCCGTTTCAAAGGATTAGAAAACCATTTCTCACTCGTTACATTTGCCAAAGAGATGCTTTCTAGAAGCAAAATAGATCGATCCTTGTAAAGGAGGCCCCTGTAGACAACATGACTTGGGAACGATGATGAAGGCAAATTGTTTCTAAATCCTATTAGCACAAAGGCATACCATGTGCCTGTCAGTCAGTGTATACCAAAGCCTTAATTTCCAGCCATCATATTGATGGGCAGTATCAAAGAAAGCTATGGATGACAGCCATCTCAAACCTGCATCGCTCCCAACATCTACTCCTTGAACAACTTGTGGATACACAGTTCACATTCTCAAACAAGCATGGGCATAGCCAATAGGTCTCGCTTTTGGGACCTTATAAGTGTTTAGCCATGCAACAGTTGCATAACTAAATACTTATAAGGTCCCAAAAGCGAGACCTATTGGCTATGCCAATGCTTGTCTGTTTATTACTGCTCTGTAGTAATGGCAGCGCACGGGTGCTACCTTTACTACATACAAGTAAACTGGAGGAAAAAAAAATGGCTCACGAACATCAAAGCGGCCGCGAAAGTGAAATTGATCGCGTTCGCAATCAAAGTGGCCGTGCGGCCGAGAACGTGAGGCGCGCGCCCACGCACATGCACTGTAGCTCTAGGCTACAGTGGTAGCATTTTTTGAGCCCTCACAAAAAGTCTCGCCAGCCCAGCGCATGCGCTGGGTCAGGCGAGACCTAAAAAGGATGAAGTGTAGAAGTTCACAACTTTTAATCAATGCCGGACCTTCAGTAAATCGATTACTGAAACACTCAATTTCTACCCCTTTATCGCAGGAGAATGTGAGCCCAAACACATACAGAAAAGTAAAAAAATAAAATCTCCATTTATTTTTACTTTGGGCTAAGCAAAATTTGTGCTGGCATTCCTCCAAACAAATGAAGGGGTGGAGCTCGTACACCATGCTTGTGAAGAGAACCTTCTTCCAGTTACCAACCCATGGGGTGAATCAGCACTCTGGAAGAGAAGCCTTTGAAAGCCAGCTACAGTGAGCTGCATTTGTCCTTTGTAAGAGGGTTCCTGTTGCAGTGAGCAGAATACTCCAAAGCTCACCAAAATCGATTTGATATTTCATTGCAATTACATAATTTTGGATGTATTCTTAGAATACACAAGGACTGTAGAAAAGGCTATTGAGGCAGAGTGCTTCAGTCCACAGCAAGGGTAAACTAAAAATATTTTTAAAAAGTTAAACTAACTAGAACACCACCTAGACTGATTCAATAAAATAGTTTCCTGACTTTAAAAGAAGGAACCAAATCTAAAGAGTTACCCATCTTTACTTTCCAGGAAGCGCTTCACTATTTAGTTTAATAGGTTTATCTAAACAATACCAGAAATCTAGGTTCAAAAGAATGTTATAGATTATATAGCTTTAAAATGTAAGAATATTAGATTTCAGGGTTATAAAGTGTAGCAACAGAGTCTATCAAGCCCTGTAACAGCTACTGTACACTATTACGCTTTTATAGTACCCATTTTGAGATAATAGCATCTCTGAAGACATGCTACTACTGTAGGGTGCCAAAAAGTAATTTAAGTCTGCTTTTTTTTTAAAGTGTCTGTATTAATCACAAATCCAGGTATTGTATAGGAAAGGCATGCAAGAAGGCACAACCTACAGCAGTTCAGAGGCCTCCGACCACCTAGACCCTTCAGTGGGAGAGGGTGGAGAGATGCTGAACAATGCAAAACCCTTTCAGGTGAGGAGATAAGCTGGAGAGACGTGAAACATTGCAATGCACTAAGTGTTATGAACAAACAAGGCACCCTTAGTTGGTAGCAGGTGACTATTTCAAGAGGGACAGAATCCTATCTAGGTTTGTTTTAGGTCGAGCTTACCATGCAGGGAAAGTCGTCTGGGTGTTAAAGACCTATTTTGAGCTTTAGAGCAGGCATGTAGCCACCCATTGCTCACCATTGGAAGGCTTTGTCACTCATATGCCTACTTCTTATTCAATGGCCTTACTTTTTTTGTGTTTTTCCATCCCCTGGAGCAGACACTCTTCACAATACTTTGACTTGTATCCTTCCACTTCTCAAATTTAAGGAACTACTCGTTTCCCCATTCAGCACTGCATAAGAGTGCATGAGTTTTCTAGCTCTATCACTCATGTGCTACGTCATGCCTCAAATAATGTAATGTAATGTAATGTAAAATGTATTTCTATAGCGCTACTATCTCTCCAGGGAGCATCTTGGCGCTCACCCAACCCAGATGGAAGAGTTGGGGGGAGTGGACACACTTCACGCTAAACACTACATACTTAAACCATTGCTGTGCAGGCTGCATCGGTCATAGAAAATATCCAGGTTTTTAATGCCTTCCTGTACTGGGTTTAATCCTCAACTTCCACGCACTGTGTTGCTCTTCATACATCCCACCTATTCTGTAAAAACATAGAAAAGGAGATATTTTTGCTGGGGTATGGCTGAAGAGCTGATTTTAAGGGTGGTTTCATTTAATCTGCTGCATCGCACATATTGCATGAAAAGCATTAGCTTTGGCACAACCAGACTTTTATGGAGCTCTGGGAAGGACCATGCATTACACTCCCAACTCCTGAAGGAGCATACAGCTGCTCCTTGGGCTACTGCAGCGGAGCAAATTACAGACCACCACGGAAAGCAAATTAGGTCTGCAGAAGCATTCCTTTTATAGTTTGATACTATCTTTTTACAGAATATTCAGTTGCCTAAGTGAATAGCATTTGAAAAGGTAAACTATGCCATTTATGAAGATTGAAAACCTTGGACTTAATGTATAGGTCTGGAGGTACCATAAGAGATTTCTCCCCGCCTCCCCCCCCCCCCCATTAGGTTGATTTTTTTCCTTTTACTTTATTCATCAATACTTTACAGAGAAGCATGGGAAAAGCCAATAGCTAAGCACAATATAAAAGGTGAAACCTATCTGCTATGCCAGTGCTTGTTCAACTGGGTCTGGCAGATAGCCTTCTTCAGCCAAATCAAAAAACAGGAAACTTGCTACAGTTTTACTGTGCAGAAACAAATCAAAGCTGTTGCCATTAAAATGCTAACATATGAAGAACTACCCGCAGAGCAGCAATCTGAATCACACTACCAACGAACAATGAAATGTTACCAACTCTGCCAGGATACTTTTGAGAACAAGATCAATTGTATCCAAGTATCAAACGGGGTTTATGCTCAGAGTCCTGTGCATCATAGGATCATGGCCACTTCCGCCTGTTCCCAGGTGTTCACTTGACCTAACATTACATACACCTGGTACAGCAGTTACCAGAACACATGCTGACGCGGATACTGGACTACATGCGAGTTATGATGGGCTCTGTAGGAAAGGGGAAGCTAGATACCACATCAAATGCTACCCCAAGCTCAATTAAAAGTGACTGAAAAAGATAAGCAGACTACCTGCCTTTCACAGACAGGCACTGGTCTCGCATTAGCTGTCGACCTCCTGGCTATGTCAATGCTTGCTTTGTTGTATCATTGCCATTGTAAAACTTTTTTTTTATGTGGGGGGGAGAGAAGAACTGTCGAGCCCCAGCAAAATAAAAGTAAACATTGCCAAAAACAAAACAAAACTTTGGGCCCTCACAAAGCACACTTTGCTATAGTACTCCCTGAAAATTAAGTAACTGAGTGGATGCACTCTTTGTGAGCGAGTAGAATGCCATCTCTCAGAGAAGCCCGTCAACTGCTGAAGTGGGATGATCCACAGCCCCAAGCTCTCGTAGGCAGAAAAAACATAAATGACACAATAACAGACTATTGAAGGAAGGGGCTGGCTGAACGTCCCTAAGAGTAAGTTACTTGATCTACACATCAATACCCATCTTGTCTGAGCTTTGGCATGACATTCTGGAGGCAGTCAATGACCAGCCGTGTTTTAAACGGTCAACTTTATGTTGCTACAAAACAGGGTCATATTCATGGTATCACTAATACATTCTGCACAATGTGGTTGCATTAGCCCGATACCTGCCACTCGCACAGACCTAAAAATAGATCAGTTGATGCAAAGCATCCCCAAATCGGCAATCCAAGTACAAAACGAAGAAAAAGTAAATTGCCTTTCACACCAATTTTCAATCTTCATTTTGATGTTACCTGCACAGCGCATGCTGTCACTGTCAAAATATGATCTCTCACCGAAAAGGCAGACCGCTTCTAACAGTACGCTGGAATGATTGCTTTTTATTACTTAGTTGTGTAAAGCAGATGCTTTAGTCTTAGAATGTTTGCGGCATTTCCTATTCATGCCTCAGTACTTTCCTTTGCACTTTGCAGGCATTATCAGATTGATTTTTTCAACTTAATCTATTTGATTATTATGACCAAATTATAAATGTTGTAATGAACATGGCGCGTTAAAATAAAGTTACTAAACAAGAGCTAAGCTATATTTTACTACTAAACAGGCAGCCATAAGTGGTTACCTTGAAGATAATAGGGTCATGATTCGAATGGTGCAGTAGCAACGGGCTCAAAAGTTCTAAAACGCCTAAAATTGCTATATTTGACACTAAACACGCAGTCACAATTGAAGTTGCCTTGCAGTTCAAAGGGACTTGACTGGTGCAGCGGCACCGGGGTCAAAACCTCTAGGGACCCCATAAAACCCAGATTATTGCTTAAATGTAAAACTTAACAGGAAGTCACAAATGCAGTTAGTTACCTTGCAGACAACAGCGTCAAGATTTCAATGGTGCAGCAGGTGCAGAGATTCAAGGACCAAAAGCTCTAGGCACCCCACTTAACACCTAAAATTACTATATTATGCTACTAAACAGGAAGTCACAAGTGCAGTTACCTTGCAGACAACAGGGTCATGATTTGCGTGGTGCAGCGGCACAGGGCCCAGAAGTTGTCAGAACTCTGCTAAACACCAAATATGGCTATATTTTACTTCTAAACAGGCGGTCACAAATCAAGTTATCTAGCAAGCATTAGGGTCATGATTTCAATAGTGTAGGAGGTGCAGTGGCATCCGGTAACAAAAGCTCCAGGCACCACATTAATCACAGATTATTGCTATATTTTACAACTAAACAGGCAGTCACAAGGGCAGTTATTTTTCAGGAACTAGGGTCATGATTAGAATGCTGCAGCAGGTGCAGTGGCACCGTGCCAAAAAGTTGTCATAACTCCTCTGAACATCTAATATTACTATAGTTTACTACTAAACAGGCAGTTAGTTATCTTGCAGTTCAAAGAGACCCGATTTGAATGGTGCAGCAGGTGTCGTGGCACTGGGGCCAAATACTCTAGGTACACCACTAAATACCTAAAATTGCTATATTTTACTATTGAACAGGCAGACTCAAGTACAGTTACATAGCAGCTAAAAGGGGCTTGATTTAAATGATGCAGTGGCACCGGGGGTACAAAAGCTCTAGGAACCCCTTTAAAACCAAATATTGCAATATTTTACTACTGGACAGGCACTCAAGTGCAGCTACCTTACAGGCAATAGGGTCATGAATTAAATGGTGCAGCAGGTACAGTGGCAACGGGCCCAAAAAGTGTCATAACTGCTCTAAACACATAATATTGCTATTACATCAATTAACTTTATTTCCCCCTTTCATATTTTTTTCAAAATGTTGCTATTACTTACCCGCACTATACCACTAGTAACAGCATAATATATTGCCTTTTTGTACATAAACAGGTCATAACACTAACAGACTTTCTGGAACTTCTATTTTACAACTACTCCGCAAGCTACAACTTACAGCAAATAACAGATTACTCACACAGGAGCATCCTAATTCATTTACAAATGCTTGATATTTTTTCTCTTCTGTTGTAGGCAACATGGTAGCTCCCTGTGTTTTGACACTTAATTTCAGTTCTTATCAGTTAGAGTTCAGGACGTCAACATACTGAATTGCAGAGAGTGTAGCTTAGGTCAGCCACAGCTTACTGGACGAGTCTTTCACACTTTGGGCCCGATTACGATGTAGGCCACTGTCTCAGGACTGACCAAATCGGCAGTCCCAACACTGCCATTACAATGCGATCACACATGGTGCAGTCGCATACTCCCATTTCTCTACGAGAGCTTGAGCTGCAACCGTAAACTGGCCGTAGCACAAGTTCCCAAGGAAAAACTGGAGATTCTATTAATCTATGCACCGTGCACCGCATGGCAGGCATGTGCCTGCCACGCGGTGCAGGATTTAACAGGGGCCTTCTCGGCCCCCAACTGGAGGCCGTGGAGGAATTAGTCGCTTTCCGACAGGCTTTTCATGTCGGAAAGCCAGACATGGAGAGCTTGTCTGAAACAGACCATGTAATCCTGAAAGCGGAAACAGTCATTGGGGGATTACACTGGGGCCGTCAACTGGCTCCTTGAGCCTGTCAAAATCCAGCCGGAATGACCGGTCAGTTTCAATTCTGATCGCCTACAGTGCTATTAAGCGGTCTGAATTGAACCTGGAGATGTCGGTCAGAAGGCAACCTGTGGATGGAGGCTTTCCAACCCACATTATTATAGCCCCCCCCCCCCCCCCCATGTCTTAGTTTGCACTTATCTTTACAACAATCATCGATCTACGAGGTCACATAACTTACTTATCCGCTCACTAAGTCAGAGTCATTACCCATCCATGCACCTTTTTATCCATCCAAACCTTGACCCATTAGATTAACCTAGGCACTCATCAACACTCAAATCAAGGAAGACTCACTTTTGCTTGCAATATAATGGTAAATATTTCCAATCTGGTTACTTTTCTAGTAGTTTTCTTAAATGGAGGTCGAGTTTACTAGAGAAATGTTATTACAAAATCTTTATTTATTTGCTGGAGACATTTATTTCTCTGCTATACTGGTCCGTGATCCTGCACATGGTTTGACATTCTAGTGAAAAAATATTTATGAAAACTTCAGTATGGAGAAGAAGTGCAAAGAGAAATGGTGCCCTACCCAACGATGGGTCTCATTGGCCCTTCATACAAGCATAACAAAACATGATTACTAAAAAGAGATTGATTCTCTTAAGTTTTCTGTGTAACACCCATTAGCAGGGCAGCCAAGCACCTTCGCAAACCAAACAAGCCTAATACTAAAGTGCACCGGCGTTTTCTTTCTTCAATAATAACTTTTTAGCTTAAGTATTTACCGTGAGCGTTTTGAAAGACGTTCCCAAGGTCGGACTATCCTGACCAATCTGTGTTTGTCCTGTATCATGACACATTTTGTCTTTTACTGTAAACTAACTTAATCTAAAATTCGTTATAGCCAATCGAGGCAGACCGGGCAGAAATAAAGGGAATGGATTATAATTAGTATGTTCAGGTTAGCTTTCAAGGATAAAAATCTGGTTAAAGAATGATCAACTATTACTGAGCAGAATGATGTGTTGCAATTATTGTGATGACATCCATATTTCACTGGCATAAGTTAACTCCCTGTATCTTGAGAAATAGCTTTTTATTTTAAAACTATTGCAGCATGTCATAAAATCCCCCAAATATGTAATGTATACTGTGCGATACATTACATAATTTTTTACATGAAAAGGGCTCCCGCAAAAGTACAGAGCATGGCAAGTACAGAAATGGATGATAAATAATTTAAATACACAATGAGACGACTTTCTATAAGTATTGTTCGCATGGGAATGACTAGCTAATAAGCACTCCAAATCCGAATATGATTACCAGATGAAATCCATAGCCATATAAAACGATAGCCATTAGGGACCTTTCATTCTAACTCAAAGACAAAGTTTGAAAGCTTTGCAGAGGCACAGACCAAGGCAATAATCAGATAAAACTATGATACAAGTGGTATTCAGTGTATCGGGATGAGCTATTTTTAGCACCTACTAGTTCCATGGGGGGTTGGGAGGGGGGGGGGGGGGGGGTAAACTTAGGCTGGAAATGACAGGTGCTTTGTTCATTCAGAAAGTGAATAAGCAATAAAGATGCAATTAAATCTTGTTTTTATCTGGACACATTTGCTGTCTTGTCTGTTAAAGGAAAGAGGTTAAATGTAAGTTTGTCTTTTAACTAATTGCTGTTTGGAAACGGTGGTTTATTTTTTTTCTCTCTTACTAGAGTTAGAGGTTTTTGTAAAGTGAGCTGTCTGAAAAGGGCAGTTATATTTCTCTAACACAACATTTGAAGAAATAGCCTGAAAATTACTACAAATATTTAAAAATATATCAGGAATTACAAAAGCACATTTATTTGTAATTAATTGTGATGCAAACTAAGAGTTAAATGGGAGCGAAACAAACTAGAACACTTTAATTGGTGATGTGCAAATACAACCTATTTGCAGAAGCCATTTCCAAACATTTGTACACTATATAATTTTATCAGTAAAGCTGCATGTCAGTGGGAAAGTTGCGGCCATTTTAATGTAAAATCTGCCAATTTAATATATATATATATATATATACATATATATATATATATATATATATATATATATATATACACACACACATACACACACCAGCGTGCTACCACTTCATGCTTTAGTTATGTGTTTATTAAAAGTGATAGATTTTAAACACCGATTTGAGAAACATTCCTGCCCCCGCCGACAATGCCGTTAATGAACTAAGAGGCAAGTCAGGGGTCATGAGTTTCCTATATTTCCATTATATATGGAAAAAACGTTTAATCTATTAAAATCCAATTAGAGTTTTTTGTACAGCAGACATGCTGAACTCGAACATTTGAAGGTGCTCACATACGTGATAGTGAAGAAAATGGCGGCTCAATGAATTAAAATATTTGCCCACGATCACTTTTAACCAGTTTATGGGTCAAGTGCTTAACTTTTTATGATGTTTCGAGGCCTGTGGACGGCAATATGGTTGTCAAAAGTAGCATGTGACAATATCCCAAGCACTTGACAAACCTGAACCTTAGGTTCAGGGAGGCAAAAAGACTACATTATTCAGTAAATACCCACTCTGTAGGTCTCTTGAAATATGGGGGGTAGGGTGGAGGAGACATTTCGAAAATATTGTAGGTAAGGCGCAAAAGGCTTCTTGTCCTCAAAACTAAATCCAATTTTTTAAACTAAATGCTAAGGCTCATTTTGGACCAAGTCTAATACAGAAAGTTGCAACTAGGGTGAAAGTTCATCCTTTAGTAGAACAAGGGCCGGAAGCACAAAGGAACAAAAGAGTGAATTTCTCCAAATGGCCAATCAAGGTCTCAGGGGCTTCTAGTCTGGGGGGACGTGTTGCACTCCTGCAAAGGTACGCAGCATTCTTTTCCTTTCGAGCCTCTCTGCTCTACCACTAGTTTGTGACACCACTGGCACAGGGCTAAAGCTAGATTTGACAAAACCAGATATCCCGAAAGGGGCCTTTGAGCTCAGTCACTTACTCTTGACATGTCAAGGTTGTTGCCATGTGTATTTTCCTCAGTACCAATGCCCAGACACTGTTGAATCAGCAAAACTGAAGTTGCAGAATTGGTTTAACTTATCCGACAGTACTGTGGGGAAATTCCAGGAGATACCCTGTGATCTGGTTGTATCAAGAGAGCATGAACTCTTGGGGGAAATTTTGGATAGCTTCATATTTGAACACCACCCATTCTGTTGTCTGACACGTTGCATTAAACTTCCTTGCGAGGTTGGGTATAGCATCATATGGTCACAGCCAAGACTGGAATCCTTTCCTGATACAGGGCACTACAAACTAGGAAAGTGTACAATTCTGGGAACTTTAGGAGTCTACTTAGGATAAGGGTTTGTCAAGTTCTAGCACAAGCTGTTAAGGAGAGTCTGCAAAAACCTGACAGAACTCTCTAGACCTCAGACAACTCTAACTTTGATCTTGCAAGTTTTACAAACGATTATTTTTTCTGATAGACCTTTGCAAGTTTGAACACTTCTGGGGATTTCCACACTGAACGTAGCCTAAGGGGAAAAGTACATCTGAAAGCTATAAGCTTAAAGGTATGAACATGAGTGCTAATGACCTTGATGAACAGTTGCTGAACAGCTCATTAGGATTATTTGTATGTTAGAATGTTTTGGGTGATTACTAATTACTTCCTCTATGCACTTTATAAAGAAGGAAAGACTATGAACTCCTGGAAGACTGTAGGGCGTAGCACCATACACCCATGCTTACATTAAGATAAACAGTACTGGCTTACAATTAAGGCATGATATATGCGTTCTTGAGGACACTAATAGAGTCTATTTGAGGCTTCTTGTGCTGACCAGATGCTACAACGCTAAATGAGCCCAGTACCACATTATGGGTAAACCCAATCAGTGAATGCAGAGACATGGTGCGCTTGAACAGGCAGAGGATCTATTTTAGCAATACTTGTGATGCCTTCTATTCTCTCCACAAGCAGAAACCTGCAACTGTTCATCTTCTATAAGGAAGAGACAGCAGAAGGGGGCATGGCCAAGCCAGCTAAGTTGGTGTACGTGCATTACTAGCACTCGGCCCGCATAAACAGCCATCCTGGCCTGTGGGGGCCCGCGGGGTTGCCTGCTGGGCAGGGACATCCTGCGCAGTGCTGTGGCTGGCCGGGAGGGGGCGCCCCCTCCTGACAGCACCCCTGTTGGAGCTCACAAGCTCGGCACTGTGGTGCTGTACCCCCGTACTCCTGTGAGGTCTGAAGGATAACCGTGACCGCCAGGTGCGCTGCAGCAGTGCCTGAGACCACGTGCTTGGCCTGCATTGGCTCCCCTGCCTCCTGCGCACACAGTGACAGATTAATCTCTGCAAGGCCCCCCGCATCAACCCTGAAGCGTGCCACGAGGGGGCCTTCATCTTCAACATGGGGAGGAGTGGTTAAGCGCAGGGCCCCACGAGACACCGGTGGCGATTAGTACAGCCTACTTGCGGACCTAATCAGCCTGGATTCTACTGTTCACCACCTGGCACCCAACAAGAGAGACCTCCCCCCAGCTTCAGCGCTTGCTTTAGGGACGCGCTGCCAGGCACATTTATCCTAGACCCAGGTACTGGTATCTTGGCACCCCTCCAGCTACCTGCCTGTAGTGGATGGGGCCCTCCCTACCTGCACTACCATTGGATGAAACGCGGGGCTCAGTGATTCTCATTAAACTTTCCAGTGGCCATGGGGGCCTCACCTACACTGCCGGGCCTGCACCTGGGCTACTAACTCTCACGCCTAAACACTGCGCCTTAGTTGCCACTGGTGGCTGTTTGGAACTACTGGCCCAAACATTTGGTCCTTCCTGGGGTTGCTATGCACTCCGCCGCCTCTGCACTCAGATCGGGGTGCAAGGCGGGAGAGCTCACAGGGACTCCCTTGAGGGCCTCCTGCGTCTGCCCCTTAGGTACGGTGTGCTTCTCCATGGCCTGTTCTCTAGAGACTGCACTCCTGCCTTTGCTGCTACAGGTGGAGGTAGTCCCTCTTGACACCACACTCTACCTAGGACTCCCACCCACCTACATGCCCCTGAAACGGACTTGCCTGACATCCCATTGCATGGGCAGGCTGATCGGCTGCTCCGGCCACCTCAGCCCCATCACAGGAATCAGGCCCTCCACCCCGTGCCGTCCCTGATAACATTCAAGGTGGCCCCCTTAACTAGCACCCTCCAGCCACAAACTGAACCAAGTACTAGTAGCTGAATAGCATAGTCGCATCAAGATGAAAGCGCACTTCATTGTTCTGATCGACCTCAGCCTCCTGCACGACATCCACAGCAAGCTCTCCGATAAGATGCCCTATGGAGAGAAACCGCTGGCTACCCTCCATCCTAACGTGACAGACAACCAGCCAATTGTCCGAAAATTACAGGACCAGATCCACCATCTACAGAACAGAGCCGAAGATATAGAGGCCAGATCGAACAGGAGCAAAGTGCGCATTCTGGGTTTACCAGAGGGGATTAAAGGAGGCGACCCCGTCCAATACCCGAGGCTTGGTTCATATTCTTCATTCAGACATTAAAACTTACAGCTTTCTTCACACTGGAAAGAACACATTGCGTTCTAACACGCCCCCCCCCCTCCCAAAATCTCCTCAGCCAATGTTGGCAAAACTTCACTCCAAGGACCGAGATGTTATTCTCAGGGCGGCCCACCAGGCATTTCAGCTCAAGGTGGAAGACAAGGTGATCATGCCCTTCCCAGACCACACCAGAGCGGTCCAACAACAATGATAGTCTTTCGTTGGTGTCAAGCGTCAGTAACACTTGCACGGGTCCAGTACTCACTGCTCTTTCCGGGCCGCCTCAAGATCATTGCTGATGACACCACTTTCTTTTTCATTGATCCAAAGGAATCCTGGGACTGGACAGAACACTCTTGTCTCACACTAAAGGACTTTACCACGTCCCTCTGTTCCCTGCCGGGGGAGAGGGGGGGGGGTCGAACCATCAGAAACTGAGGACTCTCGGCGAAGCTCCCCGTGCTAACCAAACGCCCTAAAGCTGAAGTCAGACACCCTCATTTTTAGGTCTCGACCTTGCTATCGCGTAAGCGATCGCAAAGCGAGACTATTGTAAGGGGGTTTGAAAAGTGCTCCCAAAAAGCGGATTGCATGGCTAGCACGCGCACAATCACGTGCATCGTGCCGCGATGCAATCCGCCTTTTGGGAGCACTTCAAGGGGTCCGCTTCCCCGCCCCCAAGCACGCGCCACGGTTCGCCGGGCTTGTTGCTCGCGCTTCTGGTTACAATCGCGATCGCTTTCACTGTTAGCCATAAAATACCTGGTGTCTGCTTTACAAAGCTTCCCTTGATAAAATTGTGAATTTTTGCATCATAGAATTTCACCTATCCCAGTTATAAGGGAAGGTTACGTTCACCGTAACAGCACGAGCTGTTGACATCATTCTATGAATCTTTCTAACACAAACCGCTCCAAATCCAAAGTGAACGAGTATTTGTTTATCCAACTGAAGAAAACTGCGCATTACAGTCATGCATATTGTGTAATATAGATATAATTACAAAACCATGATTTTTTGCTTAAAACCTAGAACAGAACCTCCTAATACGGTCCGAACTTTGACTAACAAAGGAGTGCACTAGGGGGTTGCAGGCGTAGGAATGGACTCCATTTACTCACCTCAGAAGGATGGAAGACGGCGTCTGCCCTCCGGGAATTTGAACGAATGAATTCCAGGCTACAGCCATGTGTCAGCGGCGAGCGTTCAATGCACAGGGCCCTCCATCTACTAACCTGATCACCAGCCCACGGAGCAGGAAAAACGGGATTAGTAATACAATTTAGGCTAAAACTGCATTAGCCACTTACCGAAAAATAAGCAGTAGATTGGACTGCTGGGGTAACGCAGGCCTCTGGTTACCGGCGGCAGTGCTCACTGGCCCGCAGCTGCCTCAAGATTAGCGCTTCGAGCGGAGGCCGCGTGCTTGGCGCTCGTTCAAGAAAATTTAAACAGTAACTTAACAGTAGCGAGCCGCCCATCTTTAAGCCCCTCCAGCTGATCAACTACAGACCCTCTCCGAGCTTCAAGAGGCCGGATAATTGCAGCTTTGCCACTTGTCCTGCCCTCGGCGCACGTGCTGGGCAGCTCGCGCCTAATCTTGCACACTTGTCTTCAGGCTTACTCTTGATGAACACCCCCTTCGGCTCCACACGTAGAAGAGTGTAGTAGCTGCTAGCAAATAGCGACAACATAAGAATATGTGGCCTAACGGCTAGAGCGGGTGACCTGGAAGCAGCTTTGCCAATTGTCCTGCCTTCGGGGCACGTGCTGGGCAGCTCGCGCCCTAGACTTGGACACTCGTCTGCAAACTCACGCTGGACGACCACCCCTTTCGGCCCGGTAAGTAGAAGAGTGTAGCAGCTTCTAGCAAATATCAACAACGTAATATACTCCATGCTTACCTATTATATTCTGAAAACATCACTAACATTCCAAACGTTGAACACCATTCTGCCTACTTACTGGCTCATTTCTTAAGTACACTAGCCAAGTGTTGTTGATTTCCAGAGCACACTGGCATGGCTCTAATTCCATGTAAAAAATGTCGTTCCAGCACAGACGGCTAAAAAAAAAAAAAAAAAAAAAAGGTTTTTTTTACAAAAATGCCGACCCCCAATAGTGGAACTGGACCCACGCGGATCATACCAGTTATTTGGGGTAATGGTGGTGTTTAACTTAGAATGCTATTTTTTTTAAGGTGATATTTTCGCAGGTCTTTATTTTCGAGTTTTAATTTTTGCAGACGATACTTCTGTGTTTCGGTATACTACCAGGGAAGAGCCTCAGCCTCTCCACCTGAATGGCCTTGCCCGAACTCCCCTTTCATAGCATGCACGTGGTACTGTCGAATGCATTATTAACTCAATGGTGCATTGATCTTTCTCAATATTTACAATAACATCGCAGCGATACTGGGTATTTGTAGACATTGGGTAAATCTCCCAAATCAGGGAAACCAGCTCTATTTTTGAGAAACCTGCTTAGAAGTAAAACATGCATTTGATAATATTCTTGAATCCAAATGGTGTTCCCTGCTGCCCTCCAATCTTTCATTCCACTGCACTATCTATTGTCATCCATACATATGCTAAACAAAATGTTTCTTTTCCCTGGTCATGAACATGCCACCTATGAGAATACAGGTTTGGAATGCTTTTAACAGGCCTCAAACTACTTTACAGAGGTTTCCGTTACCTGGGCTCCTACAATTATGCGGCATGGAGGACCAAATAACCCTGCACACGCCCTAGAAAAACAAACGGAGGTTAAAAAAAAAAAACAAAAAAAAAAAAACAAGCATTTGCAATGCAATAGGTCTCGCATTTACGCGAGTTTAACCCCTTCAGCGCGGCGGGAATTCCCCCGCGGTGCTGAAGGGTTCGAGCGCGGGCGGGGCCATGACGGAACGGTTCCGTCATGAGCACAGCGCAACCGTTGCTCATGACGGAACCGTTACGTCATGGGCATGGAAGGGGTTAAGCTATTGGCATTGTAAATGACGATGCCTTTTATTTATGTTTGAAAAACGAAAACACAAATAAAAGGCATTGTTATTTGCAATGTGAATAGCTCAAACTCGCGTAAATGCGAGACTTATTGCATTGTAAATGCTTGTTACTAATTGTAGACTTTTTTGCTAGTAGGTCATGTTCCAATTTCTAAGCCACATTGCATGTACACCAACATCTCTCTAACCACTACACCATGCTCAGCTTAAAGGCCCCTTCTCAAATCTACCACCTTCATTCCCCCCCGGCGGCTGCTGCACCCCAAACTGGCCCACATACCCTCTGCATCAGGGCCCCATTTACTCTGAGCACCATATCCCAGTAACTGCTTCTCACCCCACACCACTTCCGAATTTTACCCGAGGACTCAGTTTGGGCGAACTCCAATTGCATTAGGCCCCACCTGTTCGGCTTACCCAGTTTCAGTTGATCCTCTTCCCCGTACTACTCCTATGCACCACACATAATGGCAGATTTTCAACTTTAACTCCCAGCTATGTGAAGCAGGCAGGGGCACGGCACAGATGAGCAGAGTCCTACCCACACCCCCTACCACGGGACCGCTACGTTACTCCATCCTCATGCAGACTACCCACTCACGATTCGCCTTCAAACACTAAATGTATGGGGCATGCATACAGCTCGCAAAAGATATACGGTATACTCTAATGTCAAGAGGCAGCACACACACAGTCCTTCTACCAGAGACTTGCAGACACAAGTTGAGGTCAAACGCCAGCGCAAACACTGGAGAGGACATATCTATGCAACTGCATACTCCACATATGTGCGAGACGCCCTGATCTGGATCCGGCCTGGAGTTTGCCATCAGGTCCTGGGCACCACTATTTATACTGCGGGCTGATACATTCTTTTAGAGGGGCGCTTGGACGGCTGTCCCTTGCTCCTTAGAAGCATTTATGCCCCAACTCTGGCTAGGGCAGGGGTACTCATAGTACGGCCCGCGGGCCGCCAGCGGCCCGGCAAGCCTTCCCTGGCGGCCCGCGGACCTTGCAGACATCGTACCTGTGCACCGCCGGTTACAGCAGCCCGGAGCTGTGAGGCCGGGCGATTCTTTTAAAAACGAAGTCACTTGTTAATGAGGCTTTGTTGTATTTCACCTCTTCTTAGCGCCCCTGCATCTCCCCTCTGAATGAGTGGAGATGCAGGGGCGCTAAGAAGAGATGAAATACAACAAAGCCTCATTAACAAGTGACTTGGCCTTTAAAAGACCTGTGAAGTACTTGGGTGCGGCGGCTGTTTGTGTTCCAGGGAAGGTGAGGTGACGGGCAGGGGGAGGGGGGGGGGGGGGAGCAGCTAGTGAGAGCAGCAGGTGAGTTTAAAGCGGGAGGGAGAGACAGCGTGAGAGAGACAGACAAGTTGGGAGAGGGAGGGGGACAGAGGGAGGGAGGGGGACAGAGGGAGAACAGATGGAGAGGGAGGGAGACAGAGAGTAAGTAAATTCCAGCTACTGAAGCAGAGAGTCTGAACAACCCTCTTAGTACTGGCGAGTGTTTTGAAACGCATGGCTTGCAGCTGCTGCTGGTATTGCTAACTCATACAGTATTAGTGGCATTATTTTTTTCTACAGTGTTCAAAGCTCATTCACTTGTGCCATGGGTGCCATTTGATTTTCTATGATGTCACTGTCATGCCAGCTTTCATGTGATGTCATACCAGCTGATACCCTGAGTCTGTTAGCATACAGAATGCAGATGGGACTCACAGTGCAAATCCTCTATTTTTATGTGATCTACTTGTTTCCGCAACCTCCTAAAAAGAGAAGGGCAAACTACATGCTGTAATTCAGCCGCGTGCCACCGACGGCTGCAAAAATAACTGTCCCACATGTTTCATGGACAGTTAAAGTAATGCCTGCTGTGATTAACTGCAAGCAGCCAATTAGAAGGCTTCTAAAAACGTAGCCCTATTCCTAATGGTTGAAAAGGTCCTTGTGTTTAGGCCATTATGATTGACTGCTGGGAATTAACCAGAATTGAAAAGTGTATAGCAAATGTGGAGGGAGAGACAGCGTGAGAGAGACAGACAAGTTGGGAGAGGGACGGAGACAGAGGGAGGGAGGGGGACAGAGGGAGGGAGGGGGACAGAGGGAGAACAGATGGAGAAGGAGGGAGACAGAGAGGGACGGAGACAGAGAGAAAGGGAGACAAACTGATTGAGAGAGAGGGAGAGAGACAGAGAGGGAGGGAGAGAGGGAAGGAGAGAGAGGGAGAGGGAGGGAGACAGAGAGGGAGGGAGATAGAGGGAAGGAGGGAGACAGGGGGAGGGAGGGAGACAGAGAGTGAGGGAGACAAACACAGTGAGTGAGGCAGAGGGAGAGAGAGAGAGATAGAGGAAGAGAGACAGGGAGAGGGAGGGAGAGAGGGAGACAGAGGGAGGGAGACAGAGAGAGAGGGAGACAGAGAGACAAACAAAGTGATTGAGACAGGGAGGGAGGGAGGGAGACAGAGAGAGGGAGGGAGACAGAGAGAGGGAGACAGAGAGAGGGAGAATGATAGAGGGAGAGAGGGAGACCGAGCTAGATAGATAGATAGATAGAGATGTGTGAATGCCGGGTCTGGTGGCTCAGTGGACGAAGGCGTCTGCTGCAGGGGCCTGTGTTCAACCTCATGGTCACAGTTTTTTTTTTTTGCTCTAGCCCCGCCCCCTCACCGGTGCGGCCCTCGGCCACAAACCACACTGTAAATTTGGCCCCCGAGAGAAAGTTTGTGAGTACCCCTGGGCTAGGGGGAATTCTGGGATACCCTCTCCTTAGTCCTCGCCCATAATACGGCAACTTCCTGGGTACCTGCCAGCAATTAAAATTGAACCTTAAACCTGCACAAATCACACCCACCGCTTCCAAGTCCCCCCCCCCCCCCCCCCCACACTCTGCAATTGGTGCAACACTGGTCTCCGACTGACGATTGGTGGACACTCAATCCCACCCATAAAGTTTACTAATTTTATTCTGTGCCCTACAGGCTTCATGTGCGCCTAGATCGCTTCCTAGGTTAGTCTTCAGACTATTAAGGCCATGCGATCTCCGATCAGGACTCACACTACATCTGGCAGCTCCAACGTGACTACCTGGAAGTCCCTGTCTTCCAGGAGGAACAGGGCAATCATATCCATCACTACCTTGCCGAAAGACCCATGGCATCTCCTCTGCGAGGATGGTGGAATGGGAAGCATTCAAAGTGGTGACACAGGGTGACTACATAAGCAGATTTTGGGCAAAGGCAGTACCCTCGATGGGGAATTCGAGGCGCAGAGGCCAGTCTAGCACAGCTGAGCAAAGCAGCAGACCAGGACCTGAAAAAAAGACCCCGCAGTTCGCCGCTGCAAAGATCTCATACACGACTCCTGGAGCACCTCTGCTGCTTTAATTGCACGGCACATGCAGTTAAACTCCATAGAGAGGGGGACAATTCTGGCTGACTTTTAGTCTGGCTAGCACTGCAAGATACAAGCCCACACCCTCTAACTGAACTGACCACAACCACAGGTGTGTCAGTCTACACGGACATACTCCCCTCTTAAGCTTTTCACTCCATGATACACCAGGCCCTTATCTAACCAAACTAAGAACTATGCACGTTACTTTCTCACTGAAGTTTCCCTACCTCGCAACCCCATTATGAATAAACTCACGCTTGAAGCCCAAATAACTACAGAGGAAGTAACACTGGTGATTAGAGGGTTAGCCCACAAAAGAACCCCGGGCCTTGTTGTCCTACCCCTTGAATATTGTAGTACTTTCTCTTCACAAGATGCACCAAACTGACTGACCTATATGACCTGGCACTGAAAGCTGGCGAACTCCCTCAAACCTTAAAGGGAACCGCTCCTGGTCTCTATTCCAATACCAAAAAGATGAGGGTAGAGGCTATTGAAGACCGCACCTAACAAATGAATAGTGTCTCAGGGTATAGAGTAGTGCAAGGAACCAAGGAGCACTCCCCTCTATACTCCTTAACTAGGAAAAAGTCCTACAACAACATTAAATGCAAAAAGGTTCAGCACTATACAGCATAATACAAAGATTTCACATCAAATTTCAAGACAGTTAGCACCCGAAAAGATATCCAAGTCCAAGATGTGCGTTTCTTGAAAGGGTTTCTCTTCATTTTTTCTTAAAAAGATTTCTCTTTATTTTCTCAACGGCAGAGAATCATAGCCAACGCGTTTAGTCTCCCAAAGAGACTTCTTCAGGGCTTCACAGTGCGACACAAAGTAAATTCATATACTTGTTTGTGCAGTTCAAGTGTTTGATAATGAAAAAATTCGGAAAACTTCTGTACAATAAATGTCAGCAGTGGCATAATAACCCGCAGCTTATGTGGTCCTCGTGTTTCAGTTCGAACTGAAACACAAGGACCACATAAGCTGCGGGTTATTATGCCACTGCTGACATTTTATATAATATAGAAGTTTTGCGAATATTGGACAAAAATGGGTTTGCCCCCAGGACGCAGTACCTCTCAAAATATCAGCCTTCTGTTTCATGTACAGGACCACGTTCTGGGACACTACCCGCAAGCGACATGCCTAATATTAGATCTGGAGAAGATTATGGACTCTGGCATGGCACTTTTGTTTTCAGATCTTAACCCAGCTTGGGGGCCTCATTGCATACAGACTGCTTCTTTACACCAATCCAACTCCCAGAGTTCACTTAAGGCGCCTCATTTCCGCGCCCTTCGCGGTGAGCACAGGCACACGACCTGGTTGCCCCCTCTCGCAACTGCTCTCTGCCTTGGCAAAGGAGTCTCTTGCAATACGCTGACGCGAGGGTGATAGCTGGGGAATACCCCTAGAGGACAGGACACGTGTGGTGTCTATGTACGCTGACTACCTTCTCATTTACTGAAAAGACGTCACCTCGGACCTTTCCCCACTCCAACGCGCACTAGACTAGTTTGCCTTAGCTGCCATTTTGCGAGTGAACTGGGAACGAATCGGCCATCCACCCACTGCACCCCGACCAGCCGCCCGGCCCATATGGGTACTACCTCTCTAAATGGTAGAGCAATAGCTACACATTACCTAAGCATTTGCCTTTACCACACCTAAGCAGATCTATTTGAGGGGAAACCTTAGGTGGCAATGTCCGGCATTAAGGCAATAACACAATTTTGGCAATCGCTGGCGCCAATAGGTAAAACAGCGCTAGCAAAAATTACCATCCTACCCAGCTTGTTTTATTACTTTACTGATCTCCCAGTAATTTCACCTCACTCATTCTTTAGAGAGCTTGACTCACTGCTGGGCAATCTTATTTGAGGCACTGGTCAACGTAGAGTGGCGCTTAGCAAACTGAAGCTCCCGATGGACTGGGGTGGGATGGGCACCCCATCATTCAAAGCGCACAACTACAATGGTTGTCGCTCTGGACAGCTGGGAGGCACCGGAAGAGACCTGCGGCGTGGGCAGCACTCTGCCATCTCTGGCGATTCAAAATAGCACCCCCCCTACAGGTGGCAATGGCACGGGCTTTCATGACTACAATACATACCCGACAACCCTGGTATATGCTCCTGCATTGCCTCTAGTTCGGCTTTCAAAATTTCCTAGGACATTCACCTGATGTGACTTGGCTCCCTGTTAATGTTATGGGGGATTTATAGAGCGCACGGCTACTCCGAGGAGTGTCCCGGCGCTGAAAGATCCCCTTGGAAGAGAGATAGTATACATTCTGAACATCAAAGACCACCATTACTGCTGGAACAGCCAGGTCTTAAGCTGGCGTCTAAAATTTAAAAGCTCCTGAATGGAACACTCAGTCCTCACATCAGGGAACCTGTTTCTTGAAGTCCAGCTCCTCCCATTCGACCACTTAGTAGCAGACTATGACCTACCCCAGGGCAATTTCTCCTCTATCGGCAACTCACTCACACATGCCAAACGTTATGGAAAACAGAATCAGAACCTGCTACACACCCTGTGCTGCAAGCGATCCTTGCGATGGGTCCTGGCTGTCGCCGTATCACTTGGCTGAATAAAGCCATCCGTGAGCTGAAGATGCACTGCTTAGATACCCTAGGGCACGAATGGAAGGAATTTGGGCAAGCATTGCACGATAAGGAGTGGGAGAGTGCCATTGTATTCCCACAAAAATCATCCCGTAATTCGAGTTTCAAAAACATGCAACTCTTCTTGCTGCACTGCGCCTACTTCACCCCAGCCCAAATAAGTTGTTGCTTCCCACAAGCAGATGCCTAATGCCTGTGCGGTCAGGTTCCAGATGCAGACCTCAAACACATGATTTGGTACTGCCCAGTTCTACACCATTTTTGTGAAAAAACATACAACACACTGCATCAAGTCACAGAGCTCACTGATATCCACACATGGGAGGGGTGTTCACTCAGCATCTTCAGACGGCGCAAATCCTGTAAGGAGCGCACTGGCTTCGCCTCCCTGGCGCTTCTTGCCAAGCGTACTCAAATCTCAATTTGATCCCCATATAAAAGCTGTAATGAGAGAACATAGATCCTGCACATCCAGAAAAGATTATCAAACCTCGGGCAATTAGTGGGGAAAAATCTGGAACGTGACTGATCTTTAGCCTAATCAGCTCTTGATGTGGCTACAGAGACAGCCTGGTTCAACTTCGGTGCAATGCCCAAATGCCCTGGGAAAAGAATTTTCGTCCTGTGATCAGAGATCTCACAGAACGTACATAAAGGTAAGACCTATTCCACTGAAAGATTAAGACCTTAGGAGAACTACATTATATGCCAAGGCAGAAGAGGTGATAAGAGTGAAAGTATTTTTTTTATTCTACAGCTAGCCTTTTGATTAGATCAGTACGTAACGGGATAACTGTCCAACTCTTGCTGAAAAGTCAATTTTCTAATACTCTGTAAATGATTTTGTAGGGTATTTCAGCTATTCGTGTACAGAACAAGCATGTGAACGTTCCAAACAGAATCAAGTGCACTGAAGATTTTACTATGCAAAACGGTCAAAAGAAATACTGCTACATGCAAGTTAAGATAATGGTGTAGGTTGAGTGCAGAGCCTTAGGAGACCGGAGATATTCAGGTAGGAGGTAAATGATGGATTGACCCTATGTTGGAGGTGCATATGACAAGTGAAGAGCTGGGGCACCATCAGATATAGGTTTATTTTTTAGAGCAGTTTCCAATCATTATTGGAAGATAGAATTGGTCACACAAAACTAAGTGGATTAGAGCACTCTCCTGACATTGAGCTGTCTATATAAACATGTTTGTCACACAAATCACTATCTGCTGCATAAGTGGCAGATTTCAACACCCAATGTATTTATTGCTCGAAC
This sequence comes from Triturus cristatus, assembly GCF_964204655.1. Lineage (NCBI taxonomy): Eukaryota > Metazoa > Chordata > Amphibia > Caudata > Salamandridae > Triturus > Triturus cristatus. The sequence goes on from NC_140583.1 coordinate 954,359,847, forward strand.
AGATTTAAAGCAATAAAAAACACCTTAAATTAAACCCAAAGCATTGCAAACTCAAACGGCTACCTTTAACCGATTTTTTAGCGCCTTTTAAGACAAAGTACATTGGAATGGTTTTAGGAAAATACATTTTGAATGCTGCTGGAAAAACATCTTGTAGATTTAAAAGCAATTAAAACCATGCAGAAAGAATTCCTGCGTCGTATAATTCATGAATCCATGCTTAAACTACAGTGCTCTCAAAGCAGCAGTTGAGGAAGCACTCAGATTAAAAGATCACTTAAGTAATACTTTTCTTACTTACAATGTGAACAGAGAATGAAGCCGCCAAAATGGAGGGCCAAAAGACACGGTTTAAGAGCAGTGAAAGCCCAATCATGGAATTTCAGGAAGGGGCAAACTAACTGTAAATAAAAGTGACAGCGCCTAGCCAAGAAGTTGGTAACTGAGGTCAGATTTCCAATCAAGCAATTAACTGTTCATGCCAAAGTGCAGCAGAACAGCCTGTATAGAGAAAACAGTTAACCTTAGACCATCACATCTTTGCAGTCACCCTCCATTGTGGGAGGAATTAGTGGATGAAATAGAAATAAATCAAACAAACTACAATCAGAAGACAGGAACAAAAATACACAGATCAAATGGATTTACTTTAGGCTTTGTTATGAAACTGAAGTACAAGGATGTGTAGTTCAGATCAAGTCTTGCTTTGGTAGGTAAATCCATGCATCTTGTGACATTAGGTCTTAATATAGTACAGACAGCCTAGTTCTGACCACATTCAAATGGAAGTCCTACATCACTCAGAGCCTGAAGCAGGGACCCAATACCCACTCAAGTGCCCAAATCCACTGATCACTTAAGATGTAGAGTTTAGAATCAAAATAATGTCCTACTGGAAAGGTGACTAAATCACTATGTGCATAATGAGGTTTACAAGTGTTTTCTAACCCAATATTCTTGTACAATATTAGAGTGTTTAGACATGCGATTTCTATCATGCTATGGTGCTGTATGTACCGAGCAATGACTAAGCACTTTCCTAAAAAATGTGAAGTTTATCACTTTAGTTTGTTCATGCTCCAGCTTTGTGTGCTAAAACCAAATTATGGATCTTAATGTGGTCAATCGATTTGCTCCTCTTTATATCTGAAACGTATAACAGTACAACCCAAACGTTTTTATATATTTTTTCTTCTGGAACATTTCCAAACTAGTTATTGCAGATTTAGTGCAGGTTCCCATTTGCTTTTTATGTGTACATGCCATACAGCCGCAGAAATTGTGGGGTCGGTCAAACTGCATTTCCTGTACTCTTAAAGGATTTTTTCCCATATTTAGTATTTGTAACTTTTACTCCGAGACGCAACCTCTATACACATACAACAGGAGAATACAAAAAAACCCTAAATAATGCACATACAAATAAACGGACATAGCTTTACCTGTAACCATTGCCAAGTGATAAAACCTTTGGATAGTCCAGATGTCCCACGAGACCCTTGCATACCCCATTCAAGCAAGTTGGGCATCCCATTCAGTTTAACTGGCCTATCGTAATTATTTTTTTTGAAAGGTACTCCATTTACCATACATCTAAAAAGGAAAGAAATTCACTAGTTGATTTGCTCGACCACCTTCCAAAACCTAGAAACACTCCTGTAATGTGTGTAAAATACTTTGTGTACCTCTTTAGCCAGAATTATTACAATAATGTTAATAAGGAGATCTGTAGTGTTCCACCTCGATGCACTCCTGCTGCAGATGAAGATACAACCTAAGTTTCCGAAAATCACGGCTCTTGCAAACGCTGCTCTAGCTATTCAATGCATTTTTTAACCTGAAGTCCTCACATACTGCAACTTTCTTGCCTGGAAGACCTAAACCAAAAGGAGCTTCAAGCAACCCCAAATAATTCTGCAAAGGACACTTTATTGACTCACAAAATAATAGCTCTAGCGGTTTCTACATATAACTAGCCATGGCATTCAAGGAAGTACATAAAAATCAAAATGAATTCCATATGTCCATACTGAAAACCTACTGAAAGCCATGCATAACAGACTAATTTTCTACACCCCTCTCGGCAAAATCATGGTTACAGCTCTGCACCATAACCAGCTAGGAGTTGATAACTACCACATCAGGTGGGTTTTGTACAAAACGTCATGTTGTATACTCGCTTGATAGATCCCTCAATTTATTTCCTCCACAGGATAATCTTAAACTGTTTGAATATTGCACTGTCGACTTCTGAACGCGGTAAGTATCTTTAACTGAAATGAACTTACCTTAGCAAGAAGGTGTTGGTCTTAAAATAAAATTACAAAGTATAATTTTTCCGAAATTGTTCTGGACCTCCTTGAGTCGTATGTCCATTATTGATCACGATTGTGCAATAAATGTCTTGCACTCCTCTGTGTTAGGCCTAAGGCTGCTCGCCCAAGCTACCACAAATAGAGGGTTTTGGGTTGCTTTGCATTGAGCCCTGTACACTTCTGGGGAACCCCTGGACTCTCTGCACGGTATCACTACCAAGTGGCAATATCATATACAGAGCCCGCACCCTACAACTCTCAATCATCACAAAGGGTACCCGAGAGCCTAGGGGGCCCCAATCTCCAACTGAGAGGGCCCACAAGTTGCCTAAACTCAGTGCAGGATTTGTGTATCTGTACTTTTCCTAGTAATCCTAGATTGTGTAACAAACTGAACAATCCGACAGACACAAAAGTGCTTTGCCTAGATCTTTTAGGGTCCAGGAAAAGATCAAGTGTGAGACCATACACTCAGACAGCTTTTTGCCATGCTAAGATATGTATTACAAAAAAATAGTTATTTGATATTCTTTGATGCTAAAGGTACCCCCCCCCCACACAAGGAAAATCTTGCATCAACAGTTGCATAATCCACTGATAAATGTTTCAGAAAAGAAAACAAGGTCTTGCAAATAGTTATATCACTCAAACCAGTTACTATTGAAGTGGAATCAGGCATCAGCTGGCTAGCCCCAGTAGAAAACGAGTGCACCAAACTGAAGTAACACATACACAGATTGTCCCCTAATCTCAGCAATGTGATAGGGGCACCACTTCTTTCCTAAGTGGTCTCCCATACAAGGATAATCACACGACCGAAGATTTGATAACAGCAAGTAGGGAGGATCATGCAATAAAACATACGAAACAGCACCCTCACAAAGCCCACTAATCACAGCCAATGCAAACCCGTTGAATGAGATTTTTCAGGACAACCATCTAGCCATGTGCAAGGTTTTAAACATACTACGCCCCTTGAACTTGAACCTACCCATACCTGCTCATCTACAAGGTTGGCAGCACTAGATTGATGACCAGTGGTACACTGCCCACATACTGCACCGTAGGAGACAGATTATACATATCTTCCCCTCTTCAATGCTGTGCTGGACTGCTGAGATGGCATTGATCACAGTGGGTCCATGAAATCTGCTTGATGCGGGTTGAAAACTAGCTTACACCCAATTGTTCACCACATGTGCGCACAACTGTTAATTCCTGCAAAAGTTTATCCCACATACCCTTGATCAGACGTACTCCACGCATCGTCCTTCCAATATCCACCCTCTAGCACCGCATCAGGAGATAACTGCATGGAAGTCCAGTGTCCTATCCCGCACTGGGTAGTCCTCCTCTGTAAGCTGTCACTCGTGCAAGTTTCAAGACATTAACATAATTCAGCAACCCCAGGCTACAAGACTAGGCAAAACTTGCAGTCATGTGTACTGCCCATGGGGTCCATTTAGACTTACAATATAGCCCATTGCCAACGGGTTCACTACGGCTGTTTTCCCATTTCAAATTAAATAAACTATAACAGCATGCCAACAGATTTTTAAAAACTAGTTAAGTGAGCAAGAGCTGAAAGTGGATTGTGTACACTAGTATTCAATTAAGCACCATCAAAACAGATTATTTTGATTTCAATGAATATGCAAAGCCTTGATGCTTTAGATTAGCTTTAGCTAGGGAGGGAAGGGGGTAAGGGGGCTGGAGGCAGGGCTGCTTTTAATTGGGACCATCATTCTACGGTAAAAGAGACTAATAAGAGCTTCTAACAAGCAGGATTTGCTGGCTATGTCCTGGTAGAAGAATCTTTGTCTCAGCCACTCATCCCTAACAAAAGGGGCAACAGTCTTCTGTTCATATAAAGCGGCAAAGTCAGGAAGTGGGAAAGAATCAGATACTTCAAAATAAAGACCAACCGGTCAAATAAGAGGCCACCTTTTATACTCAGCAGGTTCTGTGATGCCAGGGCTAGCTAGCTTTAGAACAAAACTGGGTTACATTCCAAAGCGAAAATGGCACATGTAGATAAGTCTGGCAAGAAGCTAGCAATCATGGACAGGTGATCTGTTAGCAAGTTAAGCAGGAATCTGTACAGGAGGGGTCATGCCAAGTCAGAAGATCATGGCCACAATAACTGTTTAACACAAAAGTGCAAAAAAACACCCAGGTTGAATAAAGTGAAACTTTGCGACAGTGTAATCAATTGTGAATCAAGACAACCAACCCATAAACGATTTACAACCTGGGAGGGGAGTAATATATATATAGATATATACACGTCACTGACCATGTCATGAGTGATGTAATATGTGAGGTCATAAGCAGTGTATTGCGGGGGCGCGAGTTATAGTAAAATCTGACCCCAACTATAACATCCATGTCATTTGTTTTTTTGTGAATTTCTACGGTTTTATTCCAATTTGACTAACTAGAACATCATTGTAATCTTTGAATAGCCCCCACAATGCACTGCTTATGACCTCTGTAAGAAACTAGCTCTATATATACACTGCACCAAAGTGTGGTACAGTGTGTATAGAGTCCAAGGGTCTCCAGAGGTTTGGCGGAGATTAAAGTTAGATAGAACCTTACTCTCCAAAGTGGCAGCTTGGTCGAACAGTAAGGCAGTAGCAGAGGACAGTGGGAAGCATTTGATGTACATACTCAGTCAGCAAATGAATTCACACACTCGAACTGCACTGCAGGCCAAAATATATATACACTGTTATTTCTATTACCAAGCAAGTCTGGTACAGGTAAGCATATAAATACTTTGCAGTAGTAAATTACTTGTATGAACAGTTCAAAATTGCAGTATAACTTGTACTGGTTTTAATTACAGTTTTAAGTAAGCAGTTTGCAACACATTGCAGGTATAGTACATTCAAATGAAAGGGCTTTTTAAGTAAAATGCAGATTACTTTTCAGATTACTTTTGCTAACACAGGGTTGGATCCTAGATTCAGCCCTGGGACATTTCCTGAAAACAGGCGAGTAAATGTGTTTTAGTTAGCGGGACGATTTTTAAAGATTGCATTTCAAAAGTTGACAAAAACTTTTTCACATAGAATCACCAATGTTATCCTATGGGAGGAAACATAACTTACCTGCTAAGTGAATTAACGATACTTTTTCTTACTCAGTGCTGGATACCTAGATTCAGCACTGGGATATTTCCTGAAAACAGTTGAAAAAAATGTGTTTTGGTTATTCGGCTGATTTTTAAGGAATACTTATAATTTTCAAAAGTCGACACTTTGAAACTTTTTGGGAGAAAACGTGTCTATGAGGAAAAAGAGTTTATCATTTTCCAGGTAGGTAATCGGTCTTTTGAGTTAGGGTTCTGGGGTTAGACTCAGGGGTCTCCTATGGTCAGTGATGCACTGTTTTTGCACCCCCAGTGGCACTACGGCAGCCGGGTGCAGTGTTGAGGCCCAATGTTATCCTATGAAGGATAGGGGGGCTCCGGTTGGTGGCTGCTGGCAAGCAGGCCACGGGGTTGTGAGAGCCAAGCTCCTAGGGTTAAGCCCAGGGCAAGTTGGGGACCAGGTTAGCACAAAAGGGACACCCTCAGCGGCATTAGGGCAGCCGGGTGCAGAGTGCTGTTTTGAGGTCGGGTGCCCTGTTGATTTCAATGGAGATTCTCTGGGAGAAAGAAACACTGCAGGCTCGGGGACGAGGATCTTCCAGGAGCGACCACCACTTCGAGGGGTAAGTTGGGATGTTGAGGGTTGGTTAGGCACCGCTGGGTTGGGCACACAAGGCCGTGGGGCATCGGGTGCAGGGGTGCCATGGGACATCGGATTTTCTTAACCCCTCTGGTCGTGGTAGGGGGGGTCCTCTGGATTGAGGCTGCAGGCATCGTCTGGAGGCAGGTCAGGGGTCGCCGGATCTCAGGTAAGGATCGCCGGGAGGACCTCCTTGTGGTGCTTTTCCACTCAAGCTCAGGCCGGGCTCGGCGGGTGCAGAGTGGGCTGGATTTGCGGTTTCTGGCTGACACCAGAAGCTGCAGTTTAAACACGTCCGGTGTTCACAGGAGAAGCAGCTTGGAAAGTGAATGCAGGCAGGTCCTCCAGGGTTTTTGAGGTTGCAGACCGCTGGACACGCCGGGCTTTTGCAGGAGCAGGTTCAAGGGGAGACAGGCCTGTAGGGCTGGGACCAAGTCAGTGGGCGTCGTCCTCGTTAGCTCTGCATGGCTTTACGTCCTTTTTTTCTTTTCTTGTGGTTGCTGGATCTGAGGAAGGAAGGTTCAGGGTGCCCCTAAATACTAAATTTAGGGGAGTTATTGGTAGGTAAAGGGCAGGAACCAATGGGTCCCTTCCCTGGGGTGGGTACACCCCCTATTTTGCCACTCTCCAGTGGGAGGGGGGCAGGAGCCTGTCCCTGGTTGGCTGGGTCCCCCCATCCTCAAGATGCGGGGACTCAAGGATGTGCTTCACCTCGCCTCCCCCACCTTGGGGGTAGAGTTGGCAGAGGTGGGCACACCTCTCTTCCTCACTTGTTTTTCCCACCGGTTCTCCCGCCCAAAGTGTGGGGTAGAACCAGTGGGGACCAGTTGCTGAAAGCATCAAATGTTCTGGAGAGGCTCACAAAGGCGGCATGCCTTTGAAGCTTCTCCTTCGTGAACCCTGCCCATCCTGGGGGAGGTGGTTTGGCACCTCGTCCCAGGATGTGCATTGTTTCAGGCCCCCGGGAGCAGCAGGCTCTCGACCCAGTGGTCCAGAAACATGTCTGGTGGTGGCAGCCTGCACAGCCACTCAGTCAGGTCACTGGTAGTTGGTCGTTTTTCAGGGGGAATCTCTAAGATGCCCTCTGTGGTGCATTTTACATTAAATCCCACACTGGCATCAGTGTGGGTTTAATGTGCTCAGAAATTTGATACCAAACTTCCCAGTCTTCAGTGTAGCCATTATGGTGCTGTGGAGTTCGTAATGACAACCTCCCAGCACCATATACTCTTAATGGCAGGACTGCACTTACAGGGCCCACAAATGGACCTGGGCACTGTAGTGATACAGGGCTCATGCACCCGTACCCTCAACACTGGCATAGGGCACCCAGCTGGAGGGGTGACTGATGTATGCCAGGACAGTGGTTTGTGGGCATGGCACACAGGGATGTGTGCCATGTCGACTTATTTTCTGCACCCAGACACTCAACCTGCAAAGGCAGAGTGTGTGTGTGTCAGGGCACAGGGCCTCTAAGGGTGGCACAATAAGATCTGCAGTCCTAAGGGGCCTTCTCTGGTCACAGTGCCATGGGTACCTATGGTACCATTTACCAGGGGCTGACATGTGGTCAGAGATGCCAATTGGGTTTAGGCTTTAATGCAGTTTTAGGGAAGGCACACAGGCCCTGGGTACCTGATTGGCAGGATCCCAGGGCACACTCAGTCAAAGCACATCAGCAATTCAGCAAAAAGTGGGTGCATACCATGCAAGAAAGAGGGCATTTTCTCACAACCTCTGATATGACACCACTGGTGACATCATCCAGTGAGCACAAGTATTTTGTACGGGTGTATCATTTTTAGGTCTAGCCTGGCAAATGCAGCGCGAAAGTGCTGTTGCCAGCGAGATCTATTGTTGCCGACTTGCCTCGGAAGTGGGACAGGAGACGGGCACGCGCAGGGCTTTTGGCGATTGTAGTCTGCAAGCATGCTTCCACAAGCGCGTCCAATGATGTGTACAGCCATGCGGCGTGCACATCTCCTGTCCGCCTTGCGTCCTCAGCAGCCTCATGCACTTTCACTTTCCATTTTCCCGTCGGCTCCACGGAGACCGCTTGTTTAAACTTTTCACCGCTTAGAAAGAACATGCTTACCCAGAATATGAGGCTGAGCAGAATGAGTCCGGTTTTGGAGGTGATCACCCCGCAGTCCATATTTGAACTTAAGTTGTCTTGGAGTCCTGCGTTGCTTGCTGACTGTATTTTTCCGAAACACCTTCCTCTTCTCTATGTAGCTCTTATGGTTTGCCTGATCGGAGAGTGAGCTACCAGGCACATGACTCGCATTATCCTGCGGAGGTCACGTGGCTGCTGTCCCTGAAACACCACTCACCCGAGGGGGAGACAGGGGGAGCCATGCTACACTTGTTCCACAATGATATGCTACTGGAGCCGCCATCTTTAAACGGAGTCCTTTCCACACCACTGCACCAGCCGTAGGGAATATTAGGATGTCATTTGTTAACAATGAATCTGTATTTTATTAATTTACAAGAAGCATTTGTATATATTTTCGGGAGGAATGTTGTGTACGCATCGTTTTTACTGAGGTATTTAAAGAGGTCTCCTTAAAAAAAAAAAAGCTACTTTTCTGCAATTAGACTTTCAGTTTTGCATCTTCCGCAAAGTTCCAACATGTTAGCGAATAGCAGGGATACCATGTGGCCCATCAAGGTTCATTCTATTTGGTCTGTCCTGAACTTTTTTCGATCCTATTATGGTCGCTCTAGCAGCATCTTGTTTTTGTTAGGCACGGAAAGATTAAACGATTTACCCAGAATCACAGGATGTCGTGCGTCCTTGCCGAGATTCGAGCCCGGTTCCCCCGACTTGACGCTGACCGCTGTAGCCCTTAGGCCAACTTCTCTCCCCTCGGAGGAGACCTTCATAGTCTGTCATCTGGTGACAGTATTTATTGAACTCATGATTGGCATGGAATGTTGTATCCCCTAGGGTGGTGATGGCGTCACTCACTATAGTGTCAGACTGCACATCTCCGATCCCACCACTTCCCCGTTCTGCACTGTGCTTTAGGTTTCACCTTGATGATGTCACGGAAATGATAAATGAACAGGGGCGCGAGCTTGAGCCACTTAAGATTTTATTACTGGGTGTTTATGTCTGTGCAAGGTAAATTAAACGCATTAGCAGAAGGTAAAATGACACCATGAGTCAATGTACCAGAGTCGAAATGGCACCCGCACCAAAGAGCAAGCCAGTGAATGAATGTGCGAAACCTGATTAACTGTTTGTTCACCAAGCTTGAAGTGACATGCAATGCAACAATCCGCCGTGCTTAATTTTTATGAGAATAAGTGCCGGGGCCCAGCGTTTTCCTCAGAAGCCCGTGGCAGGCGCTAGCAAATGTCGAGGGTGCCAAACACAGAGGCTGCGTAGTGTTAAAACCACCATATGCCTCTTTCATCCACCATCATCCACCCCCTCCATTAGCTCCCTCTTTCAGATTCTTTTTCATCTCTGCTTTCTTTCTTTGTCACTGTTTTTCTGGTCATTCATTTCCTACTTCTTCCCCTCTTTTGTGTTTTCTCTCTCCTGCTCTGGGCATATATCTGATGAGGAAAAATAAGGGCAACTACCAACTCAAATTAAGCACTGAACAAACCCTGATAAAAACAAGCATTTGCAATGTAATAGGTCTCGCATTTAGGAGAGTTTAAGCTACTGGCATTGTAAATGACAATGCCTTTTATTTAGGTTTTAAAAACGGAAATAAAAATAAAAGGCAATGTCATTTACAATGTTAATAGCTCAAACTTGTGTAAATGCGAGACCTATTGCATTGCAAATGCTTGTTGAATATGTATACTAATGTACTACATAAGTTAAAGTAGTATACTAGGTGTACTACTAATGAGAGATACTATGTTATGTAATGTAGTTTTGTTAATCGCTCGAATGCCCACCGTAAAAGAAATTAACCAGAAGTAGTTTTTTTGGCAGGACATGAAAAGCCAGGGCAGGGCTCAAAAAATCTACTCGACTGCTCGCATATGCGAGCTAAATTTAACGAGGGCGAGCTGTTTTTTTTTTTTAGGTCCTACTCGCCCTTTCTGGCGAGTAGGAACACAAACTAACTTTTGTCCTCCGTCTGTGAAAACGGAGCAAAGGTGACAAGATAACAAGATTTAAAGTCATTTTTATTGCTCACAAAGTTAATGAGCAATAAAGACGCCTTTAAATCTTTATCTTGTGACATTTGCTCTGCTTTCAGAGATGGAGGTCAAGTAGGTTGCTGTGAGGTAGAGGAGATTTTTCAAGGTACTAGACCTGCAGGACTAGTACCGTTTTGGGGATTTTGAGAGCCCTGCAGGTTTTTAGTGATTTCCTGAATGCCAGCAGATTTGGCATAGATTTAATATGAAGGGGAAGATACAGGTTTTTGAGGCTCCCACGACAAAACCTCTTCCGCCCCAGGAGGCAAGCTTATACCTAGGTACCGATACCAATTTAGCAGAGGCGGATAGTAATGATCTGGGAGGTGAGTACCAGAAAAAAAAATGTTTTAATTCAGGACCTTGGATACAGAGAGCCTTACAAAAACACTCTGCCTAACAGGGAGCCAGTGTAGCTTTCTAATGGAGCTGGCAACAGAGTGATTTTTAGGATTTTTTTTTTTTTTTTTTTTTAAACAGTACGTGCCACCGCATTGGCAGTGTCTGCAATTTGTTTAGCACCTGCTGATGGGCATTTAAATACAGTCCATTCGCAGAGCCAATCCTTGACAACAGCAGCGAGGCGACTACTGTTTTCTGTAAATGATTGAGATTAATCAAAAAGATCCTTCCGAATATACCCAGAGTGTAACAAGCACTTGCAATGCAATAGGTCTCGCATTTACGCGATTTTGAGCTGTTGACATTGCAAACAACAATACCAATAGCTTAAACTCGCATAAATGCGAGACCTATTGCATTGCAAATGCTTGTTGTTTTTCCCATGGTTCTCTTATGCAGTCTTCTTTGCAGAGAATTCCCGCATCAGCCATGGAGATCTTTTTTCATTTTGTTTGTCATGTGTTCTGATGTGGAGAGCTGGGTTTGTTTTGTCATTTGATCCCTTTGAAAACCTTTCCAATTAATGCAGTGAAGGCCTCTCGCATGAAGTTTGACAGTGCGGCCTTGTTGTTCAGGGGCCCGTGCAACTGGGTTCTGTTTCTAACTTCTAATTCCCTGGTAAACTATCGTTCTTGGAAAGTGTTGTGTGCGCGAAAAGAAACGCAGATGTCCGAGTCAGGAGCTTTTTACGTTTAAATTCTTTAGCTGTGCAGCATGGCTAAAACATTTAGCAAATAAAATAGGTCCCAAAGGGGAAAGCTATTAGCTTTGTCAATGCTCGTTAATATCCAGTGATGTTTCTGACTTCAGAATGCCCCCTGTTTGCTTATGTCTAATTGTGTCTTACTGGAAGCTTGTGCTTTTGTTAGATATACAAGATTGGGTTTTGGCCTTCGTGGAGTCTCTTTGCTTGATGGCGTCTTGTTTTGAGGCTGTTGCTCGTATTTCATATACTCGAATGTCTGTTCCGTGAGTGTTACGTCAGGTGGCATTTGCAAAGCACTGCCATTTACCGGGCTTCTTGGCGCTTTACAGCTTGAAATCACCAGCGGACTGTGCTCGCGCACGGTCACGTGCCTGACCATCGGAAACAGAGAGACGCCCACGGGACAGTCAGTGCAACAATGCAGAGCCAATGTGGTATTTACTGCCCCCTGGTGCATATCTGTCCATCAGGAGCCGTGATTAGGACCAAATGTCCGGCGTGCGGGCGTGCCCGGCCAGAGCATCTCCGAGTAAAAACAGGCAATTAAAGCCAGCCACGCTAGAGTCCCTGCCTCACAATTGCATGCAGATGTGTTACCGAAGAATGCTCTTAAATTCCACTCCGAACTCATTAGTGCATCACACATTGTGCGCGAGCCGCCCGATTGTGGCGCGAGGCGGGGCCTGTGCGTGCAAAGAGCCCTTTCCTGCAGCTTGTTTTGAAGTGAAGGCTTTGATATTCAGAATTACTGCAAAGCCGCAGCTCCCAGTGCCGGGGCTCCATCAGTCTCGGGTCATTAACCGCCATCAAAAAGCATTCTGAGGCACCGGCCTCCTCGCACTAGTAAAAGGCGGTCTAGCGCCATGAAAGTCACCAGACGGACATTAGCACGCTTACAGTATTCCCTCCGCTGAAGTGAGACGGCTAGCTCTGTATGTAGCAGCGCAGAAACACCTAGGGGTTTCTCTGAGCTACATAGATAGGTCACAGGCACCACCAGCGTGAAATAAAAAAACAAGAAAAACAAGCCCGGCGGAGCGTGGCGCGCGCGCTTGGCGAGGGCGGGTAGAGAGAGCAGGGTGTGTGGCGAGAGAGGAAAGAGGGCGACGGCGTGAGAGACAGGGCAAGACAGTCAGATAGAAACACGGGAGAGGTACAGGGGCACCGAGGCAGAGAGCGGACGATTTTAGTGAGACAGAGAAAGTAAAAGAGAGAGAGAGCTGTTCAGCGTTCGCTGCGTCTATTCTTCCGAGACCCCCAGAACATAAGCCTGCATCTCTCGCGCTCTTATTTACCTGCCGGACATTGGCTTATCTGGAATTTTGTCAGTGAGGAACTTGTCCTCCGCCGCCCTTGTTTCCCGAGACTGCAGACTCAGTCACCAAAGCAGATCGCAAACAAAAAATGTCCACTGCTGCGGAGATGTGCCCCGTCTAATTAAACAAGCCCGGCGGAGCGTGGCGCGCGCACGCTTGGGGGCGTGGGAGCGAACCCTTTGAAGTCCTCCCAAAAACCGGAGTGCATGGCAGCACCAAGCGCGTGATTGTGCGCGTGCTAGCAATGCAATCCATTTTTTGGGAGCACTTTGAAATGCCCTTTTACAATAGTCTCGCTTTGCGATAATAGTCTCGCTTTGCGATCGCTTACGCGATAGCAAGGCGAGACCTAAAAAGCAGCTGAAGGGACTGTTTTTACCTGATCTAAAAGAGAGAGCGAGTCAATAATAATAACTCCATGGGCTACCGTTCCGGGGAATAGAAGGATGGCTTAGAGTCGAAGATATGAACCTCTGTCTTCCCAGAGTTTAACTTCAGGCAGTTCCTGGCCATCCACATGCTAACAGCTTGCTTACCTCTCGGAATCTTGACGCAACTACTTCAGCCCCACTATCTACAGCGACAACTATCTATGTATCGTCTGCATAGGAAGGAAGGGTGAAGCCAAAGGATCTGATTAGGTCTGCCAGAATAGTGACGTAGACATTAAATAGTGTACGGCTAATTGCCGATCCTTGGGGGAACACCACAAGGCCAAGAAAATTCCCCGAGATGAGAAATCGCCCAATTGGACCAACTGTCCCCATCCAATAAGAAGTGAGCTAAGCAATTTCCATGCCGCCTTTGGTACACCTATCCTGCTTAACCTCTGCATCAGCAACCCATGATTTACCGTATCAAAGGCCGCTGATAAGTCAAGCGGGATCAGAGCTGCTCTGTCCCCATTATCTAGAGAACTTCTAATTTTCTCAGTAGCTTTTGCGAGGGCACAATCTATGCTACGTCCGGCCCTAAATCCAAATTGAGTAGAGTCCAATAGGTTATTATTCTGGACATGTCTAGCCAGTTGCTCATTCAGGATCTTTTCAATCACCTTAGCTGGAAGGGGCAGGAAAGATATCAAGCCGTAGTTATTGGGGTCAGAAGGATCTAGGGAAGGTTTTTTTTTTTTTATAAAGGGCCTTTTTTCCATTCTGATGGAAACTGCCCAGAGCAGCAAATGCAGTGGAAAATAGCAGTGAGCTTGGGTACAATGGTATCAGCCACTAATGCTGCTATTTTAGGAGGGCACGGGTCTTAGGAAAAAGCAGATTTAGCTGATTTGAGCAATAAAGGGTAAAGCAAAATGGCTAAAGGTGCTATTCAACCATTGGCAAGAAAGAACCTTTCAATCCTATGGCACGGACAGCAAAGCGGTGGAGAAATTATTAAAAACACTCAACTTTCTCCCCGAGTACTTCCGCCACTGAATCACAAAAGGATTGGCTATAATCAATGCAATTTTTACTGTTAAGCCTGGTTAGTTTCTGTATTGTCGCAAAAAGCTCTTTTGCAGAATTTGATGCTTCTTCCACCTTAGTGGTAAAGAAGGCTGACTTTTCCTGAACTATCAATTTTTTGTACTCTGCAATAATTTGTTTTATAAATGATCTTCTTGGAGTAAATGGCTATCCACATTTTTTCCCGGTCTACGACAGCGCTGTTTTGCTGTTCCAAGTTTATCTGAGCACCATGGGGCGGATGGTTTAGGTCTCTTAATTAGTGACCTTTTAACTGGCGCCAAGGCGCAAGCAGTGGCATCCAACCAGTGCGTATACTGCGCCACTTCAAGTCAACATTTTCCGATTCATAAGGAGTGGAAATTTGTAGCAGACTGGCCATTTCATCTGCTCTAATACTATGCCACTTGCGAGATGAAATCCGATTAGGGCGGCCTGCTAATGCATGACCAGAAGGAGTGCAACTAATGTCAAAGAAAATCCCCTATGATATGGCCATAGAAGCAGCACATTAATGACAATGCCCAGAGTAGGACAATGAGAAAGAATTCCATCCAGAGTGTGACCCGCTAGATAAGTGGGCCCTACCACCCTCCGAGTAAGGACTAGGGCCTCCATGTTCTTAACCAAAGAGGCTGTATCAGCATCTATGGGTGTGTCCAAGTGAAAATTAAAATCACCTATAACTGTAAAATTATTAATTAGGATGTTCGCCGCCAGCTATTTATTTTGCAGATAAAATTAGTGCGGGGAACTGGTGGACAATAAATCAGCATGCCATTAAATGAGTAATTAAGCGTTGTGTGCAAAAGGTAAAGGTTTCACAGGATGAGGGAAAGAGGGTGTTGCAACGAACCTTTATATGAGAGTTGTGTACAAGCGCAATGCCCCCGCTGCGTTTGTACACCCTGTCAAGTCTATGTAAGACATATCCTTCCAGAATGGCAGCAATAAAGTCAGGATCTGATTGCAAGTTAACCCATGTCTCCGTGACAAAGACTAGGGCCGGAGAATGTGTGTCAATCATCAGAGTAAATTTAACATGATGCTTGATCCTGGAACAAGTGTTTAAAAGTATGCAAAACATGCTAGGTTCTGCTTTAATTTGAGGTGTGACGTTACCTTCTGGCCGATGCCTGTCAGTACCTGGCGCAGGCAGAGCATTGTCCGCAGCACTCACAAACGATATGCTTCAGCATGGAAGCAATGGGTTTGTTGGTGAAACCAATGTGGTGTGGAGCCCGCTGGCGCATATTTGCATTGGATCATTAATTTTCTGTCACAGTTGGCAGACCAAGGATTGCTTATTGATTGGTCAATAAGTTTGCACTGCTATTTCTTTGAGCCACCCTACTTTCGATGGTAAATCGGCAGGAGGAACATCCTTTTGTTTGTAAGTTGTTATGGGATATCCGCTTGGTTCAACCTCCCAAGCCGAAATACATGGTCTTGTTGGATGTGGATGTAGTCCTTACATTGTTGAAATCATGGCCAGCTAATGAGGATCTCTCCAGGAAAAAACTGTCAGCGAAGCTTACAATACTTTTGTGCCTCATTTCCTGCAGACTAGTTTCAGATGTTCAAGCCCTGGACCTAAAACAGGTAGAATTTTTACATCTTCTGGAGTAGTTTTCCAGATCTCTTATCTTACTAAGATGCATTCACATTGCACAAGTTATCTGGCTTTCATGGACAATCATTAGCTTTAGTGCTCTGCTTAAAGGCTTATGCACCAAGGAATTGCCTCAAATCACTGGCCGGCAATAACTTATTGCTCTACAGAAGCCTTTTGGGCCTGTAAAGTCAGTCACTCTAGCCAGATGGGTTAAACGGTTGTTGTCTGAGGCAGGTATAGGACACTTATTTATTTGGTGCACATTCAGTGAGAGGTGCAATGGCCTCCAAGTTAGCAAATCAAAGAATTTTCAACCCTATTAAGAACACAGAGGCAAGGATTATCCTGCCTGCATGTATCTTATTAAATTTTGGTTGTTTACTTAATGACTGATATGTTCAAGTGCATTGTTATTCCAAAAATACTGCCCACCCATGTTGATATAGGAAAAAGATTGTGATATTACGCACGGGTATTTCCCCCCATCCCCCCGCCCCCAGGCTCAGATGGCAAACAAGGTTGAATGCAGGAGTTTCGGACATAGTTTTGGTTGAAACTTTCCAGTTCATTCAGGGAGTTTTGGCTTACCATCGTAGGAAGCAATCAGATGACATAATCCATGAGGCTGGCTGAAGATCAGTGATTGACATTGTTGCAAATGTTATGGCTCTGTTCTGGATAGGATTCTAGCAAATAAAGAGAAAGGACAAGGGGGACAGCAGGTCTAAAAGGACTTCCTGAGCCCGGATTGGTGGAAAGGGTGCTCATGTCATAGGGTAGATCATGGGAAATGAAGTTGTGTGGTATATTGTAATATTTACTGTAACTTGATTGGTGGATGTGTTTAGCAGTAAAGTAAGAGACGCATAATCCTCTCCTCCGTCTCCTTATTAGAACTGAAAATTCTTTGACGAGCTAGCTATAAAAAATAAAAATAAAAATCCAATTAGGGACAGCCCCAAAAACAATTATCTATTTTTCGAACAGTGTTAGGCTTTTTTCCCCTGTTGTGTGTTTTCAATTATGCAAGGCTATTAGCTATCTGCACAAAGCACTTTATAACATGCTTGCGTGTGCCTCGGTGGAACTGGCTGAATAATAGTTTCAATGTTGTTCTTTGCAGGAGCAGGTCACCGAGTCTGTGTTATGGCTGCAGCTATGTCCACGCCTTTTCATATTTTACAGACTGTTTGCCTGCATGGGACAGACAGGCTCTGTTCTCGCAGCAGGTATGCGTGCAGGTCTGACAGACAAGACATGGTCTTCCTCGACACCTCTTATCTCCTAAAATTATCAGTGGCCAGAGCACGAGCACTGCGACCCGCCTCTCATCTCTGCAGCATACTTTATTAACTTGCTGGGATATGATGCACACCCAAAACAAAAAATCGTAAACTGTGATTATCAACTTATAAGCAGTGGTTAAATATTTTAAACAAATGTATGGGACTATGATACTGAACACAATGGGGGCGGGTCAGACACTTACCTAAACAAACAAAATATTGAGGAACTATTTTGTGGGCCTTTCACCTACAAGTAACTGTATATAGCACGTAATGCACACACCTTAAAAATGACAAATGCAAATTAGACTCATCTTTGAGAAAGGCATTCATCTGCTAGGAAAACCCAGCTGGTTAATGCAATCAGTTCAGGTTTCTGTCTGTGTAGCCTGAGGGTCACCCATCTGAATCCTGGTTGGTGCACCAGGGAATAATGTTGTGCATCTATGAGGGCCCAGTCTGACAGAAAGCACTATGAATACATATCATGAGTTTAAACAATGTATTACACACTGTATATATTAGGCTGCCACAATAAAAATTAAAAATGTTTTGCACGCAGTACAAAATGCAGGTGAATGCAGTATAAGAGGAGTTTCCACAAAATGAGCAAAAAGATTACGTGTTTACTGTGCGTTCCATACAATGTTAGATCACTATAACTGAAAAGATTGCCAATGGCATAAAAGTGTGATAACAGAGGACGGTGAAGGCGATACAGAGGGAGGTTAGGACAGAGCAAGATGAGGACTAGAGTGATGTAAAGGCAGAGAAGCTTGAGGTGATGGCAGAGCAAGCTAAGTGACAGGTCATGGGAGGAGGAGTGGTGACATAACAGGAATGGCAAGAAAGGTGATGGCATGACTGTGGTGGCAGAGAAAGAGAATATCACAGGAGGTGCTGGCTGAGGATGGTGATAAGTGGGAGGATGGTGATAAGTGGGACGGTGGTGATATACGAGGGTGGTGGCAGGGTAGGTTAATGACAGAAGAATAACTTTTTGGGGGCTTTAAACTGAAACTAAGGGACATCAGTAAAATAAAATACCAAAATATTGCTGCCAAAAAATGCAATTTTACGCAGCACAATTTCAATGTTTGTGCCACAAAATACAGGGGGTCTTAATAAAATAGAGAAGTGCAATATTCTGCAACAGAGCTGAAACAAAATATTGCTATATACTCAAGCAGGAATACAGTAATATTCTTTGGCCCAATCAAACCTTCCAAATGCACATCTCTGGGCGACATCTTGAACCAACGGGGTGTAAAACACAAGTGACTTGGTCCCATTTGGCCCATTCACCTGGTCCATTGTCTTGCTAATTACGACTCTCATTCCATTTCTCTAAAAAGTGGACCCACCAAAGCATCCAAAAAATATACCCGTTTAGCAACTATCCCAAATATAATCTAAAATGCAATGGACTTGGGAACTCAATCAAAATGTAGTAAAACGATAAGCCTCAACGAATGTTAAGAGCATACATTCGTGCAGGTAAAGGTGTGAAAATATACAACTCAAAACGTGTGTATGTTTATTGAGGAACGATTAGGTTAGAAGCTGGAAATGCGGATATACAAGCATTTCATTCAAAAGACTTGGGCGCAAAATACGTATCTAATCAAGAAAGAGTAGCAGTAGTTTCCATATGAAAAAATACAGTCACGGAGAGGAGGGAAGGGGCTATCTGGCATGGGGTTGCCACTTAAGATGCGTGGAGTGTCGTCATAGATCCCAGTTAGGAAAATTAAATTAGAATTCACCAAACGAAGGGAGTAACCACGCATTTTAGAAGATTACGTGATATACATCGAAGCAGGATATATAGTTTCCATACAGACACACACACCATACATACACATTACTTATATTCAAGTGAAAAACAAGACTGAAGTCCGAAAAGAGGGTGTTAAACCTCAGCGAAATCAATTTATGAATATAGGGCACTTGCGTTTCAAAAGACCGCCCTGCCTTGAAATCACGTAAATCATATTGCACCCAAGCTTCCCGTGATGACCTAGATTGGTTTAAGAGTCATCCAATAACAGCCAAAATCAATTTCCATCCCACTGTCATTACTGGGTTAGATTTACCCCAAAAAACTCTTCGGAACCTTAAGTGGCAAACCATAAAGTTACCGTGGGTGGGGGTTCCATAACCGTGACAAGAGGCGTCTAATTTAGTGATATCTCAAGTTATAAAAATGCAGTGTATAATAAGTAAGGATGCCCAAAAATTTCCAACAGTATATGCACCAATCAATTAATAGGGAGTGACAAATTAACAGGGACAGGTTCTGAACAAGCGCAGACACGGATAAGACTTCACAGCAAAGGTTATCATGTTGCTGGGAAATAAGACAATGTTCAGCATTAGGCCTAAACAGTACCGCACTCGGAGTTAAGACCTGCATTTGCGTTCACTTAATCCTCCGCCCAGTGACAGCATCACGTGACCAGCTACAGGGCACCTACACCCTGACCAGAGCAGGGTATTCTAACGTCATAGCACACTGAACTGGAATGCATGCCGTGCTGCTGGAAACCAACGCGCTTCCTGCATCTAGCTGCTGGTGGTTGCACGAAGATCATAGTACACAAACCATGTTTCGTTTGGGCCAGGCTATAGTGATGATAAACTACGGGGGGCTATTTCAGGGTCTCAGCATGTTAAGAAGACTGTGCTAAGTAAGCGACCGAGACAGAGACAAATCAATAAGGAACCCGTCCAGAATGACAGGGAATGCCCAAGCAAGGATTCGCAATAGAGCACTTTTCAGACTTAAGTGACAGGGGTCGGCAGTGACATGGGCTCAGAGTGCAGCTCAGTGCGGTGCCATTTCAGCCCCCAGGTCGGTGGGGTGCGGCGTAGTCACATGGCTCTTTCTTTTAAGACCATATAAGCGATGCTTTCGCACTCACTTAGCCAGGGTGAGGAAGGCATCCGTCTGCTCCGTCTGCGAGGCCGAGTCGTCCTCCAGGATCTCCAACAGGGGCTGCAGGTTGGGGTCCTCGGCACCCGCCATCGTGCCCTAAGAGCCTGCAGAGATGATGCAGCGTTTCAGAGGCCCAGAGAGACACCAATGAGGAAGGGTGCTGGTCCAGGAATTGGCAAACTGAAGCCACGCAGGGACGGCAGAACAGAAATACGGTCTGGTCTGCCGAAGCCAGGCGTTTGAGCTAAGAGCCTTACGGTGTACATACAGCTGGGGGGATAGCCTGCCCCTTCTGCGCCGGCAGTGTCTGGGCCCGAAGAAGTTAGAGGGTCAGTGCTCGGCGGGACTCTGTGGCGGGAGCTGCAGCTAGCAGGCGCACTTTTCGCGGGTCCTGCGCTCAGATCTCCCAGCCTCGCCTCTTTTTCCCCGCGCTCTGAAGCCTCCTCCCCATTCTCCGCCCGGCTAAAATGGCGCCGCGTGACAGAACGTGTGCAGTGAGCATAATCGAGACAAGAACGCATCGATGGAATGTTACAACAATCGTTGCCAGGCACACTTTGGTAAGCAAGCGCAACCTGTTTGCAAAATAAGCTCAAATGAAGCACCGCTCACTCAACGACATGGACATATAAGAGAATGTTCAACTCTAAACCATTGCACGTTTAAGACATGGACACAAATAGACCCGAGCTTGGAGGGAGAGCGGTAAGACTCCTACGCATGGCCGGCTGCAGCGCTGGTGGCGGCCAATAGTATAGTCTTTTTGGCGCGTTCTCCATAACCGCCTTCTCCACAATGAATTCCCTCACTACCACTCTCCAACAGTGCACCTCATCTCTTCCTATTGCCGACTTTTGAAGTACATTTCATATTTTTATAGTGGTACTCATAGTTAACTCACATTCAGTTCTGTGATGTGCATGGTACACTTCTTTGGAGCCGGCACATTTACCCTCTGCTCAACTTTACCATGAGCCGAAACTGCCACTAAGCAAAATTCATAACTGTCACCAGTAGGATAATTAATCACCATGGTTATCTTGTTTGACATTTTTACTGTTGCCAGAAAACTGCCTGATCCACACAGAAGTACATGTGCTTTTAAACCAAGAATGATTTTTAAACACTGCTTCCCCCACCAAAGTCAGCGCCAGGTGCGGCTCCACTGGTTGCACCGCCCTAAAGCCAGTTCTGCTCCCAGCAATGGGGCAGGACAAGCATTTCTAGAAATGGGTCAGAGCTAACCTCAAAGCTGTTATATGAGGAACAAGATCTATGTAAGTGGTGGGGTGTGATACTTCCCACAAATTCCAGCAAGCAAAACAAGTTAACAGATTTCTTGTAGATGATTTAAGAGAGAGTAGACTTCTTCCCTGAGAATTTTTGGAAACTTTTAAGATCAGAACAGCTAAAACACCGCAGACCCTTATAGGACATTCATTAAATATTCCAGTACTTTCATGGTACACCAGAAAGGCCTTTCCTAGGGGGTAAATCTTGTGTTTTTTTTAAATGTCTTAAGTCAGAAACTACTTTCAGTATACCAAGATAATTTTTTCATGGGTGAGCCCCGTATGCCAAGGAGTACATTCAATATGACAGTTTTAGAAATTACCATGGATACTTCAGCCAAAGTCATTGGTACCTTTAAATACAAACCTCCATTATTCCAGATCAGCAGCACACTTGCACGCATAACACACATATACTCACACATTCTCTTACACACACATTCTCACTATATCTCTTGCACTCATTCGTACATTTGTACTCTGTCACACTCACACACAGACACACTGTCACTCACACTTCCATTAGTCAATCTGCTTCTATTGTGTTAGAAAAGCTTACCCTGCTGCTTTTGCTATACCTGCCATGCCTTTTAGTGGCGCTTAATAAAAACATATTCTGTATACGCTATTAAAAAAGAATAATATGGAGGGAGGAGCCAAGATGGCGACCGGGAAGGCAGCGTAGACTCCCGGCTCCGTGAACCTCCGCATCCCGCACGGATATCCTGCACGAGATCCTCAACCTGTGCTACGCGGTCGTGTTTCTGAAGGAGAGTGGCACCCGACTGTGTGACTCCGAGGTTTCTGGCTGCGGTATCGCCGGAGAAACTTTCATTTGAACTTTGCGGCCTGTGCGGCCCTGGAGCCGGGACCTCAGGTGGACGCTGTGGCCGGGTGGCAGTTCAACAACAGCGGCCTGTTGTGACTGGGCGGAGGCGGTCCACCGGAGCGGTGCCAAACTCGGCCTACATTTCGTCGTGGTCGTTTCTACTGTCAAGTGTAGCGGACCGAGTGCATGCCCGTGGGTGCACTTCACAGATCCTCCGGTGGCTGCCCCCTGCCTTTGATGGTGAGCTGCCCGGCCGCCGCCCGTATCCTGCCCTGATCATTGCGGGCCGCCCCCGGATTTTCACGGGAGCGGGTCTGTAGTGGGGACGACTGTTGCCCGTGACCACGCAACGGATAACTTTCCGCCTGCCCCCGGAACCCGGTCACCAGCGACGTGGCCATCGAGCCGCTTGTCCCAGGGTCCCGGCCCCGGTGAGGGTCGGGCATACTTGGCGGCCATCTTGTTGCGATGAAGCCTACCATCCTGTCCGCTGGGTCGCAGCGGGCTTGTGAGAGTGCGACTTTTGGGAGTGTGGCGGCGCGATCGCAGAGAGCTGTGCTGGGGTACGGCGACCTCCTCGAGGCCCTTGGTGCTCTTCACTCCTCCTTGATTCATGGTGTCGGGGTCTTGGGGGGTAAGCTCGACGGTGTGGCGTCGGCGTTGGGGCAATGGCGGCCCGCCTGTCCGCACGTACACAGGGACTACCCACACTGCGCACAGGAGGACACTTTGGCGGCCACCCCTGAGGTTAGTGCACGGCTGGACACTCAGGCCAGTATGCTACAGTGTGTTCGTCCAGCTGAGGGCCTGATCTGTCCTGGAGGCATTGGACCTGAGTGGGATGTGGTAGCCTCGTCCCGTACGTGCCCTCCTGCGACCCAGGGACAACTCCAGCAACTATTGTCCGCTTTGGCTGCTTCTGCCTTCCTGGACCTTGAGTGCAGTGCATATCCTGGGGCAGCACTGGGAAGCCTGTTTCTCCACGCTGCGGACTGTGTTGATGCTCAGAGACTTCCACCCCACCTGTTTGCGTCGCTTCTCGGACGTTTTTGGACAATCCTCTACCTTGGAACGTCGGATATGGTGCTGGGTCGAGGGGTAGGCATGGGCGGAATTCCAAAGAGTGGTCAGGGATAAGGCTGATCCTTCAGGGGTGGTCATCTAGTGGAAGGGCGGGCTCAGGGGTTGCGTGCTCTCCTGGCATAGCTAACAGCATAATAGGTGCTTAATGCTCCCCATCTTTCTTTGAGAAGATCGCTTTTGTGCTGTCTATTGTTCACTTTGGGGGAAACTTACCGTGCGGGAGGGAGAAGCCGGGGGCATGTTTTGAAGGCCCTCCTCCAGTTTATTAATACTTTCTCTACCCCCCCGTCTGGTGGGGTTCTTTTCCTACTTCTTTTTCCCTATTCTCCTATATTTCGGGTCTGGTTCTAGGGCGACAGGCACACTGCTGGGGGGGGGGGCCGTACTCATCTGCAGAGGTGCAGGGTGGGGGGTTGGGGGAGGGGATTCTTTCGTCTTTTATCTCTTTTTCTATGGCCTCCTTTTTCTTCTCTGATTCTTTTTGTTTTTCTTTTTCTGGGATCAGTGTGATACACCTCCTTTGCTATGACTCGTTGCCGCTCCATGTGTACCACAATTTCCGGGGTGCTCTCCGGGAGTTCTGGCGGGGGACTGCAGGCGCAACTGCTTATGATATTCTCCCTCATCCTGATGTGCTTGTGTTTGCGCCATTGACCTAATAGATTGCTGTAAATCGTTTACGTCTATTACTCTGCATACCTGTAATTGCTGTTTGAAAATTGTCTGGCACCTGATCCTTCTGCCTCGTTTCATTATAAAACGAAAACCTTTTTCTCCTGGTGCCCTACCTACGCTGTTCACAGTATTAGCATCACGATTCTGCTCCCCGATGTGCTGCCTGTGTTTACACTAGCCTGTTTTTGCTCTGATTGCTTAGCGGCCGGCCCCGGGGGGTTGTAGGCCCATACTTGTTCTCTATTGAACTGTCAATAAAGGTTTTCAAAAAAAAAAAAAAAAAAAGAATAATATATTGCCTTGTGAATGTTTATTGCAAGTATGATGTGAATGCAAAGTGCACTTCCTTAAAATAGCTGCACAAGGTTTATATTTGGTTTCATGTGTGGATCAAGCGGTTACAGTATTAGAAATGAGCTAATCCGTGTTATAAAATGTAATATCACAACATCTAACTGATCTTATGAAATTCTTGACTTATTCGGCAACCATGTATTTTAACCAGTAACGTTTTGCATTTTTGGGTTTTTGAGACCAAACTTACAATGTAAAAAAATACATGTCTCTGAATGAAGCATTGTGGTGAATGGAAAGCCAGGAATGGCTGAAGGTATCATACGATCCTCAATCCAGCACCATACCCCAAAGCCTCAGCCCTACTCTCCCTCCTTGTGACATCCCACATTCATATTTCACTCTCCCCTCTTGCACCAGCCCTGTTGTTGCAGATGGAATTAAGTAGGCATCTTGTACTACGGAAAGAGCAGGTATTCAGTGGGTGCCTTTTTATAAATATGTATATATTCATGAGAGTTGTGTCATTTTTCTATGTGCAGAGAAAGAGGTGTGCTCATGTAAGTGCTGGGTGATGGTGAATAGTGTGAGTGAGTGCAGCATGAGGGGTGCTAGTGTAGGGTGAAAACCGTGCCGATGTGAGTGTTGTGTGAGCCGTATCAATGCAATGTGACAAGAGGGCCAATGTGGGTGTCAAGTGAGATAGGTGCGCACAGAGCGAGAGGAGTGAGTGCAGATTGGTGTAAATGCAGGGTAAGTGGTGTGCCTGTGTGTCACGGAGGGTAAGCTGCAAGAGTGAAGTGTGATCTGTGAGAGTGACCGGTGATTGTAGGGTGAGAGCAATTAGTGCAGAGTGAGTGGTGTGTCCCTATGAGTTCTGGCAGACTATTGTTTCTGTGTGCAAGTAGGGTGAACAGAGTGTCTGTATGAAGGCACGCTGAGAGGATTGTCTGTGGGAGTGCAGGGTGAGAGGAGGAAGTGCAGGGTGAGTGGTGTGACTCCAGGATAAGTACTGTGCTTGTTTGCGTGGTGTGAGTGCAGGGTGAATGCTGTGACCATGTAAATGAAGGGGGAGCTCTGTGAGTGACAGGAGTGCCTATATGAGTGCACAGTGAGAAATGTGACACTGTGAGAGTATGGTGAGTGGAAAGAATACAGGGTGAGTGATGTGACATATGAGTTTGTATGCCAGTGAAAGTGCACAGTGTGAGAAATGAATGCATGGTGAGTGATGTGCTTGTTTGAGTGAGATTGCAGACTGAGCAGTGAGAGTAACAGGTGAGGGAAGTGTCACATGAGTGCAGGGTGCGTAGCGTACCCGTGTAAGTGCAGGGTGAAAAGCATGAGTGCATGGTGAGTGGTGTGAGTGCATTGTGATCACTGTGAGTGCAGGGTGAGTGTCGTGTTTATATGACTGAAGGATAAGAGGAGGGAGAACGGCATGAGTTTATGGTAAGGGGCATGAGTGCATTGTAGTCGCTGTGAGTGTAGGGTGAGTGGGGAAAGTGACATGTGAGTGGAGCGAGATGTGCATGCAGGGTGAGTTGTGTGCTCGTGTGAGTGCAGGGTCGGCGAAGGGTGAATGGAGTGATTGTATAGTGAGTAGTGGAAGTGCAGTGTGATCGCTGTGAGTGCAGGGTGAGCGTGAAAGTGAAGGGTGGAAAGTGAGACTGAGGAGTGAATAACTGAATGTCAGATGTAGTCTCAGACACCTGGTGTAACTCAGCATTGTATAGATGGCTGACATAGGGTTTCAGATATTAGCTAAACTATTGCTTTTATGGCATCAATTAGCGGTGGAGGGTGGAGGAAATAAATAATGTGCTGATCCTGCAACAAACGTTCAGTCTCCTGATTAGTGTTGCTAGCTGATCGGATTTCCACCCGCACGACTGGTATTTCGATGTTCCAGCCAGTACAAAAATAAGCAAAATTACATAAAAAGCCAGTATTTTGAGCATTTATCTGTGCATATTTCAAACAGCAAATATAAATAGACAGCATTTTTAAATGGGTTCCAGGGCTGCATTAATGATCCGTGACAAATAATTAAAGGAAACAGAGACAGAAAAGTCATGTTACAAATTAATACATAGTATTTTATTTACAACTCTATTTAGTGTCAAGGCGAGACCTTGCTGACTCTTTAAACAACAAATGACCGGTATTTTTCTTTTGGAATGGTGCCATCCCATTCTCGTGAGAATTCTTTTCACTAAATGCATTCACCCACTGTGGCAGTAAAAATAAAATGCAAATGTAAGGAATAGGCGAGTGGGGACCCAGGGGTTACTGGAACCAGAGAAAATAACAAACAAAGCCTTGTTAACCAGTTCACGAAAGGCATGTAAATGGTCTTTTAAAGACTTTTGCAAAACATGTGTGTAGCTGAGATAAGACTACAGACACTGCCAAGCCGCCAATTCCACAGCAGCTCAAGCTGCAGCAGACTGGGCCAAGAGACACGTCCGGGGTGGTGGGTTAGGAGGCGGGGGTGTTAAAACCCTTTTAGCCCTATGGGCATTGCGCACCTGGTTTAGGAACTGGCTTCATGAAGTTATTTGTAAAAAAAAACTGATCTCAGTAAGTTATTCGTGCAGTCAGATCAATTTCTTCAAATTTGCGTTGACAACGCATGTCACCAACATAGGGGCTACATACAGACACAGACCATGGACAGATAAGTATTACAATGGCATGACCTAACTGTGACTAGGGACTCCAGTGTAGTGTCTTGTTCTAATCCTGCAAGGCCTCTTTTACTCCGCTCTAAAAAAAACTGAGCTCCAAAAGTCTTTCGGTCTAAAAAAGATGTCCTAGAATACTACAATACAATGTTGTGTATGTTAGTGATTTGTCCTAAATGTTTTGCACTATTCATGTATGTAGTCAAGGTCATTTATTGTTTGCTGTATGGTCAATTTTTCTGTGGTAAAATGTGTATAAATGTTTGACAAAATGAAAAAATAATAATTGTAAAAACAAATAGATTTTCTGAAAAAGTTGAAAAATTTAATTTTCTAGATTTAATCTTCTGGCAGTCAGTATTTGAATTATTGGTGTCTTCACGAGTTGAGTCATAAAATAATGATCAGTACAGACATTTTCTTTGTTGTTGCTAGAATACTGCTGGGCACTTTCCAAGCTTACAAATGTAGGATGGCCAGTGTTCGAAGTGTGGGGAATCTGATACACACCACGTGCCAATACTTTTTAATTTAAGAACAACAGTTCACCTACTTTTTGTGAAAAGACAACCGTCCCGGAGTTTTAATTTCAAGAGTTAAAATGCTTCCGTTCAAGTGTAAGGCAGGAAGTCTCCTGTGCTATGAAATCGTGGGAGGGGCAGACAGCTAAGCAAGCCTTCTAGCCGGGGTGCCTGCTTGCCTGAAAGAAATATAAATGTGCACAACTGGTCATTCTGCAAATATAAAGGGTGCTAGGAAGCTGGTATTGGCTTTTATTGAATGAATCACTGGAAGATTTCTGGTTGGCCAGGGGGATTGTTAGGTTTATAGGACCCCAGGCCCTACTATGATTTTGGGTGCTAGGAAATGTGATTCCTGTAGAATGATTTACGCACCGGTGTTGATACCTCTAAATGAGTTTTATGATTATGAGGTTGTTCTGCATATCATGGTTTATGCTAGTAAGATTATGTTCCACTGTGTGATTTACGCCCCTAATTTAGTTATGCTTAGGAGGTTAGGGTCTAATGTGTTTAGACTTGTGAGAGAATTGCATAATGTGTTTATGCTGATGAGGTTGGCGTACAATGCGTTTGGCGCCTAATGTGATACTGTGCATAATGTAGTTTATGTTACAGGCTGATGCTAAGTACCGTGGTTACCAGTAGTTACTGGTTGTGTTCTATGTTTATGATAAGTTCTACATTTACTAAGTTCACTTTGTGATGGTACTGACAGTGGTCCAGTTGGCCCTGTCAGGTGTAAATAATACCTTGTAAATATGATCTAGCGCCAGGTGGCACATTGCATAATATGTGCTTACTATTCTAATACGTTATGATAATACAAAGGCTATTTTGATATATATAACCTTGTGTGGAGTTCCTTTTGTGGTGTGCCTGGGATGTTGTTGCTGTGTGCGTGCGCAAATGCTTTACACATTGCCTCCGGGATAAGCCTAACTGCTCGTGCCAAGCTACCAAGGGGGTGAGCAGGGGTTATCTTTGGCGTGTAACTTCCTTGCCCTGACTAGAGTGGTGGTTTCTGCCTGGCTTTGGCGCAAGCCTTAGCCAACCAGAAATCCCATTTCTAACAGGACTTCAATACACAATTGGACCCCAGCAAAGACAAATCCAGCGGGAGCGGTGACCAATCACCCAGAGCTGCTCAGGTTATAAGCAGTGAGATAGCTGAGCTGGGTCTTGTGGACACATGGAGAATTCGTAACATTGATAGGCTGGTGGGTATGCACGCCTCCATCACTCACAGGAGCTGGTCAAGGCTGGACTACTGACTGGTGAGCGAGAGTGCCAACGCATGGGTTTCCACAGTTGATACGCTGCCCAGAACATTGTCCTATCACAACCCTGTTAGGATCACCCTATGCATCCCATTAAGTATCCCCCGTCAGTTTACATGGCGCTGCTTGACCCTTATACACTGACACGATTAAGGAGGCCATAACCCAATATTTTGATTTACATAAGGGGTCGGTGAGCAGTGCTGCAACTCTTTGGGAGGCCTTCAAAGTCACTATCAGGGGCAAATTCATTGGCGCAACGGCAGGCATACTTATGGATCTCCGGGGCCAACTTTTCAGAGTGGAAATCGCACTAGAGCAGCTTGAACGAGACTATGAGACTCTCCCGTGCACACACACACTTTCCCAAATTAAAGATCTCATACTAGAGTATAATGAATTAACAGCTGGTGAGATGCGCTACCTATCTAAGACGGAATTTGGCTTCCAAGATCAAACAAAGAACAGACCGTCAAGCCATAACAAAAATCACAGACCATACGGGGGGATCACTATTCCATGTCAGCAATTATCGCGCAATTTCGCAAATGCTACACCTTCAAAAAGGGGGAACTGACTCCAAAGAGCTAGAAAAATACCTTGCAGATATCCGCCAGGCAGCCTGAATATTTATAACAACCGATTGACGCTGCTGATATTCGTGAGGCGATTCGATCATTACATAACAAGAAAGCACTGGGGCCCGATGGCCTCACCTGTGAATTTTAAAGGAATTTGTGAATGAACTGACACCCTATATGTTGGATATGTATGAGGAAGCGTACGAGTCAGGAACGCTACCGCCATCGCTTAGAGAGGCCCTAATAATCACCCTGTTAAAAAAAGACAAACTGCCACACATCTGCGAATTGTATCGACCATTGTCACTTATTGATATAGATGCAAAGGTGTTAGCAAACGTTTTGGCCACTAGACTCCAACCGTTAATGCTGATGTTAGTTCTCCTCGATCAATCTGGATTCATTCCAGACAGGTCCACATCACACAATCTGCGAACAATTTTTGCAATGTTCTATATACTCGACCCTGAGCTTCAGGCTGCGGCAGAGATGCTGGATGCAGCCAAGGCTTTTGATTCTATTGAATGGGGTTATATGTTTCAAATACTACAGCGCATAGGGGTCCTTGAATTTTATAGAAGATGGATACGGCTACTATACACTCGTCCCACAGCGCGCGTCCGGGTAGACGGACTAACGTCGGATCCAATTCGGATCTGTAGAGTCACCAGGCAGGGGTGCCCTCTTTCACCGCTGCTCTTTTCTCTTATGCTGGAACCACTGGCTTGCGTCATTAGGCAACGATATAGGGAAGCGGCCCTTCGATTTGTCCACTGTCCTGTGAGCATATCACTTTATGCCGACGACATGTTGCTCTTTGTCAGGGAGCCGCAAACGTTCCTAGCTTCAATCCTGTGCGAGTAGGTTAGGTTTCTCGGGGATCAGCATCAACTGGAACAAATCAGTGATAGTACCTCTGACCATGATGACCGTCCCTCATGCTCTGGAGTTTCCTCTTGAGTGTGCTTCTGACCCAGTAAAATATCTGGGAGTATGGGTTCACCGCAACCTGGAAATAGTCATTTGTGAAAACTATGGCGCTGCCTGCACAGTATTGGAAAAACAGGTAGACAGATGGTCAAGGATGCCGCTATCACTAGCTGACTGCATAGCCCTTATTAAGATGACTGTTCTGCCCAGATTCCTATATCTATTTAGCAACAAACCCATAGAATTGACTCACCAATTTTTTAAAACCATACGCTCACTATTGGTGAGGTTGTTATGGGGAGGCAAGCAGACCCGTGGGAGCTGGGATACACTTATCCTGGACTACGGTAAAGGTGGCTTTAGCACCCCAGACATGTATCTGTACTATCTATGCGCTCAGGCACAGTATGCATACTACTGGTACCAGCATCATGAATTCATTCCTTATGTAGCGGTTGAGGATGGAGATGCACACCCGATTCCATTGAAGGGTATCCTGTCGTATTCGCACAGAGATACCCCCAAACAGTAAATCAATACAATAGACACCCCAATTGCAGCCTGGCAGGCATTGGGCCGGATAGCGGCGAAGCTCCCACTATTTGCCGCCATGCTCCCATTAGATCAACATGCAGCACTATCGGTCACGCAAGAGGCAGGAGCCATGCATGCCTTGAAATCAGTAGGCATAGACCGAATGCAGGACCTCCACCCAAATGGTAGTTTCATCACGGTAGATTAGCTACAATACACACATAACAAGTCAACGTTATTTTTATTTCAATTCCACCGACTCAAGAAAGCGATGCAGTTATACTACCACACCTTTCCCGATGAACCGCTAAAATTGCAAACCTTACAGACTCTCCTAGCAAGCCCCACAAGGCATAAACTGATCACCAAGCTATACAGGGCAGCAAGAGATGAGAAAGTTATTGGCATGGACAGAAGCCTCGATCATTGGAATACTAGACTCCTCCCTCAACTCACTCAAAAGGAGTGGAAATATTGCTGTCAGCTAACTAGTGCATTCACGCCCAATGGTAACTTACGCATCATTCATTTCAAATGTTTACACCAAACATACCATACACCACTGAAACTGCACAAATATGGCCTTCGTGACAATGATATCTGTAAACGATGTGGGGCACAGTGGGCTGATTTCTGGCACCTGGCCTGGGAATGCAGTCAGGTGGCTGGGTTCTGGGTAGAGGTGTTACACAGAATACAAACCATGACGACTATTCCCCTGCATGGTACCTCACAGGTGTGTCTGCTGTGCTACGCACCATCTCTGAAAGGTGCAACTGGCAAGTTTATTAGAATTGCTTTACTGTTGGCCAAGTGGAGGGTGGCAATGAGATGGGAAAGTACAGCTCCACCCGCAGCCGGACAATTGGATAAGGGATCTTGTGTACTGTAGGGAGAACCTAGAATTGTTTGCAGAAGAACTCCCAGCCCCCTCTCGACCCAAATACATTTGGGAGCCACTGTTGCAATATTTGAGATCTAAGGAACAAGAAACGTTACCAGAATGTGAAGATGTATAGTACTGTCAATCTGCATGTATTAATCGAATATCTGTACCGACAAATCTATTTGTATCGGAGAGCAATTGGGCACTAAGACTGGATAGCCAAGGGTTGTTTGTTTGAATCGGTTCTTGCGAAATGTATGATGTTAACTCTGCACGCAATATGTGTATCTGAAACTAATAAAAAATAAATTAAACAAAAGACTATCCTGGCCTGCAAGACCCCAAAAATTCAAACAGAAGTGAGGCCCTTCCTAGGCCTCACTGGGTACTACAGGAGGTTTGTCAAGGGGTAGGGCGCCATTGTTACCCCCTTGACTGAGCTGACTTCTAAGAAGCAGCCCAGGAAGATGATCTGGACAAAGGCCTGTCAGAAAGCCTTTGACTCTTTAAAACGGGCCATGTGTACAGGTCTTGTGCTCAAGGCACCTATGATTTTCCAGGAGTTTATTGTTCAAACAGATGCCTCAGAGCATGGTGTATGGGCAGTTCTACCACAGCTAAATGAGGAGGGCCTAGATCAATCTGTAGCAATCATCTCTAGGAGACTACTTCCCAGGGAACATAGGTGGAGTGTTATTGAGATAGAAGCCTTTGCTGTTGTCTGGGCACTGAAGAAACTGAGACCAACTTGTTTGGGACTCACTTCTGGGTTCAGACAGACCACAGGCCACTCAGGTGCTAATGCCAATGAGGGGTGAGAATTCAGAATTGTTGAGGTGGTCCATTTCCCTGCAGGGCCTGGACTTTAAGGTGGAACACCGTCCTGCATCAGACAACGCCAATGCTAACGGACTCTCTAGATTTTTCTGCCTTAGTGAAGAGAAATCCCAAGTGGTTGGGTAGTTCTTCACACTTTCAGCTATGGGGGGGGGGGGCACTTGTTAGACCTGTCAGCATATGGTGGTCTTCCTCCCAAATAGTTTTCCCCACCTCCTCCATTTATGATGACCTCATTTTTATTGATCTTAGGACTCTGCACACTTTAGTACTGCTAACCAGTGCTAAAGTGCTTGTACTCATTCCCCTAAGACATGGTTGAATTGGCTTATTCCTAACTGACATTTAATTTACTTATAAGTCCCTTGCAAAGTGCTACTACATATACCCGGGGCCTGCAAATTAAATGCTACTTGTGGGCCTGCAGCACTAATTGTGACACCCACTTATGAAGGACCTTAAAAGTCCCAGGCCTGCCATTGCAACCTGAATGCTGTTTTAAACTGCCATGTAGACTTGGCTTTAAACCCCCGTTGCCAAGTCTTAAACTCCTTAAACATAAAAGTCACACCTAAGATAGGTCCTGGGTAGCCCACAGGGTGGAGTGTTGTGTAACTAAAAGGTTGGATACATACTTTAAAATTTTACATGTCCTGGTAGTGAAAAACCCTTAAATTTGTTTTTCACTCCTGTGAGCCCTACCGCTCTCATATGCTAGTATTGGGGATTCCTTATTACATTTAATAAGCTGTAATTTCCATTTGGGAGCTGGGAGCTATGTCAAGTTTGGTGTCTTTGGAATTGTAGTGGGAAGAGCCGCATTTATTGGTAAAGTCAGGTTTTTGATCACAATTATAAAAGTGCCACTTTTAGGAAGCATGTATTTTTTTGCTCTTTGGTGCCTATAGCCTGGCCTAGGCCACATGAATGGGTGTAACTGACAGTTAAACTTTGTTAAATCCTCCCAGACAGTCACACAATTGAGGGATTAGGTGGGCCTTGAAGGGCAACTGCTGGACTATGGGGGCAGAGCTATGCATAGCCCCACTTACAACCCAATAGCCCATGCTCTGCCTTCACACAAAGGGCCTAACAACACTACAATGCCCCTTCAGCCAGCTTGGAGCCAGGATAGGGGAGGCAGGGAATTCCATGCACTTCTAAGCCATTGTCTAGAAGCTTCTCCCACTGTCCAGAACTAGGGTACCAGGGTATAAAGGTAGGACCTCAGACCAGTGTGACACAAAGGTCTAGTCTGCTGGCCTCATGATCTGAACCTCAGGGACATAAAAGCCTCCCCAACCTGCTCCTGGACCCAGCTGCGCAGAGTTCCTGACCCCAAGAGGTGCCTTTCAGAAGCTGGACCCTTGGTGTGGCTCACAGGATCTTTAAATCAAGCTTTTGGGCTCTTTGCGACAGTGAATGGGCCAGTTTGCACTGGAACCGCACCGTTAGCACCAAAATTCAGTGGTAGTTGCTGCCAGCTCGTCTCTTTGCACAGCAAGCATTGTTCGTCCACAGAGGACCGCCAATGCGAAGCACCAGCTTGCCCACTCTCAGCGTAGCTCTTTGTACCATGTCAGCAGCCACCCTCAGTGCCTTACATGCTCCCTGTGACCCTCACCAATTCAAACGGGACACTTGGCACAAAACTTGAGAAGGTAAACCTTCAGTAAAACTAATCTAGGACTGTATCCGAACTGCGCTCCATGACGGTCGGCCTGAAGTTTTGACTTTGACATGTCTAGTCTTGTTCTACTGATTGTATTTTTGTTGTTTTGGTCTTGTTTTATTTATTAAATTAAGACCTATTTTTCTAACCTCTTTTGGGATCATTTTATGTGGTGTTTTCACAGTTTTACTGTTTAATGTGTTGTACAAATACTTTGCACATTGCCTCTAAGTTAAACCAGACTGCTCTGTGCCAAGCTACCAGGGGGGTGAGCACAGGTTCATTTGGGGTTAACTTGTACCACACCTTGGTTAGGATTGTGATTGGTGCTTGACCAGAGCTCGCACCCCAGTCAACCAGTAGCCCAATTTCTAACAATAACATTACGGTCCCTACAATTTTACAGTACTGCTTTTTCTCCTCTATTGATTGAGACAGAAACATCTATTTTGGACCAAAAAATTGAAAATTGAAAATCTACAAAAAGTTTTTTACACAATAATATTTACCTCCTTTTCTTATTATTATGTTAAAACAGCAATAAACAAAAAACAAAAGAAAAACATTCAGTCTCTACTTTATGATTTTCTTCAGCTTGCTCAAAAATTAGGAAAACATTTTCAAATGTTCATAAGTCTCTAATTCATAAGCCTTCAGTAGATCTCCCAAATTGTGTCAAGACCTTTTAAAGTCGCTTAGTCATCAGTTTAATTTAGCTTTTTATATGACAGTCTCTATTCCTCATTGAAGGTGGTTTTTCTTCTGTTTCTACTTCACTCTGATTCTGTTCCATGCTTGTACTGGCAATAGTTTATACAATTGGTCCAAAGACTTTTACTTTTACTATTTCTTCTTCTTCTTCCTCAGACGCACTAGCTAGATACACCCATTCAGTCAAGGAATACTTTGTATTTGAATGTTTTCTTGCGGTTTATCTCTTAACAACACGCGATTCAATACCATTAGATTCGCTCTTTGTTGGTCTCTCAAATTTCTCAACTGGTTCACAGTGTTTTCTCTTTCTTGAGAAGTCTTCTCCAAGTTTTGTTTCTTAATCAGTATCTTTTGTCACAGCCTCTTTGGTCAAAAGCACTCAAACTTGAATTTGTACCCAAACTCAAACTTGAGCGCTGATCAACTTTGTCTGTTTTCACCACAAATTTATTTTTTCCTTTGCAGGTCTTTGTAACTTTGATCTGCAGCTGCAATTTCTCTTTGATCGTCTCAGAAACTATTTCCTCTTTCTGCCACTTTTGACTTTTGGACTGCAAAGCTCTTCATCTCCACTTTGAAATTGGACTTCAGAATTTTCAGGTTCTTCTTCAGAACTTTCACTCAGCTGAAATCCAAACGTTCTCCCTTCATTATTTTCATTGGTTTCATCTTCACCAGTTTCAAAATTTTCACCCCCTCTGGATCCATGCAAACTTGAGTTGGAATGGAGTATTGATCTTTTGCTTGACTTTGCACTACACTCTGTGTACTTGATTCAGGACCAACTAACTCATCCACTTCTACAACTGCTCTAACTCTCTTCATGTGAGCAGCGTGGGTCGATTGTGGCACACCAGCACACTTAGCTGCAGCGTTGGCCATCAAAATCACCAGGTATGGTCCATGCCACCTCTCTTCCAGGCTGCTTTTTCTCAACTGTTTATGAACTGTAACAAAGTACCCTTGTTTCCGACTGTGTCAGGGTACATCTTTGGCATCTTCTGTTGCCACATTCACCTGATGAGAGACAGATTTCACCATATGAGCCAGACCTTTGCAGCAATATATTACAATGTCATCACTTATTAAAACTAGTGCAGCTTCTGGGCCACAGGCAAGTCTGATTGCCCTGCCCGTTTTTTCATGAGGTGATATACCAATCTATCTATCTAGAGTACTACCTTAGTTTTAAAATATTTCCCACAATCTGTCTCAATTGATGTTGGGAGTTCAAATCTAGGTATCACTTTGGCAGCTGTAAGGCTATCTGATCTCCTAGTGGGATAAGCCTCCGCCACTTTAGAGAATAAGCAGATGATTACCAAGACATAGTTTACTCCATTGTACATTGGCATCTCAATAAAATGTTCTTGAGATCTCGTAAATACTACTTTCTGACCTTCCAGTGTGGCTCATTAGTGTCTGTGTTAGTTTACCTGCATTATTTAGTTGACACACAAGACACCTACAGCACACATCATCAGCAACATTCCTAAATTTCGAATTTTCCTAGTATTTCTTTTTTTTAATAAAGCTAGTTTTATTGTGATTATTAAACATAACACAGAATTGGCAGTTTTTTCATCATGGGAATTATTAAGATACATTATACCAGCAGTTGAGCCACTTATATACATTCCAATGTCTCAGACCCCTGTGGTATTGTCACAGTTGCTGGACGCCCCCCTGTAAAAATCTTAATTCCAGTTCCACTAGATTAATTCTGCTTATAAGTGCACATAATATTCCCTTGCTTTCATTCATTTTCCCATAGATCTTTGTCCATTTTTTGTTGACATCCCTGCTTTCCTAGACCACCCTTTCCGCCTGCATACAACAATTCATGTCTACCTTCCAATCTCTTAACGTTGGAGCAGATATAGCTCTCCATTTCTTGGCTCTATTGCGTTTGGCCACCATAAGGTCAAGCATGACCCAGAGCCTATCTGCAGCAGTCAGGTCTTTGCCATCATGTATATTTAATAGGCACCACTTTGCTGAAGCTGTTATAGCCTCCTTACACAATATCATAGTACAGGAAACCACTGCAGTCCAGTATGCCTGGACAGGACCGGACTGGCCGTAGCAGGCACCGGGCATTTTCCCGGTGGGCTGGAAGGGTGGAGGTCGGTTTTAAAGCGGTTGGGGCCGGTTTTGTTACTGGGGGCTGGTTTATCGCCCCCCCTGTAACAAAACCAGCAGCAGTGCTAAAGTGAAAGCAGTGCTGCTTCTCGCTAGCACCATCCCCCTCCCCCTTCCCCCGGGCTGGATTGTGTGCCCAGTCCAGCCCTGTGCCTGGAGTGCCGGCCAGTCCCATAACATATGGAGAAGGGTGTCTACTTATGGTTTAGGGTTGGTGCTCTAGTTCCCTCCCATCCACACCTGATAAAAACCAATGCAGAGCGAAGCGCGCAGCGGACGCGTCAAGGTAGCTATACTGTTGTTGTCGCACTAACGCTACTCTACCTGGCGCTAGTTGACGGCGCTCGCTTCTCTACGAATCTTTTAAAAATATTGATTGTCACCTGTTATGTGTGCACTGAACCTGTTTTTAGCAGCAAAACTTTGAATATACATATTTTAGGAACTAGTATCTCGCACGTCAATTACCTGAATTCTTGCTTGTTACCGCCCAGCCCTTCCGGTTGCTCTCCGGTCCACCATGGGTCCTGATCCCGATTGAGTGGAGGGAGTTTACTTCCGGTTTAGGGTTGGCGCTCTAGTTCCCTCCCATCCACACCTGATAAAAACCAATGCAGAGCGAAGCGCGCAGCGGAACGCGTCAAGGTAGCTATACTGTTGTTGTCGCACTAACGCTACTCTACCTGGCGCTAGTTGACGGCGCTCGCTTCTCTACGAATCTTTTAAAAATATTGATTGTCACCTGTTATGTGTGCACTGAACCTGTTTTTAGCAGCAAAAGTTTGAATATACATATATTAGGAACTAGTATCTCGCACGTCAATTACCTGAATTCTTGCTTGTTACCGCCCAGCCCTTCCGGTTGCTCCCCGGTCCACCACTGGTCCTGATCCCGATTGAGTGGAGGGAGTCTAGAGTTGGCGCTCTAGTTCCCTCCCATCCACACCTGATAAAAACCAATGCAGAGCAAAGCACGCAGCGGACAGACCGGGCTCAGGGCTCAGGAACTCTGGGTCACACCCTCTAATTCCCGCACCATACTCCAGGAAAAAACTGCTTTATATCAGGGAATCCTCCAACAGCATCTGTACCCACCCAATTTCCCTGGAGACACTTATAGAGAAGTGCCCTCACTGCGGATACAAACTTGCCCCCATGCCAAATACCCCGCCATCCACAAGGAAGCAACTCAGCATGGCCCTGCTAAACTGCAGATCCTTGCCAAAACACGCTGTAGAGATCTCCATATTGCTACACGATACAGGAATAGACGTTCTATTCCTTACAGAGACCTAGTTGTCACCTAACTCAGACCCTGATGTGGTTCAGGCACTCCCCCCGGGTTACCTGATCCAACGCCTAGATAGAGCAGGCAGCAAAGGTGGAGGAATTGCTATTGTCTACAAAGACCAGCTAGTTTGCCGAATCCTAGATAGCCCCCTGTCAGACTGCGAAAAACGCCCATTTCTCTATTCAACTCACCCCCTCAATCACCTTCTCTGGTATCCTTCTATATCGCCCACCAGGAGCACATGGAAAATTCTGCTGCTCGCTACTCGAAGCTACCTTAAACCTAGCTGGCACGTCGTCCAATTTTAACCTTCTCGGAGACTTTAACCTACACCTTGATGAGCTTTCAAACAAAGTGTCGACTGACCTTACCGAGGACCTCGCAGCTTATCAGCTGCGTCTTAAAAACCACCTTGCCACGCATTCGAAGGGCCATCTTCTTGACCCTATTTTTTTCAAACATAACAGAGTTAGAGGGACTGGATCCTATCCCCCTCCCTTGGTCAGACCACTTCTTGATCCCCTTCTCATGGCACCCTCCCCCCATGCACACCCACCTGCTGTCATCCCACACTTGGGCTCGCCACTGGCCCAAGCTTAATATTAAGGATTGGACCCACGAACTTGATCAGACTGTACCTATTCCCGACTCCAATCCCGTAACTGCCAACAGAAAGTTCTGCTCATGGATAGAAAACTCACTAAATACAGTACTTCCTCGCAAAAACAGCCTACAAAAAATCGGACCTAACAAATCTCCCTGGTTTACCCCTGACCTCCGCAAATTGAAACAGCAATGTAAAAAATTAGAACGAGCTTGGAGGAAAGACTACTCAAGCGAGAAAAAATTAGCCTATAGAACATCCATCACATCCTATAAAACAAAACTCAGAGTAACACAGGCCACCTACTACGAGGAAAAATCCAAGCACCTGTCAATTCTCCCAAAGAAATATTTCGGATCGTAAAAAAACTCACACGAACCCCTGACCCCCCCCTGCCGCCGACCCTACCGGCCGTCACTGTGAAGACCTGGCAGGCTTCTTCTCCACAAAAATTAAATACATCCTCAACCTTCTCCCACCTAATATAACGGATCCAATGCCCAAATTAGAACCTCAGAATCACAACAGTCGTCTCGAAGCATTTGCTCCTCTTTACGAGGAACTCCTCCCTCACATCGTAGAGTCAATAAAAAGTGGCTCCCCAAGCGACCCCGCTCCTTTCAATATTCTGAAACTGGCAATGCCCACTATCATTCCTCCCATTGCCAACTTAGTCAATGCCTCTTTAGCCTCAGGCATAGTCCCTCGAGATTGGAAAAATGCCATGGTGAGGGCGCTTTTAAAGAAACCCCACCTGGACCCCTTGGAATTGGGCAATTATCGCCTCATTTCACTACTCCCCGGCATCAGCAAGGTCGCAGAAAAATATGTTAACCATGCACTCTCCGCCCACTTAGAAACCTTCAACCTGCTCCACTCCTCACAGACAGGCTTTCGCCCTGACTAGGGCACCGAAACTGCATTAATAGCGGTAGTGGAAGAGTCACGGAAGATTCTTGATGCTGGAGGATCCTCAGCCATCATACTCCTAGATCTAAGTGCAGCCTTTGACACGGTGAACCATCGTATTCTGATTCACCGTCTCAGAAATGTGGGAGTAACAGGTAAAGCCCTGTCTTGGCTGGAGTCATTCAATCCCAACCAGTACCTCTCCAATGCGGGGTACCTCAGGGTTCCTCCCTGAGCCCCACTCTTTTTAATGTCTACATGTCCCCACTAGCACAGATAGTTGCCCCTTTTGGAATCCAACTGTTCACCTACGCAGATGACACCCAGCGCATTGTGGCCCTGAGTCAGGAAGAAGAGCAGTCATCCACCAATCTCTGCTCATGTCTTAAAGAAGTTACCAGCTGGATGAGTTTCTCTCACCTTAAGCTTAATGGTGACAAAACCGAGCTCATGCTGCTGGGCAATCAAGCAAGCTTCAATCCCAGCAACTCATGGCCATCATGTATGGGGCCTGCACCATTACCCAAAAAGGAAATAAAAAGCTTGGGCATATGGCTTGACCATGACCTCACTTTCAGAACCCAAGAAAGAAAAACGGCCGCCACTTGCTATGGTATGCTTCGCAACTTACGGAAAGTACTCCCTCTTCTGTCTGCCCATTCTAGAAAGCTTGTAGTTCAGGCACTCGTCCTTTCCAGGTTGGACTATGGCAATGCCCTTTATCTGGGCGCGCCTAGAGCAGTCATTTCCAAACTTCAGGTTGTCCAAAATTCAGCCGCCAGGCTACTCACTGGCATTAATAACTGCTGCTCAGCCAAGCCTGCCCTGAAGACACTCCATTGGCTTCCAATACAAGAGAGAATACACTTTAAGACCCTCTGTATCGCACACAAAATCCTTCATAATAAAGGCCCTCCCGTCATCAAAAACCTAATGAAACCTTATAAAGCCACCAGAAATCTCCGCTCAGACCAACTTCATCTAGCGGAGGTCCCCAGAATCAGAAGGGCTCGGTCAGGAGGTCGACTTCTTTCCTACAACGCCTCCAGACTCTGGAATACCCTTCCTCTCTTCATTCGTAGGGAAGCCAACCATCTGTCATTCCGGAAACAACTCAAGACATGGTTATTTCCATAACTCCGCCATCTCCTTGACTCGCACTCCGCAGCGCTGGGATGCCTCCGGGTAGCCATGTGCTATATAAGCATATTTTTCATTTCATTTCTCCTGACTACACCCTTTAGGGCATAATGATGACTCAGTGCTGCGCATCTTTACTAATGTTGTGCATGTGTTATATGACCTATGTAGGATCTTAAGTTGGACTAATCGGAAGTGGGAACGGATAGCTACTTCTAAGGGGGACGCTATTGCCTCTTGCCACTGGTCATCTTCCTCTGTCCCAGGTCCTCCCCCCGCCTCTCACGAAGCCTCAGAAAGAAATAAGGGAATCATGTAGGATTTTACAATATGTTAAAGAGATTTCCTTTTCATGCATATATTCATCCAGCAGCCTATCTTCTAACGGCGAGGACTCAGGGAGTTCCTGTCCTCTTGGTATTACCCTCCCAATGCATGCTTTATTTGGAGGTAGCAAAATGTCTCTGAGGATGTCAATTGATATTCCACTTCTCCATCTGCCAACAGGCCCCCACTCATGACAGGCCTATTATGTCCCATGTGTCGAAGCCCCGGTATTCAGCCAGTAGGCCCAACTGTACTGGATCCCATAGCGGTGTAGCTCAGGTGATCTTGTCCCGCCATCTTAGTGCAGCCAATGCAGTGTGCCGTGGGGGTGAGTGATAATGTATTGTGTTCCCCCCCATATATGGCTCTGAGGATACCCTGGTGCATATTTCGCCTGTCCATCTTGTATGAAGGTTCATCCTGTGGGAGATGGACCCAGTGATTCACTACCGTAATTTGGGCTGCCCAGTAATAGTTTTGGAGGATCAGGAGCACTATCCCTCCATCGTACTAACTCCTTGACAATTTTAATAAAGATAGTCTTGGGGCTCCTGCATCCCATAGGAGCGTCCGAACAACGGCATCTACCGCCCTGAAATATGAGAATGGAACCAAATATGGTGTATTGTGAAGAATATAAAGGAAACGAGGCAGTGCCATCATCTTGAACAGTGATGCTTTCCGTAGCAAGGGAAAGGGGCAAGGTTATCCGGTTCTGCTTATCCTCCCGCAAGCGTCTCAATGGAGGCTCTGAAATACGGTCATGGAAGACACTTGGATCCCTGATAAGGAAGACACCCAGGTATCGAAACCCTCTGTCTCCACCCGGGCTTTACAAGTCCCAGGGAGTCGTAGGCCATCACCATGGAGTACGTATACCAGAGATTTATTCCAGTTCATAGTGTACTCTGAGTATCTACGGTAGAGGTAAAATATATGGAGTATTCTATGCGGCGAGGTAGACAGACTTGCCACATAACAGAGCATATCATCCGCATATAGGGAGATTCTGCCCTCCCAGTCTTTAGACCACCTCAGCCCTCTAATTAAGGGGTCTCCCCTTATCCAAACTGCCAATGGCTCCAGCACAAGGGCAAAGTTCAATGGAGAAAGAAGGCAGCCCTGCCTCGTGCCACTTTGTACCTGAAATGTTGCAGACCTGCCACCATTCACCATCACCTGCGCCAGAGGTTCCACATATAAAAGCTGAATCCATGATTGAAACTTCAGTCCGAACCGGTGCTTCTCCAAGGCTGCATACATAAACGGCCACTCTATCAAAGGCCATACA
Source organism: Triturus cristatus (assembly GCF_964204655.1). Classification (NCBI taxonomy): domain Eukaryota; kingdom Metazoa; phylum Chordata; class Amphibia; order Caudata; family Salamandridae; genus Triturus; species Triturus cristatus. Next base: position 954,402,314 of record NC_140583.1, read on the forward strand.
AGCATCTAGTGATACCACTAAAGCACAAAAAAGATATATGGTAGTAATGCATATGAGAGCGCACATCAAAGACAGTTAGTAAGAACGGATTGAGTATACAGTAATAATTGTCAGGACAGGAAAATAAGTCACATAGCAAGATCAATTAGTGGTGCCACTCGGGATAAGAAAGCACCCTACTACCTAGGTGCTAAAGTACACGGGTCATGCAAAGCAATCCCCGTGATGAGCAAAATTTAAACAACGGTATCCCAGCACTCCAAAATTACAGTTGTTATTCGTGTTGGTTACTAACCACAGAAGCATAGAACAGAATATTGACAATGAGACTGGCTGCAGAACAGATTAGGTCCTCACAGTAATATGTAGAAAAGGATAATTTAATTACGAATTTTACAAAAGTAAAGAGGAATCGCAATCATGAACACAAGTCAGAGTTCCCTAATACAATAGGTAATAGTCAATGTTTCATGAAAAGAGACCTGTGGTCTCCAAGTCTTAATCCAGATGGATAACAGCCGACACGTGTTTCGTCACGTATAGTGACTTCCTCAGGGCTTTATTGTAAGTTTATAGAGACAATTTAAGTAACAGTCATTTGTTTAAACTTGTTTCCAACGATATTTCGGTTGTATGTTTTCCAAAACCGCATTCAAGAATAAAGAAGATTCTAATGTTCAGGAAATATAGACCATACTGTGATTTGCTATAGCCCAGGGTACTTGGTCTTTCGTTGTGAAGAAGACACGGGAGGCGTTTCTTCGGTTACCTCGATCACATCACGCGGGCTTACCATAGCCGGTTTTCTGACCCCTGTTAGCATTGCGGAGCCAGTAATCATATTAAGAACTAATATTTAAATAACCATACGAGGATCGTCACAACGACCAATTATCCGAAGAGATAATATAACCAAGTACCCTGGGCTATAGCAAATCACAGTATGGTCTATATTTCCTGAACATTAGAATCTTCTTTATTCTTGAATGCGGTTTTGGAAAACATACAACCGAAATATCGTTGGAAACAAGTTTAAACAAATGACTGGTACTTAAATTGTCTCTATAAACTTACAATAAAAGCCCTGAGGAAGTCACTATACGTGACGAAACACGTGTCGGCTGTTATCCATCTGGATTAAGACTTGGAGACCACAGGTCTCTTTTCATGAAACATTGACTATTACCTATTGTATTAGGGAACTCTGACTTGTGTTCATGATTGCGATTCCTCTTTACTTTTGTAAAATTCGTAATTAAATTATCCTTTTCTACATATTACTGTGAGGTCCTAATCTGTTCTGCAGCCAGTCTCATTGTCAATATTCTGTTCTATGCTTCTGTGGTTAGTAACCAACACGAATAACAACTGTAATTTTGGAGTGCTGGGATACCGTTGTTTAAATACCACTAAAGCATTTTCTTGGGGAAAAGCTGCCTGCCCGAACACTCCATGTAGGCATCTCAGGTTAAGTGCAGTGTTCCTTCCTGGCATAAAGCTAGACTGGACAGGATGAATGAGCGTGGCTATTACCTGGGACAGTTGGATTGCTAATAATTTAGCTAAGATATTGACCTCCTCATTTAATAGGGAGATCAGTCTTTAGGACGTACAGAGATTGAGCGGCTTCTCAGTCTTATATATCACTACAATCTTTGCGAGCCTTTGGTCTACTGGTAATATCCAAACTTTGTGACTCTCCCTAAGTATATTCATCAGGAAGGGGGCAATTCTGGCTGCCGTGAGCTTGTACATTTCGATGGTGAGTCCGTTAGGTCCAATTGCTTTTCCGGCGTTTAAAGACCAAATGGCCCTGTTAGCCGGTGCAAGGTGTGGTACATTAAGGGTAGAGAGTAGTTCTCATGGCTCGTCAACCTGAGTAGTCGCTGGTGGAGAATACAACTTTGTGTAATAGGCCGCAAAGCCATCTGCTATACCCTGTCTATCTCTAACCCGGGTCCCCTTCTCAGTCAGCACCTCAAACACCAATCTCGATGCTGCTTTTCTCCTATCTAGACAGACCAAGAGTTTGCCTGCCCTGTCCCCTCCTTCGTACAAGCGATGTTGGGTTGCCCGATGTCTGGCCCTGGCCACCTCTTCCACAATATTATTGTAATTCTTGCATTTGATGGCCAGGCGGTGTTGTACCACCGCCTGGTCAGCTGACATCAACTCAGCCTCTAAATCCTGATCTCTCGCTCCAAGTCTACTAGCTTTGCTCTTGTTTCCTTCCTATGGCCTATGATCAAAGAAATTCCCTGACCCTTTATGGCTGCCTTAATTGCCTCCCACAGTCCTCAGGTAGAGTCTAACGTCCCATGATTTTCATTAAAGTAGTGATCGGTGGCCGCCTGGAGGCCAGCCCATATGCTCGGCACTTTAAGGTACCAGGGGTTAAGTTCAAATGTCCTCCTGCTGGGGCTCTTTAACCATACATTGCAAAGACTGGGGAATGGTTGGAGATATCTCTTGCTAATTGCTGTATGTCACTAAAAGCTGGTTGTTGATCGGCCAGGCCAAGTATGTAGTCTATGCGGGACATACTCCCATGTGCAACCAAAATTAAAAGTATTATGGCGGGTGGTAGGGTTAAGGGCCTGTTACACATCCACCAGGCCCAATGCCGACATAAAGTCTGCCAGGGCTCTACTACAGGCTTCTCCCTGGTGCGGGGGCCATCGGTCCACACCCTCATACAGCACTGCATTGCAGTCACTCCCCAGCAGCAGTTTCCCCTATGGGAGGCAGACAATAAGAGAGCCTGGGTGTGCAAATGCTGGAGTATGGAGTCTCGGGGGAAAGTAGTGTAAGTTAATGTTAAACAAGTGGCCCTCCCAGTGTCCCCTGAGTGCTACAAAGCGCCCATGCGTGTCTTGGGTAACGGAGAAGGATACCCACTCCCCTGGAGCTTTGGGTATAGCCACCATTTTATAACCCCACCTGTTTAACGCACTGTAGGTTGCCCCTTGTAGGTGTGTTTCCTATAGGAGGACCACATCAGGAGAATGACGTTTCTCATATTGTAATACAACTACTCTTTTGAACTTGTCTCCTAAGCCATTTACATTCCAGGAGAGGATCTTAAAATGAAATGGCGATAATTTAGTATTCATGAGGGATCATTAGTGGGCACTTCAAGACTGAGGCAAGGGCCCAAACCATGCAGGTGGTTTATAACCGTCTACCCACAAAAGTTGGCGGGGTAGTTCTAAAACTCTTCCTCTGAGTCTCAGCTAGGTCTGTGCTGATCCGTTTTTCCCAATTGGACTCTGCAACTGCCACAATTCACCCCGCTGCCATTAACACATACCTTGAAAACAAACACACAGAGAACAACCCCAAATTACAACCCCCCTTCCCACCTCCCTGCCTCCCTGCATTGTGGACTCAAAATTGCCCGCCCCCCAACATTGCGGAGGGCCTGTTTAGCCCAACCTTTGCAACCTGTTGTAGGGGAATGTAGGCCAACCGGGCTGCCCACCTGCCGTTCGCTCTCCACATTGTAAAGTTAGGTTGTGACCCCACTGTTGTAGTCCAATTCTGCAGCTTAGTTATGAGTAATTGCATAGCAATCAGTCTGACGGGGGAAGTGGGGAGCCGCCTCTGCACTCCACACCCCCAATAGGTTACAGGACCATGAAGAGATCAAAAAAGTCCCTCCTGCCGTGCTTAAGCCATGTCTGATCTGTTTAAGGGTGTTTTTAGGGTGTCACAGTTCCAGACGTCACACCTGCTGCGTTGTCGTCAATTCTGCCCTTTTGCTGTCCCCAACGTCCTTCCATCCGCGGGGTTGGAGGTGTTTTAGGATCAGGTCCTCCACGAATAGGTCTGTAGTTTGGCCCTTTCACTGCTCCCATACCCCCAGAATATAGATGTTATCATAGCGTGAACGTCCCTCAAAATCCTCCACCTTGGCCTCTGAGGTAGTGGTAGTAGTCAGCAGTTCTCTAACCTTAGCCTTGAGCGATTTTGTAGTTGCCTACATTGTGGTTATTGAGTCTTCGGCAACCTTAATGCGGGAACCCAGATTACATGGATATGCATGCATTAGGGTAATTTCAGAAGTGACAGTGTCTATCTTACCCTCCAGGGCTACACAAATGCCCTGAATCACTGCCATAATGTCCTATAGTGTTAGCTCTTCCTCCACCGCAGTCAGCAACTATTTATGCCCTTCGTCCAATGTAGTGGGTGTGTCAGGCTTAGGTTGTGCAAACTTGTCCATCTTGGTTTGGTGCGGCACACGGGACCCTTTACCTACAAACATTCTCTCCACCTCTCTATCTCAAAACGCCGCTTCAGTTATAGCACCTGGAAGAGGCAAAAGAAATTGGAGCTCTAGACCATCCGCATCTACCATAGGGCGACAGGAACACCTCTGTGGCCTGTCCGGTTCCGGCCTGCCCCCATGCAATTCATGGCAATTTATGACTTGATGGACCCCACCCGTCAGGACCAGAAGCCAGTCTCATGTACACAGTGTAAAGCGCCTTCCCTGGATGATAATGTACACCGTGTTGTGGAGGAGGGTTTTTCAATAATTCTAATGTTGGGGCAGTCCTCTGTCACTAGAGGAGCAGTTGGGCCCCTCTTGTCACTCCTCAGTAATCCCCACCTGGAGCAGAGCAGGACATGAGCATTCACAGCCGGGCCAAAGGCAGGACTCGTTTTCCTCCCGGGTCTCCAGCAGACTCTGAATCATGTCTGTTCCCGTACTGGTGTCGCCCAGACCAATCAGGGCACCAATACGAGGCCTGGCGACCCCACACAGTGCAGCCACTGTCAAGCCGCGGAGCTAATCAGTCTGCGCTCCCGTGGCCCACTCAAGCAACAATCCTGCAACCAGGGTCACGACAGCTCTCGATCGGCAGGCTGAGTGTGTGGGTTTGACAGCTGCTGGTCCGAACCACATGCTGCAGTCAGCTCCAACTGGGCACACAGCTGACTTGTCTCTCCTCCTCATTGTGCCCTTTCTCCACCCCAGGCATCTCTTAGGCTCTCGTGGCCATCAACTTCCCCACACCACAGGTCAAGCACCTCTGGCTCACTCAGTACTAGTGCCAGCTCACTTCGGGGACGGAGTCACTTGAGGCCCAGGCCACATTGTGATCCCCAGGCCCCAGCAGTCAATACCACTGCAGGGGTCGAAAATAGTCAGAGAGAGTTCCGCCTGTTGGCTAAGTTGCTGCAAATCTCCCCGCCACAGATTTCATATGCGGTAGGCTGGATAGTACTGTAGATATGTGGTGATTTTCATGACAGGCGGCTGGAGCCCCATCAAGATGTGGCCTTTCTGGTCGGCGGTTGGCCACGTCTTTCCTTTCCTAGTATGTCTTGAGTATTCTTGTTAGGGTGTCTATCCCTGCATGTGCTTTGTTATGCAGATACTTGGACATGGGGTATAGCATTGCATCAGATAATATATCCTTTTGTTCAATACTTACATACAAATCCTGATAGTATAGCCTAGTCTTTCCCATTTGTATTTCTCTTCATCTGGGATGTCATCCTAAATAATTACTCAGTTCACTTAATGAAGTCTGAATTGAATTTGTGATGAAAAAATTACACTCTCTGGGTTTGGCACTGAATTCACCCTCACCTTCTGATCAGTCTCATTCTTTTGTACAACTGATTCATCATGTATTGCACATTATTGTGTCTTTATATCTACATAGCTATTGCCAAGTGTTACCAAATCTTTTCCAGATTTAAGGGCAACACACTTAACTACAAATATTGCCTTTGGTTTCACTATTGCTTTAAAAAAATCCAAAATATATGCACTATTATTAATAGGGGCTCCTGAAGATGGAACAAAACCCTTCTGTGACCACAACCAGCCAAAGACATGCATAATTCCAAATCCATACTGGCTGTCTGTATAACTCTTACCTTCCATATTTTCTGACAAGCGCTTGTCAGAGCAACCAACTCCACCACTTGTGCTAAATGTACATTTGTAAGAGAAGATGCTTCAAAAGTCTCAGAAATAGTGCACACTGAATGGGGAGCTCTCAAATGCACCATATTGGTCTCCTGAACAAGAACCATCAACAAATAATGTCAGATCAGTCACATCATGAGGAGTTTCTTTTATATCTGACCTTGGTTTTGTATATACCTCAGTCACCTTAAAACAGTCATTGTCTGGTTCATTGCACACATAATAATTTTCCCTGCCTTCACAATCTCATTCTGAAATAGGAAGCAGTGTTGCAGGCTTTCGAATGTTACATCCCTTAATAGAGATATTCTCAACAGCAAGCATCACTTGCTCATAACGAGTGAGCTATTCGTTAGATGCTGTGTTCTCGTTCTCTTCAACAAATTCTCAACTGAATATGGAACACAGACAATTAAAGTATGTGCCATCACTACACCTTTACTCTGTTCAATGGCTACACAAACAGCTGCAACCGATTTAAAACATCATGGAGGACTTGCAGATACTGGATCCAGCACATCTGCTAGGTCACTGGGAACATCAAAGTTCCATGCTTTTGAGTTAGAATTGAAAGTGCACATCCACCTCTCTCATGACAAAACAAGAAAAATGTCAAAATTGTATTCGGGCATCCTGAGTGTGGACACGCAACACAAATTCTCTTTCAATTTTTCAAATGCATCACAGCATTCTTTGCCAATTGTTACCGGATCTTGGACATCACTGCAGGTTAACCTTGCTAAAGGTTTTGGAATCAAGCAAAAGTTTGGAATCCACTGACGACAATAGCCAAACATTCCAATAAACATCCAAACTTTTCTCTAGGCAGTCGTAGAGGTCAATTCCAAAATTGCAGAAATACGTTCTTTAGAGACTTTCCTCACACCTCTTACAATATGCTGCCCGAGATATAACACATCTTTTTTTACAATACTGCATTTTAGTTAGAAAAACTTTACATCCGTTTCCAGTCAAATTATTCAACAAAGCAATTGTATCTTGTTCACATTCCTATTTTGTTTTGGATATGATTGACCAACACTGAATTACATGACAATCTCAACTCTCTAGATCTTTTTTCAATTTTTGGGAGAAAATTGAACAACTTTCAGTATACGCTTGTGGTGCTATACTGCATACGAGAACTGTATTCAAAAATGTAAATGCTAAAAGGAATTGTGACTACTCATGCTCAGGAATTGAAAAGAATGCTTGTCATAAATCGATGACTGTATACCAGTCTGCTTCAGATGGAACGTGAAACAAAATCATTGCAGAATTCGGTACTACTAGACAAAATGGAATCAATATCTTTTTAATCTTTCTAGTGAAAATGAAAACATGACTGTAGGTCTGTCAGTGTGACCTAGTAGGGCAGCTTTTATACTGCAAACTTAACATGGCAAAATAATCCTTTAACCATATCCAAACATTCCTCTTAATATTTCTAAGTCAACCCTAAGGCAGGCATTAGTAACCCAGAAGGCAGGGTGCCAGATATTAAAAAGAAGGGCTAGTTGAATTTTTACTTTACATGTCCTGACAGTGAAAATTCGAAATTGTTGTTTTATCTGTAGTAAGGCCACCAGTCCCATTGTCTAACATGGGGTTTCACAAGACCACACGCTAAGTCAGGGGTACTCACAAACTTTCTCTCGGGGGCCAAATTTACAGTGTGGTTTCTGGCTGAGGGCCGCACCGGTGGGGGCGGGGCCAGACCAAAAAAAAAACTATGACCATGAGGTTGAACACAGGCCCCTGCAGCGGATGCCTTCGTCCACTGAGCCACCAGAACAGGCATTCACACATATCTATCTATCTATCTATCTATCTATCTATCTATCTATCTATCTATCTATCTATCTATCTATCTATCTATCTATCTATCTATCTATCTATCTATCTATCTATCTATCGCTCTGTTTCCCTCCCTCCCTCTCTCTGTCTCCCTCCCTCCCTCTCTCTGTCTCCCTCCCTCCCTCTCTGTCTCCCTCCCTCTCTCTCCCTCTCTCCTTCTCTCTATCCCTCTCTCTTTCTCCGTCTCCCTCCCTCTCTCTATCTCTCTCTCTCCCTCTGTCTCCATCACTCTGTTTGTCTCCCTTTCTCTCTGTCTCCCTCCCTCTCTGTCTCACTCACTCTGTCTCACTCACTCTGTGTCTCCCTCTCTCTCTGTCTCCCTACCTCCCTCTCCCTCTCTGTCTCCCTCTCACTCCGTCTCCCTCCCTCTGTCTGTCTCTGTCTGTCTCCTTCCCTCTGTCTCCCTCTCTCTCTCCCTCCCTCCCTCTCTCTCTCTCCCTCTCTCTCCGTCTCCCTCCCTTCGTCTCCCTCCCTCTATCTCTTTCTCTCAATCACTGTTTGTCTCCCTTTCTCTCTGCCTCCGTCCCTCTCTGTCTCCCTCCCTCTCCCTCTCTGTCTCCCTCTCTCTCTCCCTGTCTCACTCACTCTGTTTGTCTCCCTCTCTCTGTCTCCCTCCCTCCTCCTCTGTTCTCCCTCTGTCTCCCTCCCTCCCTCTCACTGTCTCCCTCCCTCTCCCTCCCTCTCTCTCTGTCTCTCCCTCTCTCTGTCTCCCTCTCTCTGTCTTCCCCCTCTGTTTTTTTAGTGATTTGGCAGTTGAATGTAATAAAGTTTCAAGAAAGACGTATTGGAAAGAAATTATATTTTTAGTGTAACGCTTTTAGACTTTTGTAATGCAGCAAAAGATGACGTAAAACAGAACCTCCGAAAAACACAATAATAAGAAACATAATGTCTCAAAGCTTACAGAACCGATTGCTATGGAAAGAAATATTTGTACATCTGAACAGGAATAAGTTGTGTTAAAATGTTGCGATGTGTTTCCGGGCATGGACTAAAAGGGTTGAAAATCACTTTGTGGTGGTACATGTAGTTAAAGACAAAGGGTAAATACAAAAGGTTTGGGTCAAAGGTTGTGAGCACAGTTATCAGGCTGCTGGGTCATTGTTCAGGCTTTCGTTGGATGGCCTCTTCACTGAAATCACCAAGGGCGATGTCTTGGGGCTCTCCCTCTTTTTCTGCTGCTCGGAAGCCTCGAGTCGTCTGGGTATGTTTAGGTGTACGTGGGGCGAACCCTGCTCCCTGACTTAACTTTCTTTCTCGTCTTCAGTGTCTTCCTCCTCAATACGCCCCTCTGATTCAGGGTCCTCACTGTAGCGGGGGGCAGGGTACGGTGAAGGGAAGCCTCCGTCCCCCCTGAACCGAAGCAGGTGATGGGCAGCCCTTTTTTTCCCAAGTTTTTGAGGCTGATGGCAGGGGAAGCTCTTCCCCCTCTCCCTCTCTCTCTCCCTCCCTCTTCCTCGCTCTGTCGCACTCTGTCTTCCTCCCGCTGTCACATCACCCCCTGCTCTCACTCCCTGCTGCCCTCCATCACCTCACCCTGCTGTCCTCGTCATCCTCAGTCACCTCACCCCGCGCTGAGACAGCTTCCCGGAAACGCACACAGCCGCCGCACCCAAGTACTTCACAGGTCTTTTAAAGACCATTCACTTGTTAATGAGGCTTTGTTGAATTTCACCTCTTCTTCGTGCCCCTGCATCTCCACTCAAACAGAGTGGAGATGCAGGGGCGCTAAGAAGAGGTGAAGTACAACAAAGCCTCATTAACAAGTGAATGTTCTTTAAAAGAATCACCCGGCCCCCATAGCTCACAACCGACGATATAAAAAACACAAAGGCATATGCTGTCTGCAAGGTCCGCGGGCCGCCAAGGAAGGCTTACCGGGCCGTACTATGAGTACACCTGCGCTCAGTGCTAACTTTCATTTGGGCCCATAGAATAAAGTACTTTAAGGCATCAAATTAATTGTTACATTAAACTCAACTTAACGCTATAGTAAGATTTAAAGTAACTTTTAATGCAAAGATGACTTTAGAAAGTCACCAGTTTCTTGCCCCAAACATCTAGTAGACGCTTCTGATTAACTTGCACCCAAGATAGCCTGCTGCCGTCCTGCTTAGAGGTGTAAAGCACTCCAAGGAAGGCAAACAAAGGATCTGCTGGAGAAAGGAGGGGTGACCGCCACATGCCAGGGTGGCACCAGGGTAGTGACCACAGATGGCGCAGCTTCAAAGAGACAAATGTGAGTCCCACCTTAGCTTTCCCACTCCATTTTGTTGGTAAACAGGCTGGCATCTCCCCCAGAGGAGGGGTGGATCATTAAGCTAGGAACAGCTCTGGGGTGTGTCCACAACTCTGCCCTAGGAAAGAAGGGTCCTGAAATCTTGGGATTTTGCTTGAGAGTAGCACTGTGGGAGTGTTTAGTGCCAGCCCCACAGGAAGTGAGGTAAAATTTGGTAGGGTTTACTATGACGCTGTATTGGCACTAGTGAAAAGTAGTCCATGGAGTTTTGATCTTTTCCCGGTTTGTGCACGATAGTGTAATCATGCTCCTGCAGACCCAAAACCCATGTCTCGATGTGAGGGGGCATCTTGGCTTTCGGATTTCCGAAGATGGTAAGCAATGCTTGATGATCCGTGACAAGGGTGAAATGCTTCACATATAGAAACACATGGAAGTGTTCACACGCCCACACCACAGCTAAGCTTTCTTTCTCCGGTTGAGAATAAGCACTTTAGGCCACAGTGTGTCTCTGAGCATCAGGCTGTCTATTGTGTTGGACAAGGAAGGTGCCCAAACTCACCGTTCTTGCATCCACCACAACTTCTATATGCAATTTTTTATCAAAATATGGCATTTCAGTTGCATTTTCAATTGCGTGTTTTATTTTCTTGAAACTTCAGTCACAATCAGATGACCATTCAAATGGAACATCTTTCTTTGTTAATTCTCTTAGAGGGGCACTCACAGTGGCAAAATCTATAATGTACCTGGGGCAGTAGCTGGCCATGTCTAGTAAGGATCGCAGCATGGTCACCTCTTCTGAGGGGCAATCAGTTGACAAATCTTGCACTTTTTCAGGGTCAGGAGTCATTCCCTTTTAGAGAAAATATGCTCAAATAATTTGCCTGTTTTTGTGAAATTCGCACTTAGTGTGAGACTTGCATCAGCAAGCAGACAGCATACTTGTATGAGTGCTTTGTCATGTTCCTTTCGTGTAGCCCCAAACACCATTATATCATCACTGTAGGTAAAAGTATGTGTAACAGGCTGAATTATTCGACCAATTACATCTTGAAAGATGTTTGCAGCTGATGACACACCAAAATGGAGTCTTTTGTATCTAAACAAACCAACATGCGTTGTAAAAGTAGTAATGTACCTACAGATTTCTTCCAGTTCAAGTTGATGGTAACCTTTGTTCAGATCAAGGCAGGAGTAAACTTTGGCACCATTCAGAAGGGTGATCATGTCCGCAATAAGTGGACCTGGATATCTTTCTCTTTCGATTGCTTTGTTGGCCTGCCGCATATTAACACAAATGCACACTGAACATCCACTGTCGAATCAGTAGAGCGCTCTATTTTGTCATGTTTTAACAGTTTCTAATTCTTTTTCAATAGCTTCCTGCAAGTGAAAAGCAATTAGGTGTCGCTGTACAACGGGTCGAATATCTTCATTAATGTGAAGCTGTACCTTCATTGTCTGAAGTTTCACAAGTCCATGAAATAGTGTCAGGAATTGACTCACTGCTTCAGAATGAGCATTCAAGTTGTATTTAATAGAGATCAGTCCCATGTCAGCAGCAGTATCGAAACTTTATCAGCATGCAAACCACTATCCATCATTCTGAACCTTGCCAATATTCAGTATCACATGAATGCAGATGACACGCATTTATTCCTGAATATCTCATCTCAAGAGGACATAAAAACGTTAAATGATGCACTTGCACAAACCCTACAATGGTTAGCTCTGAACGATCTGCTGTTAAATACTCTTAAAAATGAATTTTTGTTGATCTCCCCACCTAATCACTGGGCTCCTAACCTAGGCTGGCTTAAACAACTCACTGCTCGGAACTGCACACCTCATGTTGTAGACTCTGCCAAATCCTTAGGTATCACCTTGGATAAACTCTTAAACATGCATGTGAGGGAGAGGTATACTCGCAGATCCAAACCTTACTTGACGCAGTACCCCTGGGAGCCGACACGAAGCCAGGGGTTGCAGCGTCAAGGCTAGAGACTCCAAGGGTTAATCCTTTGACCCGCCCCGTGCAGGTCAACGCGGAGACCGCCTCCCTGGAGAACCAATGGGGAAGGAGAGGCGGCCTTGATGAGGAGGAGAGCCAGCGTGACGAGGGTGGACCGGAAGCGGAACAACACATAGAAGACGCCAAAGAATAGAGGGAACCCGCGTCCCAGACGCCAGAGACGGAAGATGAAAAACCCACATGACGCCTTCTGATCCTGGGAAACCGAGAAGATGCCGAAGACGATGTCCCAGAGTGGTGGTCCAAGGAGTGGTGGTCCCCCCCAGGAGAGCCGATAACCCACTGCCGCAACTCTGGAGAGTTGCGGCCTCTGCGGGAGAGTCTAATCAGGGGAAACTGGAAGAGGGGGGGAGGGAGAGAAGCCACTGACGCTTAGTTTTATTTATTGTGTTGTCGGCCCTCCTGATCTAAGAGCTAGTGGGGTCCCGGTACAGAACTGTAACCGGGCGCAGATTGATACACGCCCATATGAAGGGCAAGTCATTTTTAGGTCTCGCCTGACCCAGCGCATGCGCTGGTCTGGCGAGTCTTATTGAGAGGGCTCCAAAAAGTGCTACCAGGCCAGCCTAGAGCTACAGTGCATGTGCGCGGGGGCGCGCGCCGTGCTTCACCGCGATTACTTTCACTTTCGTGGCCTCACGGCCGCTTTGATGTTTGATCGGGATCATTTTCGGGGCCGCTTGGCATAGCCAATAGGTCTCGCTTTTGGGACCTTATAAGTATTTAGTTATGCAACTGTTGCATGGCTAAACACTTATAAGGTCCCAAAGGCGAGACCTATCGGCTATGCCAATGCTTGTTGTTTTTCCTCTGGGTTCATGGTTTGTATGCTTTCAGTCTGAAGACAAGACAAGCCGCATTCCTGGAAGGTGTATCGCCTCCCTATTTGTTTTTAGTTTTTTAAAATTATTATTCCCCTTTCCTTCCCCCTTGCTAACACTATAAGAGTGACAGCTAACTAGAGACAGAACCAAAAACAGAGGTGTGAGCACTAGCAACTTCATGCCTTTCCACCCTTCCCCCAACCTTACAATCCTTACACTCTACACGCCCCTGTCCTCGGTGTGGTGGTGGTCTCTTCTATAAAAGAAAAGGAAAAAGGATAACCATATACTCTCCACCTTCTCTTCTGTTTGCCTCTGTAAGCATCCTGAGGTGCGTCCATCAACGGTCCTGAAACCTATGGAAGAAGAAGAAGAGGAAAAGAAGCTCTGTGAAAACGCCCCAACACGACAAAGGTGCACAACAGCAGGACACTAATCAGGGACAGACAACCGTTCTGAGGACATCATCAAGTACTACAGGAAGAAGAATGAAAAAAAAGAGAGGAAAGAAAGAAGTACTGTAGAGCGAGGAAGAACTGCTCCTACTACAAGTTTTTTTTTTGTAGTAGAAATATTCAAATAAACAGCCACAATTGAGCCCATAGTCCGGCCTCCTAGATTTTGTTTCCAACCCTCCCTCCGACAGCGCACATCAGTGATACTATTAGGGGAGCCAACTTTCAACTCAATACCCTTAAGAAAATCAAACCTTGCCTTCCCCCGGAATTGTGGCCAAAAACATTTGATTACCCTAGAATCTCCAATCTGGATTCCTCCCACAGATGAAGACTTAAAATGAGTGTGCAAGCCATGGCTTTGCCTCTTCTAGACACTTGAAAACACATTCACACAAATCTGCTAAATCAACCACCACAGTCAGTGTAACATAGAGCTGTAAGATTGGAAATTCAACCCAAGAAACTACAGTTAACTTATTGAGTCTCAGTGGTCTATATTGGGACCTAGAATTAGTTTCAAGCCATGCTGCATTATTAATATGCTTCACAAATTATAAGACAGCATCAACCAATGCTTTAAATGTGTGTACTAGTTGAAAGGGGAACACATTGTGCTTTTGAAGAATTAATTAAATGGCGCAAGTGAAACACGTGAACTACGCAAATACTAAAGCATATTTTAAAGATTCCAGGCGATCTTATGCATGAATTAATACAATACAGAAATAATGCAGAATCATGTCAATGGACAGAATCCAAATTTAGCTGGTACAAGTTGACGGCATTTCACCCTTCATGACTGGAGGTCATCATCAGGACAAGTGTGACACAAGGTAAAACGATTACTGCCTGAGGAACATCCAGGCACATAGACAAGTTCCACCAGTGGATGAGGGTACCCAGATCTTTGCCTGCGCGGCCGGAAATGCATCCGCAGCGAAACATGTATGCCAGAGCTTTCCAAACTGGGTGTCGTGACACGTTAGTGTGTAGGCTGCAGTGTTTATGTGTGGCTTGAATGCTAGGAGCGCAGTAAAGGTGCCGTATAATATGGTACATTAGAATATTCCCCTTCTGCCGTGTGCGTGTGTGGCATGCACACCGCGGGGTCTAAGGATCATACAGGTACTGCGCATGGGGTTTAAACTAGGGCTGGGCGGACTTTGCGTAGCGCCACTACGCAGAATTTTGAAAAAATTTGTGGAAAACGAGAGCACATCCTGAGTAGGGCTGGGCGGACTTTGCCTAGAGCAACTACGCACTATTCTGAAGAAAATTGTGGAAAACGAGCGCACAACCTCATGGACTGTGTGCCCGGGACGGGACCCTCGTGCTTGGGCAGGCTCCCCGACCTCCCCAGCCTGGCTGTGTTGAGAAGCAGGGACCGGCCCCGGGCCTCCTGATTTTTGGTCAGGGCCTGGGATCCCACGTCCTGCGGCCTGCCAAGTGTCCATCTGCCCGGGACAAGGGACCCTGGTGCAGAGCCCCGGAGCCCTGCAAGGGCAGGCGGGAGCCCTACCGCTATGGCTCGGTGTGGGCAGCTGGGAGTCCTTCCGGTCCCGGCCATCTGGTCGCACCTTTCCCTCGGCCATCTGGTCGCGCGCAATGCTTTCCAATGGGGCGACCAGATAGCCGGGCCGGCCTGGAAGTCCCGATGAGGGTCCATTCGCCTCGCGGATCCCAGCCAGGGCTCCAGGAGGCCGGGCGTGTCCGCGCCTAGGGTCCCCTCCGTCACTCGGAGCGCGAGGGTTACAAGAAAGGTGGGTAGCCTTCCTCCGGATTAGTAGGGGCAGGGTATGCCGGGACACCCCTCCTGGGGATTGCGGTTCTCAGGCGGGGACCAGATGGGCCAAGCCCGGACGACACTTCCCCGGGGCGTCGGGTGCTTCCTCCTCCAGCCCGCGGCGAGGCAAAGTGCCCAGGACGGGCTCCATGGGTCCCCCGGGCGTCCCCCGAGGCCTGCAGCCCCAAAGCCCTGCAGACCCTGGAGCCCTTCAGCACGGAGCCCTGGAGCCCTGCAGGCCCGGAGCCCTGCAGGCCCAGGGCCCTGCAGCCCCGGAGCCCTGCAGGCCCGGAGCCCTGCAGCCCCGGAGCCCTGCAGGCCCAGAGCCCTGCAGCCCCGGAGCCCTGCAGGCCCAGAGCCCTGCAGCCCCGGAGCCCTGCAGGCCCAGAGCCCTGCAGCCCTGGAGCCCTGCAGCCCCGGAGCCCTGCAGCCACGGAGCCCTGCGTGGGCAGGCGGGAACCCTACCGCTATGGCTCGGGCAGACGGGAGCCCTTTCAGTTGCCGGCCACCAGGTCGCTCCTTTCCCCTCGGCCATCTGGTCGCGCGCAATGCTTTCCAATGGGGCGACCAGATGGCCGAGCTGGCCTGGAAGTCCCGATGAGGGTCCATTCGCCTCCCGGATCCCAGCCGGGGCTCCAGGAGGCCGGGCGCGTCCGCGCCTAGGGTCCCCTCCGTCACTCGCAGCGCGCTGGTTACAAGAAAGGGGGGTATCCTTCCTCCGGATTAGTAGGGGCAGGGTATGCCGGAACACCCATGCTGGGGCTGTGCGGTTCATTGCCGGGGACCAGATGGGCTACGCCCGGGCAACATCCTCCCAGGCCTCCGGGGCTTCCCTCCTCCGGGCCGCGGCATGGCAAAGTGCCCAGGGACGGGCTCCACGGGTCCCGGGCAGTCCTCCCCCGGGCGCCCAGGCCCCGAGAGCTCCGGTGGACCTCCCCGTGCCCGAGGCCAACCCGGGAAGCAGAGTCCCCCCCGAGCCCTTGGTGTGAGGGTGGGCAGGCGGGAGCCCTACCGCTATGGCTCGGTGTGGGCAGCTGGGAGTCCTTCCGGTCCCGGCCATCTGGTCGCACCTTTCCCTCGGCCATCTGGTCGCGCGCAATGCTTTCCAATGGGGCGACCAGATGGCCGGGCCGGCCTGGAAGTCCCGATGAGGGTCCATTCGCCTCCCGGATCCCAGCCAGGGCTCCAGGAGGCCGGGCGCGTCCGCGCCTAGGGTCCCCTCCGTCACTCGCAGCGCGCGGGTTACAAGAAAGGAGGGTATCCTTCCTCCGGATTAGTAGGGGCAGGGTATGCCGGAACACCCATGCCGGGGCTGTGCGGTTCATTGCCGGGGACCAGATGGGCTACGCCCGGGCAACATCCTCCCAGGTCCCCGGGGCTTCCCTCCTCCGGGCCGCGGCATGGCAAAGTGCCCAGGGACGGGCTCCACGGGTCCCGGGCAGTCCTCCCCCGGGTACGCCCAGGCCCCGAGAGCTCCGGTGGTCCTCCCCGTGCCTGAGGCCCAGCCGGGAAGCAGAGTCCCCACCCCGAGCCCCTGGTGGGTGGGCAGGCGGGAGTCCTTTCAGTTGCCGGCCAGTAGCTGGTGGCTCCTTTCCCCTCGGCCATCTGGTCGCGCGCAATGCTTTCCAATGGGGCGACCAGATGGCAGGGCCAGGCCTGGAAGTCCCGATGAGGGTCCATTTGCCTCTCGGATCCCAGCCGGGGCTCCAGGAGGCCGGGTGCGTTCGCCCCTAGGGTCCCCTCCGTCACTCGGAGCGCGCGGGTTTCAAGAACGGGGGGTAGCCTTCCTCCGGATTACTAGGGACAGGGTACTCTGGGACCCCTCTCGGTCCTCAGCCGGCAACTGGGTCCTGCCGTGTGGCAGGGTGGCCGGAGGGCCTTCCCCTGCGCCTGTGGGCCCGGGAGCCCCGGATGGGTCCAGGGGCCCGGCCGGGCCCCGGGTCGGGGTCTCCGGCCCCGGGCGCCGTCCCCCGGCCTGCGGCACCGCCAAAGGCCCGGGACGGGGTTCCGTTGTGGCCGGGGTGCCTCCCGTGGCTGGATTGGGTTCAGGAGCTCCGGCCGGGCCCCGGGGAGGGCGGCCTCCCCGCCCCGGTCTCCGTCCCGGGTCCTGCCGCGTGGCAGGGTGCCCGGGGAGGGCCCGGGGAGGCTTCCCCTGCGCCTGCGGTCCTCGGAGCCCCGGCTGGGTCCAGGGGCCCGGCCGGGCCCCGGGTCGGGGTCTCCGGCCCCGGGCGCCGTCCCCCGGCCTGCGGCACTGCCAAAGGCCCGGGACGGGGTTCCGTTGCGGCCGGGGTGCCTCCCGTGGCTGCGTTGGGTTCAGGAGCTCCGGCCGGGCCCCTGGGGGCCCCGGGGAGGGCAGGCTCCCCACCCCGGTCTCCGTCCCGGGTCCTGCCGCGTGGCAG